>NW_006772469.1:1612337-1630123 GCF_000442215.2 Lipotes vexillifer | reverse complement strand
TTTCCCTCTATCCCAGCTGTTGGCACTGCTCCTGGTGGTGCCTGCTTTGTCAGTTGAGATGCTGAAGTGATGCTGGCACAAAGCAGAGCCTGCAGTTCCCGCACAATGGACATGTGTGGTGCAAGGAAGAAATTAAACCCACTGCCTTAAGACATGGAGATTTGAGGGCCATTTGTTTCCATAGCATCACCAAGCCTCTCTGGCTGACTCAGCTTTTCACCAGGGTAAAGCCCTCCTCAGAACTTGTGGGAGGAGGACAGAGGGATGCATGTAGTACACCCACAATTTCACCCTCCCCTCAGTCTCATTCAGCCTGGGCCTGTGCTGTGATACCTGTTTTCTTTGGGTTCTGTTATCCCTTGGGAGACTCTCAGCATCACTTCCCCAATGTCCACAATAGGGTCATCCCTTCAAATCACTACAGGGGCAGGCAGGTGACCTAAATGAGTAAAAGGCCGATGCATTCACATCAAAGGTTTTTTAACGCCTCACTTTTCCCTCAAGAAAACTCTTTTCTTGACACACGAAGTGCTCCGGGCCTGGCTTTCTATTCAAAGGAGCAGTACAAGTGTGATGATGAATTGTAACCACAGCTCTATGACAGCATTGGGAAATAACAGGGGCCAGAGGCAGCAACATGCCCCCTTGCCTTACACCGGTAGCTGGGGCATGCTGGAATGCGTACCGAATATTTTCAGGTTCTTTTAGAAGATAGAATTCTAGATTTTTTTTCTAAATTTCCCAATTTTCTCAAGACACTGCTCAGGCCAAAAAAACCACAAGTGGGTTGCACTCATGGCTTAGGCCCACTGTCTGCATATCACAGGCACCCGCAGGGGAACCTTGTTCTGTGCCTTTGTGGAGACAATGACTGTTCTCCACTTTCAAAAAGCCCCAGATTGTTGAGCCCAAACCCAGGCCAGGGCCAAGCTCAATTTGGGGGAAAAGTGTTCAATTCCACTACCTTTCTTATGGAAGACATTTCCTTATCTTGCAACAAAAATGACACTAACCAAACCCGAGTCCAGGTCAGTACCCTAATTTGACCTCTCTGTTGGTCTTGCTGACAAGCTAGCTCTTGAATACTCTGCCTCTCTTTTTTCCTGATTATTAAAGTACTACATCATCATGACAGAAACACAGCAAAGTATTAATTAAGAGAGCAAGAGGCACTTAAGTCTAAGACCCAGAGATAATCAGTGTTGCCATATTAGCATAATCCTTCTGGAAACAATGTTTAAAATATATTTATGTTTAGAACTTTGTATTTTTACCTGTTCTGTATTCTAATGTTTTTCTTATTAGTTTGTCACTTCTTCATAGATTAGCCAAGTTTTAGATTTTGACTTTCTTTTTTCAGTTTCCAGAAAGAGAAGTATGTTCTTAGAATATTCTTTCTCAAGGTGCTTCATTGATTCTTGCAGCAATTCTACGGCAGAGCTTATTCCGAAAGAGATAGTGGGAAGTGTCAACAGTTTTGTCATGAATAACTTGTCGAGAAATGAATAGTTTAATAATTTACTTTATAAATTTTAGTAGGTATACTTTTTCATTAAAGAGTAATTCATATTAATTGTAGACAATTTGATAAATATTAAAACATGAAGAAAAGAAAAGGTATCCCTAATCCTGCAACCAAAAGATAACTAGTAGTATTATTTTGGTTTATTTTCTTTCAGTCTCCTTTTCTTTATACATAGGGTTTAAATATGTGTGTGTGTGTGTGTGCATATGTGCATGTGTGTGTGTTATATAGTTATATATATATATCACATTTGGTGATATAACTGTATATTTAATTATATATATGCATATAGAGAGAGAGAAGAAGAGAGAGGGCACTATATATAATACACTGATGTTATATATACAATTACAATCACGTATTTTTGCTATGGGCTTTTTTCACTTATTACATAAATGTTAGCTGCGGAACACAACTGTGCTATTCATATTTCACTTGAAGGGGAAAGTGCTCCCTTATGGGGAAAATGTAGGAGAAACACGTGCAGTCTCACTGTCTATGTGCAGGAGTGATGGATCTGATTCGTGAGCTGGTGAATCTGACGTCCATTGTGCCACTGGTCCACATAAAACTCCATTTGGGTGGAGTTAATGGGGTAAAAACCTCAACACGCAAGTTGCCCACCTCCAGCATCTGTATGATTGCATAAGCATATATCCTGGTTCCTCTTATCCTGAGGCAACATGGCTTATAATTCTGGGTGAAAGAGTTTAATTCAGGAAGGGAACTGATAGAAAGCCTGATTGTGGCCATTAGTCGAGTTGCTTTCTCCATTTTAGCTTAACCAGTAATGTAGCTAAATTTCCATGTTATGACATATCTTTGTAAATAAACAGCTTTCTTGATAGGTGGATAAGACCAATGAGAGGGTTTATCCAGCCATTTCTCTACTGTTGACTTTAAATGAGTAATTTAGTATTCATACCCAAGCCTCTTTAACATTTGGTAACTAAAAAGAATTCTGTATAGTAGTTGTTGATTGGGTAGGTTTGATTTTTTTTTTTAAATGGTAGATTTTATTTTCCAAAGATGACCACAGCAATAACTCCCATCCCACGTTTTTTATACCACGTGAGAGTACCGCTCAGGTAGTACTCTCCTTGAATTTAGGCAGGCCTGTGACACATTGGTATCCACCAATAGAGTATGGTGGATGTGATGCTGTGTGATGTCTGAGTCTGAGCAATAAAAGGAGATGCAGCTTCTGCTCTATTCATTAGAACTCTTGTGCTTGGAGCCCTGAGCCAGCAGGTAAGAAGCCTGATTACCCTGTAGCTGTGAGGCTCAAACCACAAAGAAAATCCATAAATAGGTGCTCTAGGTGGGATTGTCAAGTCAGCCCTGCCCAGGCACAAGGTATCCGAGTCAAGAAGTCCCAACCGTCAAGTCATTCCAAGCCTTCAAATCTTTTCAGCCGAGGTTCTGCACATGTGGGGCAAACACAAGCCATCTCTGCTGTGCTTTGTTCAAATTTCTGAGCCACAGAATCCGTGAATAACAAAATGGTTGTTGTTTTCAGTGACTACCTTTTGGAGTCACTTATTGTGCAACATTAGTAGCTAGAACAGCACCTATTTTACAGGTGTAGCATCTCACTTTCATTTCCATAGACATTCACTGACTATCTACTATTCACCAGGAAATGAGCAAGGTTCCTAAGGTTCACAGATAAATCAGACAAAATTCCTTCCATTAAAATGCTCACTGTGGTGGGAGAGACATAATCAGAGTTGCCCTTCAGAAAAATGAATCCAACAGCATTGGTGTGAGGGAGACTAGAGGCTCTCTCTGCTGGAGGTCAGCTGGGCAAAGGATGGTACCAAAGAGATGGAAGCCATGGATTAATACACCTGTAGGCTGATTTCTCTCTGTTCCATGGCCACTGTCACATTTTTTGCTCATAAATGGAACTGAGGTTAGTGTGCCTCCTAAAACGTAATAGGTTCTCATAAATAGTTACGATCTGAATTAAAGCACATATCTTACAAATCAGTCATTGTTATGGACTGAATTGACCCTCCCCCATTCACATATTGAAGTTCCAACCCTCAGTAATCCAGAATGTGACTATATTTGGAGATAGTCTTTAAAGAGGTGATAAAAGTAAAATGAGGTCATTAGGATGGGCCCTAATCTAATAAGATTGGTGTCCTTAGAAGAAGAGGGGCGATTTAGACACAGACAGGTGGGCACATAGAGAAAAGCCATGTGAAGACAGAGGCAGAAGACGGCCATCTACAAGCCAAAGAGAGAGGCCTCAGAATGAAACCAGACCTGCTGACACATTCATCTTGGGCATTCGGACTCCAGAACTGTGAGGAAATTAGTTTCTGTTATTTAAGCCACCTGGTCTCTGATATTTGTTATAGCAGATCTAGCAAACTAACACAGCTATCGTAGGGTTATCTTCATGTGCCATAGCTGAACGCCACAAGAGGTAACGCTAGAAGTGGCACATGCAGTGGTGGTAACAGCAGCTGTAGAGGCGGCGAGGCTGTGGGGAGACGGGGCCACACTCTTCCCTTCTGCTGCCATCTTTCCTTAGAAGAAAAGTTAAGACAACTGGCTATCGATGAAGAGGCCAAACTAATTTTTACTAACATAGTACAGTTGGCCTCCTTGTCTTTAACTTACACTGTAGTTAACCTTCTCTGCTGTGCTGCATTATTTAATTTATAATCTTACATTATCACTTTCCACCTGAATCACTGATATAAACATTGCTTGAACTTTAGCCCCGGTAAGATTAGCCAAGAATGTTTGTAGAAGGAACATTTTCATGACATTTGAAGAAACTGCATGTCTAATAATGGATTACCCAAGAAGTACACAAGAATTGAAATCTCTCTGAACAATTCTAAAGGGCAATTTGAATAAGGACCCAACCTGAAATTAAATAATGGGGAAAAAATACCAGAGTGTATCCCTAGCACTTATTAAATACTGAATGTTTGCTGAATCAATCAATAAATGAGTAAATAAATGGATGGCTGAATGAATGAATGATGTTTATGTCAAGGGTCAGCAAACTTTTCTATAAAAGGTCACAGAGTAAATAGCTAAGGCTTTGTGGGCCGTACAGCGTCTCTGTCATAACTATTCAACTCTCCCACGTAGCTGAAAGGCGGCCATAGACAATACATAAACGGGCATGGCTGTGTTCCAATAAAATACGACAGCAGACTGGATCTGGCCCACTGGCAGAAGTTTGCTGATCTCTCGTTTAAAATATTCACTCCCCTCTCAAAATTTTTTTCTCACACCCTATCCTACCAGTTCCAGAGCAAACTATCCATTTGGGATTCAATCTCCTACACAGCATGAACCCCCGTTACTTCCCCTGCCTTATCTACCATTACTCGGAAATACATAATCTCCATTCTGAAAAAGCTAGACTATTATTTCTCCACATTTCCAACTTCCTCACCTTGCTCATACAGTTCTCCTGATACCGTTTTAGATTTTCTGCTACAACAGGATAAAAAAGAGCTCTGACCGGTCTCTGTTTTCAATGGATTCCAAGACTTGCTATCTCTGGACTATCTGTAGAGGCAGCTTCTCTGTGGGGTCATTAATCTGGCAGGAATTGAAATAACCTTATCTGCAACAGAACTTTAAAAATGCATTAGGGGGACTTCCCTGGTGGCGCAGTGGTTGAGAGTCCGCCTGCCAATGCAGGGGACATGGGATCATGCCCCGGTCCGGGAGGATCCCACATGCCGCGGAGCGGCTGGGCCCGTGAGCCATGGCCTCTGAGCCTGCGCGTCCGGAGCCTGTGCTCCGCAACAGGAGAGGCCACAACAGTGAGAGGCCCGTGTACCGCAAAAAAAAAAAAAAAAAAAAAATGCATTAGGGAACTAGAATTCTTGGAGCCAACTGTCCTTTTAATTAACTTCAGTCTGGGAGCAAGGAGATAACGGCTTCCTCAATGGCTAATCTTCTAAAGAGGTTAATAGGAATTGAGATTTTACCTGTTGTATTCCTAAGGACCTGCTTACAGATTGTTTCCTGTAAGTGAAAACTTTTGTTCAACTCAGACATTTCTCCAGTGCCTGCCTGCAATGCAGAGGGCCCTGGGAGAAATGGAAAGATAAATAAGACATGAGCTGTCCTGATACACAGGAGTTAACAGTCTGGTCAGGGAGACAGACACAGATCCAAGGTCTGAAACATAAAGCGGGCTGTGATGAGGGTTATAATAAAACACGGTGAGATGATCTTGCAAAGACAGACATTAATTTTGATGGAGACAGGGGACAAAGAGACCTCAGAGCATGGATGGGGTTTGAGCAGGAACTTGGTAGGAAAACAGTGATAAAGATGTGGATATTGTGATATCTTGGTATGTAAGAGCTGCAATGACCTCAGACAACCCTCTCCTTTATAGATGAGGAATGTGAGACCCAGAGAGGAACTGTGACCTCAGGCAACCTACTTGCTTCCCTTTAGAACCATCTATGTGCAACTTCGAATTCACAGGCGGGGTAGAAAAAAGAATCTTAGACTAAAATATCTTCATTCCTAAGCATCTGTGACAAATGTCAGAGGCAGCAATTGGTAGTCTGACCACACAACAAGCCCAAGGCCAGGACTGCCTCTGTTGGAAGCCATTGCCTTTGGTAGTTATCAAGGGACCAGACTTAGCTGCCAACAAAATCGCACCTGGGTCTTGTAACTGACGGTTACAGAACCCTGGCAATAGAATAAAAGCTTGCAGTGAATTGGGGAAAGATCAGAGGGAGCTTTAAACTCTGGGTAGGAAATCTTGTGGAAGAGTCCAACTTTGATTCAAAAGAACAGGTCTCAAAAGTAACCAAAAGGATGATGATTTTTGCCCTAGAATTACAGGGTACGCCATATCACAGGGCCAGGCAGGCGTTTGCATTCTCACAGGGCATGTGTTTCCCTGATTGAGTCTGGGAAGATAAGTGCAAGTGTCCCAAGTCCCCCTCCTGTCCCACCCCCCACCCCCTCCCCACCACTTAAGTTTTCCCGCTGTCAAGGGCAACATGACCATCATCGTTGGGCTGATGCCAAAGACGAAAGAAAACTTCTCAGGGTGAGTCAGAGAAGCAGCTAAGGCCCAGAAGAATGTCCTGTGACAGTTTAATTTAAATAGACTATTCAGTTCCCTTCACTCTCATGACTAACATGGATTATGTAACTGAATAATTAAACAACAAATCCTTATTTATTTATTTTAGATTCACAGGAGCAGCTGTGTCTTTTTTCCTTTCGAAAGGAAACACAGACTTAATAGGGTCCATTGTGTTCCTACCTAGTTCTCTCTCCTCTGTATTTTTTCAACCCTACATACCAACCTCACTCCCCATTCCCACCATGGAAATATGATGTGCCCATATTAGCCTACTGAAAAAACCCGAAAATATACTGCCCCCAGATAGCACATGCAGTAAAATGGTCTGATTAAATGCTGAGGCTTTATCTCTTTTGAGAAAAGTTACACTAATTTTCTATACATAAAACACCCAAGTTAAAAGAGACATGAGAGTAACATCACACAAATAATCCATTCAAGTAGATTTATTTTCCAGTAATGGAAAAAAGTGTGTTTTTGAAGCATCTTTTACTAATACCATCACTTTAATACAGTTTACATCAGTTTACTGCAGTCTGAGGGTATAGAAATTACCACTTTTTCCTAACAAAAATTGCATATTTTATAACAGAATGCTATAGCTAGGGGAAAGGGCAGAAATTACAAGCAAGCTCTAGACCAACCATTCACTCTACAGATGGGGAAACTGACGTACAGAGAAACCAAAGGATTTGCCCAGAGTCAGACAACGAGGACAAAGCCTCCCAGCAGGTTAGGGAAATTCCAATCTAGAAATCCTCTGTTCAAGGTCTCTTTTCACTGCTTCACTACATCCTGTCTCTGTTTCTTTAATAGTAGGCTCTGGCATATATATTTATATGCATGAGATACATACGATATGACATATATATATATATATATATATATATATATATATATATATATGAGGGAAGGCTGATACTTGCTGAAAAGAATCTAGTATTGAGAAGTCTCAGTAGGATATGATACTAATTCACTAAGGAACTCTTGTCCCAGCATTGTCCAAATCCCAAACCGAAAGGCATCCTACTGGGAGTGTTACTTAGCTTTCTATCAAGGTTTCCATAGAGACAAAGAGCCAGACTCTGTCAACATTGAGATTTTTTGCACAGGAACTAGCACAGGGCATACAGTAGGTTTTCAGGAAATTCTCATCACCTTGCTGTAAAGAACCTGGAATACACGTTTAGGACACAATATGTAATAGTTTCCAGAGTAGGACGTCCATATGGACAGCCTAGCAAAGTTAGGAGAATGCAGGAGCCAGCCACTGGATGGACGAGAAGGAAGAGGAAGAAAGAGATCTCAGCTTCTCTTCTGCCCCAGACACTGGAAGGTGCATGTCACTTTCACACTGTCGTATAGTCAAAAAATCTAAGTCAAACCATCGTTAAGTCAGGGACAGTCTGTATTGGCTCAAGGTCTCAGGCACTCAAAAATGATTTGGAACAAAAGGACTTAAAAACTCCTATTACCTTTTTGCTTTGTTGTCTCACTCAAGAGACTCAGGTAAATTAAAAAGCCATTTAAAAATCCTGATCTTCTGTGTCCATGGAAGATGCCTAATGTAGCCTCCTCTCCATTATTCACCAAATGCTGTGAAATGTGGTTATAGAATATTCCCCTCATATAACATTTCTCATTATTGAAATGAGGAAAACTCTGGAACCCGAGAATATAATTATTCTATGAGCTACTAATTATACTGAAATCTGCTCAGGACACCCTTGTATTCAAAGGCCTCTGTTATTACTGACTTGTTCAAATGCCCACATTACTAAAATAGCAGTAATGTGTTTTAAAGGTGAATTCAGAAGCTGTGCTACTCAGCAGAGCCAGAGAAATACAAATTGTCATAATAGTTATATCTACTTTTCTTCAAGGAGACTGAAAACTTTACAAATCTTCACAAATAAAAACCTTGTTATTAAATAATTCTATTCTCTATCGGTCTCAGGTTGTGGCTTGAAGAAATACCATCTACAAACAAGGCAGAAAACTGGATAAAGTAGTTTAATGTTATTGTTCTTATAACAGTTATTGTTATTGTTCCTCATTAACAGTGGAAATACCATCTTAATCTTATTTGATAGCTTCCCTCATCGAATCAACTTAGTGACTATAAACAAGCCAGAAAACTCCTATGTGACTACTGTCCCCCGCTGTGTTCCTCTAGCACCAGAAATGCTTTCAATGGATTGCTTCACTGCCTGAGAATTCAAGGAGACAGTTCTGTGTCAGCTGAATTGCCATTCTTCTTGTCCCCGGTCTCAAAACCAAATCACCTTTTATTCTCCCCATCTTTGTCAGCAACCATGTCCGTTTCGTTACTAAGACCTCCATGTTTTTCTTTCGATATTTCCTTCATTTGTTTCTTTTCCTCTCTATCCTGCATCATCCTTCCATCCACATTTGAGTCCAGTGTATCATACATGGGCTATCACATTATTTAGCCAACCTCTACAAATCAACTTCTCCCCATTCCAATTCAACCTGTTATACCTATACCAGGCATCATTTTTAATACTCATATTCCTGCCTAAAACTTATCAAAAAAATCAAAGACATCTAATTTCGTTCCAAAGGCTCTACCCTACTTCTGAAATCATATTCTCTGCAAATCACTTTGTAGAATCCTCTAATCCAGGTAGGCGAATCTCCTCACTGAGTCATGAACTTGTGAGTTTATTCCTGTCTACGTCCTTACTCATGGGGTTCTGCTTGACAAGATATTTATTTAAAATCTCTGAGCCTCAGTTTCTTTAGCTGAAGGTGGGGACTATAATACCAGACAGGGTTTTGGTGAAGCTCAAATAAGAATAATTTATTTACAAGTTCTTTCTAAATTGTTAGGCTCTAGAAAAGTTGTTATTTATTAATCTTGAACTGCATCCACACTTGTACCCCAACATTCGGTACCTAACCATCACACACTGAAACAATTCCATTATTGGCACAACATGTTTCTCTACCAAACCTGACCATAATCTGTTTGAAAGCAGCACTTCATTTAGTTACTAATCATCTTGAGTTTTTTTTCCTGAACAGAAGGATCTGGTGGGATGAGATTCATTAGCCAGACTTCTTGGTCCTTTTCAAGATCCAGCACAAAGTAGACAACAGTACACATTCATCGATTGCTTTAGTTAGAATTGAAAATTAATAAGGGGGAACAGCAGAATCTCATCTCACTGGACCAACTTTCCTATTAAAAAACAGCAACAGGGCTTCCCAGGTGGCGCAGTGGTTGAGAGTCCGCCTGCCGATGCAGGGGACACGGGTTCGTGCCCCGGTCCGGGAAGATCCCACATGCCGCGGAACGGCTGGGCCCGTGAGCCATGGCCGCTGAGCCTGCGCGTCCGGAGCCTGTGCTCCGCAACGGGAGAGGCCACAACAGTGAGAGGCCTGCATACAGCAAAAAAAAAAAACAAAAAAAAAACAGCAGCAAAAATACATGGTGATTGGTGAGAAAATATCTGTGAAGTGCTAGAAATTGTTTGAGAAGCATCTGCCACAAATAGCAGCTTCCTACTCTGGAGGCTTCAAAATGACTTTCCAAATGGTGATTTGAAATTCAAACTCTGCATTTTGCATTGTATACACTCAGGAAAGGCAGACAGCTAGAGAAGCAAACAAATGTCATGAAAGACAGGGACACTCAATGAGTCCCAGTGAGTGTTCAGAGTGTTCTAATTTAAAGGCAGTCCAGGGGCTTCCCTGGTGGTGCAGTGGTTAAGAATCTGCCTGCCAATGCAGGGAACATGGGTTCGAGCCCTGGTCCAGGAAGATCCCACATGCCGTGGAGCAACTAAGCCCGTGCGCCACAACTACTGAGGCTGCGTGCCACAACTACTGAAGCCTGCCCACCTAGAGCCCATGCTCCGCAACAGGAGAAGCCACCGCAATGAGAAGCCCGCGCACCGCAACGAAGAGTAGCCCCCGCTCGCCGCAACTACAGAAAGCCTGCGAGCAGCAGCGAAGACCCAATGCAGCCAAAAATAAAAATAAATAAATTTATTAATAAGTAAATAAATAAATAAAGGCAGTCCAGATTCCCAAGGTTTTTGCTGTGTCGTTCCCTCCTTTCCAATCCCCCTGCCTTTACCTAGAGGATTATACATGTGATTTTTTTTTTTTTAAGCTGCCAAAGAAAGCAGGCCCTTAGTTACACTCTCTAACAGTCCTTTGGTTATAAAACTATGATTTATGGTTAGCAAACTTCAGTGAGTTAATCTTTCCCCAGATTACCCAACTTACCCCTACTCAAACATCTTCTTTCCTTTCTTTTCTCCCTGGGGCCTCCAGCTGCCATCTCTCTTACACAGTTATTCCTCCTACACAAAGATGACACAGCCCACATTATTTATAACTATCCATTTTTGAAGCACAACTGTGCACCATGTAAATGGGAATAAGGCTCAAGGTAGCCAAGAAATATAGGACTATCAGAACATTTAAAGTCATCTATAATAGACTTCTAGCTCAGTTAAAACCTTTACAGAGAGACAAACACTCTTGGTCAGTTTAGAGATTTTCTGAAGAGGTAAGGACACTGTATAAAAATTCTGTAACAGCCTATCACCTAGAAAATTAGCAGGGATTTATTTTTTAATTGTCAACACTCACTCTTGGAAATGATGTGACAAAAATGGCCACTTTTGTACATTACAGGAGAGAGTATAAATTTGAAAAACTCTTTTGGAAACAAAATGAGCAAAATGTACGAAGAACCTCAAACTGTTCTTATCCTTTGATTCAGTAATTCTAGAACAGGCTTAAGGATATAAAGCTGAAATACTGAAAAATGTCTAATCCCTCAAATATTTATTAATTATAATTATTATAATTGTAAAAAAGGGAAACACTTAAATGTCCAACATCATGTCCTTGTGTACACAAATTAAGATATTACATCACACAAATGGAAATTGCAGTCACATCCCTCATCATGGAAGAGAGAGGGAGAAAAGTGAGTTACAAAATAGATTTATTGCCATAGCTGATGAAGCATCCACCAGAAATCCTAAAGGAAATTCAACAGCTTTGTTTGTTTGTTTCTGGGTCTGATGATACAAAGATCTGGTAGGATGAGATTCGTCCCATTTCGCTTGTCTTTCCTCAAGCCTATTATAAATTAGACAACAAATACAAGTTTGTTCACTGTGGTCCCGGTGAATTTAAGGTTCTTGCTTTGTCACAAAAGAATTTGGAGATGAAGTGATAGGTAAAAAGTGGGTTTTTAATTAGAGAGAAAAGTACTCAACAGACAGAGCATGGGCCATCTCAGACGGTGAGAGAGCTCCTAAACCTGGCGTGATTAGTTTTTATGGGCTGGGTAATTTCATAGGCTAATGAGTGGGAGGATTATTCCAGTTATTTGGGGGAAAGGGTGGGGACTTCCAGGAATTGGGCCACCGCCCACTTTTTGGCCTTTATGGTTAGCCTTAGAACTGTCATGGTGCTGTGTCACTTAGCTAATGGATTCCCATGAGCGTATAATGAGGCTCAAGGTCTACTGGAAGTCAAATCTTCCATCATCTTGGACCTAGTTTGTTCTAAGCAGCCTTTGTCGTGTCCTACGGCTATGTCATTCTTTTAAAGGTTGTATCCTGTCCCCTTCCCTCCTGTTTCAATCGTTTTAGTTGGTCATTGAAAATGAAAAAGGCAGATAAGTAGAATCTCACCAGAGAAACGCTATTGTTAAGGAAAACAACACATGATGAGTGATAAAGCATACATTGAGTGGTAGGGAGTCAAGATGAGCACTCATAATCTATTCATTTCATCTCCAGTTCAATTCCTACAAGAACTTAACTCTAGACACTGTGGCACCACACTGAAAAATATTACATCTTATCAAAAAACTGTGAAGGTTAACCTTCTGCTAACATTCTTTACTTTTATTATATTAAGGGATTGCCCTTCTCTTCCCAGTATTCATTGACATTGCAGCAGGCTCCCTCCTTTTTAGTTTAGTCTAAGAGTCCCAGACTCTAGGAATGGGGACATGGAAGTGGAGGGGCAACGTATCCCACTATAGATTGTTATGTAATCATTAAACTAAGAGGGGGAAAGGCAAGATAAAATTATAAATGGGAGCATGGATGACTTGCTACCACTTTTTGTTTCTACTTTTCATTACGTTCCCTAAATTTTCTACAAGAAGTAAGTGGTGTTTTACAATTTAAAATTTTAAAGAATTCTAAAGGTAAGATATTTTACTAATAATTTCATTCTTAGCAGCAAAAGTTTAACCCGGGGTACCCTCCTTGTTTCAACAAAATGTTAACTGCTACCTTTGCCAGGCAGTGCGTTGGGTGAAAAGCTGAGGAAGTCATGGCCCATGATCTTGAGGAGGTCACAGGTATCTGAAGGAGAAAGAGAATGCTATGGATTCAAGTGGTGGTCCCAGGGGGTAAGTCTTGCAACCTAAGAATGTGGAGAGCACAGCAGGCACACAAGAGTTATGAGTTCTGCCTGCATTAGGAGTGTGGGCTTCACAGCAGGCTTCACAGGAAAGGGAACACTCAACTGAGCTTGGAAGAAAGTTTCACTTCCCTATCTGGGGGTAAATGATGGAAGAAAATTCCAAGCAGAGAGAATAAAATGAAGAAACATGATCAGGCTCGGAACTCATGAAGGTATACAATAATCAAGAAAAGGATGATGAAGCTGTAAACAAATGGCAGCTCCAGAGAGAATGGCAGGCAGGGAGGACTTGAATGACCAGCCAGAGGTAAAAATCATAGGATTTGGGGATGGAGTAGCCGTGGGGGGTAAAGGGTAAGGACTGGAAAGTGACTCCAAGTTCTGTAGTTTAGGCAAGACTAACTAAACCTAACCTTAGAGTGAGTTAGGGGGATAGTGAGGCCATGAACTAAGCCAAGAAAATAGGAGAGAGGACTGGTTTGGCAGAGAGGGGAAATAGAGGATAGGAATTTATTCTGAACATCTGGAGTTTGAGCTGCCTCTACAACTGACACCCACGGAGTAACGTCTAATTCAGGAAAAGAAATGTGCTTCTGGAACCCAGGACAAAGAATAAAGGTTAGAGGTTGACATTTGGGAGTAGAGGCTATTGTCAAAATAATGGGTAAAGGTAGGAGAACAGAAACAGCCTCCTGACCATTCTCCCCTGTTCCAGATCAGCCTTCCCCACTCCCATCCTAATCTGTGCTCCATATTGCAGCCCCGGTGAACTTCCAAAGTAGAAATCTTACTATTTGATGCCGCAGCTTAGAAGCTTTCAATGCACCCAATCTCAATGGTAGTCAGAGAAATGTCAATGGAACGGACAATGAGATTCTATTTTTTGTCTGGTGGACTGGAAAAAATTAAAGACTGATAATATCCACTGCTGGTAAGCACATGGGGAAATGAGCCCTCATATATTTCTGGTAGGAGTGCAAATTGCTATGATATTTTGGGACACTTTTTACGATTTTAAAATCTCATGACTTTCAGTCCAGAATTCTCAGTTTTAAGAATCTCTTAGAAACAAAAGCAAAGTACAAAAGGATAGATGTACAAAGGTCTTTATTACTGCCTTGTTTGTAAGAGGAAAGACTTAGAAACAACCAAATGCCTATTAAAAATGTAATGTTCAAACAACGAATTGGCAATTCATATTAAGTAGTAGTAGACAGCTGTTAAAAATTAATAGTAATATCTATATATGTTTGGATTTGGATCTAGAAAGATGCTTGTGAGAGATTGAAAAAAAAGGGTTGCTAAGTTCTATATGATGATTCTATTTAAGAGAAAACAAAGGGAAAAAAGTGAAGTGACATCTCATAATATGAATAGAGTGCTTACTTTTTTTTTTTAAATGAATTTATTTATTTATTTATCTTTGGCTGCGTTGGGTCTTAGTTGCGGCGCGCGGGCTTCCTCTAGTTGTGGCAAGTGGGAGCTACTCTTCGTTGAGGTGCACGGGATTCTCATTGTGGTGTCTTCTCTTGTTGCGGAGCACAGGTTCTAGGTGCGCGGGCTTCAGTAGTTGTGGCATGCGGGCTCAGCAGTTGCGGCTCACGGGCTCTAGAGCACAGGCTCGGTAGTTGTGGTGCATGGGCTTAGTTGCTCCGCGACATGTGGGATCTTCCCGGACCAGGGCTTGAACCCGTGTCCCCTGCATTGACAGGTGGATTCTTAACCACTGCGCCACCACGGAAGCCCAGTGCTCACTTTTTTACCAGGTTTTATTTTAAGTGCATCACGTGCTCCTCATTTAATACTCACAACAATCTCATAAGGTAGGATTGTTATCTACCCCATTTTACTGATGAGGAAACTGAGGCCAAAACAGATTAACTAGTGCTGGCCACACAGCTAGCAAGTGGCAGGCAGGCTTTACACCAGGCTGTCTGGCTGAGAGCCTATACTCTTGACTCTGCACTATTCTATGATACAAGTTATTACAGAAGGATAGGGTTGGAAATTGTTAATTTTTAAAATACCATTGTATTCTTGGACTTATTAAGAAATATGTTATTTCTATAATTAAAAAGAAAAGTTCAGTAGAAACATATGGGGAAAGAGACTCTGAAGGCTCCCACTTTGTCCTGACAGCAAAAGTTCATACTTCTCACCTCGGCTTCTTCTTACAAGCAGCATCCTATAGGCCCATTTGTCTAAAACGCTGGGTAACTACAGGCTGAGATCTAGCCAGCTGGGGATCAAACTGCTTGCATGTCTTGGACATTCATTTTATACAAGGCAAAGGCAATCCATGTTCATAAAAGTCTTTAAAACTTCCGAGGACTTGGCCTTGTAGAGGGAGAAGTGAGGAGAGAGGAGCTGGGCTTAACCAGTTCACTGTTAATGCTTCAGAACCGGATGGCGACTCAGAAAGCAAATCCATCATTAGCGAGCACAAAAGGGGCTGCCTTGTCGGGCTGACAGCGAGCAGACTGAGAGTAACAAAGCTCTGGTGCCTTATTTATGTGGCAGCTCACAGCTGCTGAGGACGGGCCTCCTGTTCGCCCAGAGCTGGCAAAAGCCCCTCAGGAGGTCGTTCTCAGGCCCTCAGGCCCGCTGGGCTGTGGTCACCTGCAGCCAGGGGTGCAAGGAAGGGACCCAAAATGAATACCCAGAATGCTCTTCCTCGGAGACCGCAGGACTAGCTGCCTCCTTGCAGTAAGGTCAAACCTCAGTTCCACCTTCTCAGAAAATTGCCCACATCAGAAAGAGCCGTCCCTCCTGCCCTCCTCCCCCCGTCACTCTGCCTCAGCCTTCCTCAGAGAGCTTATTCTATGTGACCCAGCAGGCTCGTTCACCTCCCTCACCCACGCCACCCCCTGCCAGGGCCTCCACGTAGCTTCTGTAAATGGCACCCACTTGAGTCGTGTAACAGGGCAGCTGGGCCCCTTCAGCTGAGAGCAGAGGTCCATTTAGATGGGACTTGCTTTGCTCCAAGGCACAGAGTAGGTGTGCACTGCATACCCATTAAACAGACGAATGTGCTGACTTCTACCACCTCTCCTCTGGGGACTCCAGCAGAAGTCTCTCCCAGCCTTTTCTGTGTCCAATCCAAGCTTTCTCAGGTTGGGATATCGAGACACATATGGACAGACTGCATTACAAGAGATTTTTCTTTTTCACTAACAATTACTGATATTTAATAACTGAAATGATAATGCCAGTCTCACTCGTGGGCGTTCCAGTATGGTTAACTTAAGTGAGCAAGGGGTAGAATTTTATAATGTTCATAACACACACACACACACACACACACACACACAAATACACACAATTTAAGAATACATACATTTATTGAGAATCTTTACTCAAATATTTTTTCTGTAGGTAGGGGAGGACAGGAAGAGATATGGAGATATATGTATAGCTGATTCACTTTGTTATAAAGCAGAAACTAACACACCACTGTAAAGCAATTATACTCTGATAAAGATGTTAAAAAAAAATTTAAAGACTTGTAGCTTAAAGAGAGAAGGGAGAATAATGCTAAATTCCTTTCAGAAAAAGCATGGGTTTCTCTCAGAGGTAAATCCCTTAGCAACAGCTATCCTGGCTACAACCAGATGAGGAATAGCCCTTTAGGCAATTCCCATTAGAGAGAAAGAGAGGCATGTCCTGGGGCACCTGTCATCCTGCTTATTCAGAAATCTGCAGGCACAGCTTTCCTTCAGAGTGAATTTCCACCGCTTAATGTATTGGTTGCTTAACATATTGGTGTCTTTCTCTTGGTAAGTTTCTGTCCATTTTCTGACTAGTAATGTCCCCGGGGTTCTGAGTTCTGGTGTAGATCAGCACTGTCTACCACCCTGCCCCTCGGAAAGACGGAGAGAAGTTTTATGAGTTTACGGGAATGACTTCCTGCCACAGGGTGCCATCACTGACCTAATGCCAAGACCTGTGGTTTTAAACCACTCATCACCTAAGATCCCCATGAAACTCATTCCCTGATAGGCATTCAACAAAGGTCAGAAAACGGGGACCTATTCTGATCTGGGGTTGGAGAGGGTGCACTTACAGCCCTTGAAGGACATCCTTGATTAAAGGCTGAAATACAGTTTCCTGTGGGCAACAGCTGCAAGTGGGCAGCCCCTTTTGTTGAACGGGGAACAAACAACTGCATGGGCATGAGGCTAATTTATCTTCCCCACAATATAGAATGTTCCATTCGTTTTGGAAGTAGACTTATTGACTAGATAAGCCTTGAAACATGATTGTTACAGGCTAGTAAAAATGTCAACAGCATCCCCTCTCTTGGAACTGCTACCCGGTCAGCACCTTTGGTGGGTATGTGGTGCCAGGCGGCCCGATGTCTTGCATCTGATGTCTCTATATGTTGATTAGTTCCGTGGACACAAACTCTACCAATGATGCTGGCCGTGCATATAGCCAGTTTTGTATAAATGCCAGGGACTGGGATATCTGGTGACTCTGGATATCATCAGGTCAAAATACAAGGTCAAATTTTCAAGAATTATTTAAAATTTTTTTTCAAGTATTATTAAAAATGTTTGGTTTCCTGCTATGTGTGTTTTTTGTTTGTTTGTTTCTGTTTGTTCAGATCTAGTTCAAGTTATTGGAGGCTCACATTTCTCTCCTGAATTCCAGAACCGTATGCCGTCCGCTAATCGAACATCTCCATCTGCAGGTCCCAAAGATGTCTCACTCTCAAATTGTCCCAGACCACAC
>NW_006772469.1:1608609-1612244 GCF_000442215.2 Lipotes vexillifer | reverse complement strand
CAAATTGTCCCAGACCACACTCTTTCCTGGCCTCCAGAATCTGCTCTTCCTGCGTGTTCCCCACCCCAGTGAGGACATCATGGGGAGTGGTT
Organism: Lipotes vexillifer; assembly: GCF_000442215.2. Taxonomy (NCBI): domain Eukaryota; kingdom Metazoa; phylum Chordata; class Mammalia; order Artiodactyla; family Lipotidae; genus Lipotes; species Lipotes vexillifer. Next base: position 1,612,152 of record NW_006772469.1, on the reverse strand, counting down.
TCTAAGCCAGAAACCTTGTGCCAGCCTTGGGCCCTCTCTTCAATGCACTTCTTGCATCCAATCAGTCAAGTTTAGTGAAGCATAGAGTGGAGGTTAAGAGTTCAAAACCTGCCTCTACCACTTCCTAGCTGTGGATCCCTGAGAGAGTAACTTAGCAACTCCATGCCTCAGTGTCTTCCTCTGAAAAACACCATCATCATATTAATATCAACCACATAGGGCTGCTGTAAAGATTCAAGGAAATAACGAACGTAGAGTGTTGAGGACAGTGCCTGACAAATGGTGAGCACTCAATAAACATTAGTTATTTATCAATCTTGATTACCACTTTACACACAGCACATCTTTCATACCCAGCCTTTTCTCTGTAACGTCACTACCACTCCTCCACAGCCTCCAAACCAGTCCTGTTTTCTCCAGAATTCAACTTCACTCTCCTGCCGTTCTCACACTGCTGCCACAGGGATCCTTGTGGGCCCATCCTTGGGTAGGGAAACTGACCATTGGCCGGGTTCACGCTTGGGGAACAGAGGGTAAGGCTAAGAGTGAGCCACAGAAGCTTCATCTTTCTCATTTTTTCCCCCTGAATATCATTAAAATTCAATTTTGACAGCTCCATCTTAAACTATGTCCCATCGGGCCCACAAAATATGCCAACAGCACAGCCTTCTTTCAAGTGCACATACCTCGGGCAGCCCCTGTAATGGTAGACTTACCCCTTCCTACAACCTCCTAATCTTCTGGGGGCTGCCAGGTACTAAATAATGAACTAATTGAGAGCAGAGTCTGTATCATTTATCTTTGCACACCCCCCGCCCCCAGTATAGTTTAATGCCTGGCCATAGTAGGTCTTCAAAAGGTGCTTGTCGAATGGCTAGTTGGATGGCCACTCTTGTGTAGGTCCAGGCTAACTCACTATTATTTGACAATAGAGCAAGTCAGGGCTCTAGAACAAAGGTGAAACCAGAGGCATTCTGGTTCCTAAATCCTCAGTACACTAGCCTTTCACACACATATCTATGGAAGGATTATAATAATGGTACCTGCCTTGTAAACAAAAGGTCACACAACTCCACCTGTGTTTTAACATCCTAACCAGGAAGAGTAGAGGAGTGTTTGCTAGAGTCTAGCAGGAAAATGATTCTGGAAGTTTAAGAGAGCAGCCAACGCATTTATCCATCCAGCAAACATTGGTTGAGTACCTACTGTGTGCCCGGCACTGCCCTCATGGGGCCCCAGGACTTCTGAGCTATACAGCTCACGGGATGCTGTTTATGCCCCAGGGGAAGGTATGGGTTAAGGCCCAGTCTAGTGCATATATAGCATCACACAGTATTTGGAAACTCTGATTCCTCTCGATAAAGAAATCAGTTTTCTTCGAAGGAAATTTTTCATGATTATTTCTTCTGACACTTTGTTGATGATAACATGTCTCTTTCAGTTCACACAATGTTTCATATTTGAACAGTCTGACTTTTCTCTTTTAGTCCCACAAAGACACCCTCGGATCTTCTTGAGCACCACAACTAGGTAATTAAGAAAAATGGAGTGTCCGACACCGCAGAAAAAGTATCCATCTTTGAGGAGAAACCAGCTTGCTTTCTGTCCTGGAAAATTGGGTGTTCAAGTGAATAAAGCTCCAGTTAATGTTCTAGGTCCCAAGCTGTCATTGAGTCATGTGATCTTTGGTGAGTTGAGTGTCTCCTCTGGGCCTCAAGTCCCTTCTTCTTAATAGGTAATTGATATTCCCACCCCTGGGCTACAATAAACAAGGGGCCACCTGCCCTTTTATGACTGACCACCAACAGCAGAGAGAAGATTCAGGCCTTGGTTTAGAAACGTCTAGGAGTTTGAAAGGACCTAAAGATTGTGGATGAAAAAAATGGCTTTTATTTATTTATTTTAAAATTAATTTTTATTGGAGTATAGTTGATTTACAATGTTGTGTTAGTTTCAGGTGTACAGCAAAGTGAATCAGTTATACATATACTTATATCCACTCTTTTTCAGATTCTTTTCCCATATAGGTCATTACAGAGTATTGAGTGGAGTTCCCTGTGCTGTACAGTAGGTCCTTATTAGATCTATTTTACATATAGTAGTGTATATATGTCAATCCCAAAATGAGTTTTTTTTTAAAGATCTCTTGGTTTTCTGTAGGGAAGGAAGGATTCTCCTCTTCTCTTCTTGCATACATCTTTCTTGTCACAAATTCTAAGTATTTTATTTAAAATGCTTGGAGTAAACCCTCCTCCACAGCCACATACACTCAATTACTATTCATAAACTGCTTTGAGTATTTTGCAGTGGAACCAGCAGTACCCATGGAACTCCCATACTCCACAGAGGTTCACTGGCTATTCCACGGCAGTAGTGAAGAGCTGTCACACTTGATGAATTTCATAGTCTTCTTTTCAAAAATACATGTCCAAATTTTCTGTTTTCTGTAATACAAGAGACTGCTAACCCTGGTAGGTATCTAGAAGATATTCTTTCAAAACAATAAATCCACCAATTAACTTTCCAAAGATTTAATTCTCTTCATTCTTTTCAATCTCCCCCTCCATGGTAGAGGAGTATTTCAGCGATGAATTTAAAAATTGCTTTTTAAAAAAGAGAACATTTTGAAAACAGATGTCTAGAAATATTTCCATGATTACGTGGTCTTGTTGTCTGAAAACACTATGTCTCACTTAAAATATTCTCTTATCTGCTCTTTTTAAAGATTTGCGTCTATTTTCAAATCTTCCAAGTAAAGACATTCAATAGGGTTTGAACCTATTTGTTAGGCGAGTGTGAGATGAACTTATTTGTTGAAAGTTTAGGACCTTGACATCATCTGGTTAGTTTAGAAGGGCAACTGATTGACAAGGTTAAGGTGGAAATGCATTATCTGAATGAGATTATAAACCCATCTGCAAAATTAGTAAATGGGATTGGAAAATAAAAGAATGTTCTAATTCCGTAAGCATAGTCAAGGATGCACTTCTTTCTTTTGGATCTGCATAGCCTTGTGAGGTATTTTTTTCAGCTACAATAGCCATTAGAATAAAATATCTAAATCAACTCAACTTTGAACCAGATCTTTAACAAAGTGTTAACAAAGATCTTTAACAAAGTGTTAAAGCAAAAATTTTAAACTAATGAAGCATATTCAATCACACTGCTTTCACTAAAATAGAATAATTCTTAGTAGGGATAAAATATTTTTATATCATTAGTAATATAAATTACTTATAAGATATAATTTATTTCCCTTCTTAACAGTTAATTTTTGTTTCTTATTTTGTGTATCATATAATGTATATAATATATTGGCATAGTGTTATGTGTAAATATTTATGAGTAGGGCTTCCCTGGTGGCGCAGTGGTTGAGAGTCTGCCTGCAGGTGCAGGGGACGCAGGTTCGTGCCCTGGTCCGGGAAGATCCCACATGCCGCGGAGCGGCTGGGCCCGTGAGCCATGGTCGCTGAGCCTGCGCGTCTGGAGCCTGTGCTCCGCAATGGGAGAGGCCACAACGGTGAGAGGCCCGCGTACCGCAAA
>NW_006772469.1:1575369-1608317 GCF_000442215.2 Lipotes vexillifer | reverse complement strand
AAAAAAAAAAAAAAAAATATATATATATATATATATATATGAGTAAACATATTTTGTATGATATGCTCAAAATATTTTGCTGATACAAAACCAAAAAATTTGGAGAATGCTGTTTGTATTAGTTTTCTGTGGCTTTCTAACAAATTACCACAAGCTTGGTGACATAAACAACAGAAATTTATTCTCATAGTTTTGGAGGCCAGAAATCCAAAATCAGCACCACCAGACCAAAATCAAGGTATCAACTGGGATTTTATGGGAAAACTGGTGAAACTGAAGAAATGCCATCACTATGAATAAATCAAAGAAATGTCCAATTCTAGAAAAGTTTCTCAATGTATTTTTCTTAAACTCGAAGTAAAACCAAGGACAGATTAAACATGATTGAGAACAGTGAACAATAATGAAGTACCCACTCACACACACACACACACACACACACACACACACACACACGCACGCACACACTCTCTCTCTCTCTCTCTCTCTCTCTATATATATATATATATATATATATATGATTGTTAAGGTCTTCCCGTTTCAGTTTAGTAAAGGAGTGGTTGTCAGACTTTAGCATGTATCAGCACCCTGGAGGGCTTGTTAGAACATAAATTGCGGAGCTCTACCCCCAGTCGGCCTGAGAATTTGCATTTTAACAGGTTTCCATGAAATGCTAATGTTCCTGGTTCAGGGCCAAACTTCGAGAACCACTGCAGAGCATTTATTGAAGGCCTACAGCATCAGATACAACGAACCAGGAGCTAAGGGCACAATATGAATAAAACAAGTCCCAGGGCTCAAGGAGTCAATGGGCCAAAAACACATAACACAGATCATTTTACTATATATCAGATGTCTGATAATCCAGTATTTAGTAACCCAGATAGCCCCGATAGTTCAACTTTAGTCCAAGGTAGAGTAATACAGAACATCTTTACTTCCCATGATCTTGGTAGTCACAAGGTGATTGTTAGGATGGATTTCCTTAACTGGCCAAGTGAAGCTATCATTAACTCAAAAATCTCTCGAGAAATACAAAAGAAGAAATTCCTAAGTACAATAGCCTATCCTCAACTACTGTTTATAATGTTTATTCAATGTTGTGAGCCAGTCAACAAAATATCTATGAGCTAAACTGATCTCCATCAGAAGCATACGTCAAAGCATCATAAAGGAGGCATCCAACGTTCTCCTACAACATCTGTATCTGCTAGTGCTTCAACTCCAGGTGCCCCTGAGTCACCTCTGGATGGAGACGCTGCTGGAGATAACGCCGATGAGCGTGCATTCGACATCGTCTTTCGACAAGCATCGTCATTCGACAAATACTTACTCTGCACAATCTGATCTTGTAGTTAATGTTGTTCCAGTGGCATGGGTAGCTATTACCAAATTTACAGCATTGATAGCAGTTTAAAGCCATCTTTTAAAAAGTTTACATAGTGCCTTATATTAGGCTATGTTTTGAACCTCCCTCATACTAGGGTGTGGTTGTGTGATCAAATTCTAGTCAACAAAATTAAGTGGATGTATTGTGGACTCCTCCAGGTCTGACCCATCAACAGCTCCAGTGCATAATACTAACCCTCTTCTCATCACCAGCTGAACGGACAAGTCACTGAGGCTCTAAAAGAGCCACAAGATGGATCCTGAGTTTCTGAATGGCTGAGTAGAACATCTCCTCACCCCTCCCATCTGAATAAGAAACACACATTTTATTGTATTAAGCTATTGAAGTGTGGGGTATTTTTCATACCCAGCAGTAAGCCTGCCCTTACTAGTGAGTATTACTACTACTATTCATAAAGTGAAAGTCTTAGAGAAAGCAAGGGATGTGAGTTAAATTACACGTATAAGTTTGTTTTAAGTTTCATACTGATAAAAATAAGATACTTGGAGATATCAACAGAATAATGTCTACTGGATTGGAAAATCAAGCATGGTCCCCTCTGCATTGCTGCTTCAATAGAGATAAGCACTGGTTCCTAGGACAAGGGAGAGGAAAGAAACCCAAATCTGAGACCCCAGGGTGACATTAAATTAACATAGGATGCGATAAATACAATTTTTAGAAGAATCATAATATACTGGAAGAGCATCTTAAACATTGATTCACTTAATCAAACCTGAAAGAAATCTAGCTGTCCAGACCATAAAAATCATAATTCAGAAGCAATTATTCACTTGATCATTGACCATGATTACAGGACCACCACACATTGGAGGAGACAGAACAGCTTCTAAACCTCTAGCCTAGAAAGTCCAAGCCTAGAAAGTCACAGATGTCTCCCTTTCACTCACACCCTCCTACCTTTTCTTGCATGAGAAAACAGAGAACTCAATACCACAAGGTGACAAGGCACTGTGGTAAACACAGACCAAAGCTGACTGCGCTGACACAGGCAGAGGGGAAATCTGTAGCTGACATCTTAGCAGTATCACAAAACATCAGGCGTTGTCATGACCCCGATGCTGTGTGATGATTCCCTCAAAGCTCTTCAGGGCACTGGGAGAGGGGAGAAATCAGTGGTCAGGTCCTCATCCAGGATCAGCCCTAGTTCCCTCCTCATGTCAAAGTCACTTGCTGATGAATCATCCAGAGCCAAATGCCCAGTCTGTGTTTCTGGGAATGAAAATCAATACTCTTGTTAAGGAGTTTATTGTCTTGCCAGGGTTGGGGAACATGGGTATTTCCAATGCTTCCCACGGCTTCATTGCCTCTTGCCTTCCCAACCTCCACACAACTGTTTTTCTTTGATTCTGTGAAATACAAAGAGAAAGAAGCTACTTCTTAAATTTCAGCTTCTATTATGTGAACATCTGTGAGCAAATAAACTGTGAATGTGGTTTCCATCCCTTTCCCTGCTTGGGATCCCACATTTCACTTCCAACCCATTGAGGCCCAATGCACCTGGCAGAGATGAGTCGGTGCTCAGTGGGGTGGCTTTAAATCCATAAATGATTCAAAGGCAATAAACAAAATAAGGATTTCGACTCTTTCACTGAGGGAGGAGACTGTATTTAGGAGATTATCACCTTAGGCCACAATTTAGGCAATTCGTTTTCGATCTCAAAAGAGCTGATAATGTAGGGATGACATAAATTTTTCCTTAGAACAATCCCTGTCATTTTCTATTTTGAGTCCATGTTAGTTATCATTGATAGTGCTATAGGAACTTAACCAAAATGCCATACTGAAAATTCTGGTAAGCACTGTAAATATAAACAAATATAAAGTTTAAGACAAAATAGCATCTTCGTCCAAGAAAATACATTTCAAATAACCTATACAACTTGGATGCTTGGGGGGAGTTATTCTCCGTGCTTGGGTGGAGGTAGGCTCCCAGGGCCTTCCTGCACAAACTGACGAGCAACAGAGGTACTGGGGACACCCTGGTCTGTTGGGGTCTTGTCATCTTTCCTTTATTTTAAGATAAATGGTTGAACCAAAAAAATAAGTCACCCTAAATGCTCGTAGATTTAGTGGGACTCACTCCCTTGCTTCTCAGGATGCCAGAACAGACCTGAAAAAGAGACACTGGGCTTTAGATAAGACAGTACAAATAACTCACTTCTGAAGATGGTCAGCATCAGGTAGCAGCCTTAGGGGTTAGATCCCAATTACCCACTCCCATTGATTTTAAAGCTTCCCTTAAAAACAGATACTTTATTTAAACAGCTATGAGTAAGAATTTCCCAAATTCAGGAGTGAGAATCTCCCAATTCATTCTTATTTGTACTTAGAGCGTCCGAAGGCAGTCTGGCTATCTCAGGCTTGGAAAGATGCAGGATTCAGCAGAAGGAGCCTGGCAGCAGAAAAGCACTGGGACCCTTGAACACCGTCTCTGCCCTCAAGCAGTGCTCTTCTAGTAAGAGCTGTCTTTCTGTTGGTTCCTTCTGGTTGGTCTGTTCACAAATGTGAGGGGTCACACTCTCCACTTGGGTACACACAAAAGTTACAAACCCTGGGTAGAATCTTTACACATAATTCCTCTTGGGTAATGACTGTAAGAAAAGCTCTGGGACTGTTCATTTGTTTTTTCAAGCATTCATTTATTAAACGCATAGACTTAGTAAACACGTAAGACATACGGCTCCAAGCCAAGACTACTCTTTGTGCTGAAGATAGATCTGTGAACAGACGAGAGCCCTGTTCTTACGATGCCTGCATTCTAATAAGAGAAATAGCGAATGCAAAACGAGTCGATAAAGTATTGCTGACTGTGACATATACTATCAAGAAATTAAACAGAATGCAGAGATAGAAAGTAACAGGGAAGACTTACTTCAGACGGAGCATTCAGGGAAAGGTCTCTCTGACATTTAAGGTGACATTTAAGCATTTAAGACTTGAGGCAAGAGAAGGAGCCAGATATGCAAAAGCCAGGAGAGGAGCATTCCAGACGGAGCCACAGCAAGCTCCAAGGCCCTGAGGCAGCAGAGCACTGAGCAAAGGCCAGCAGGCCTGGAGCAAGGCTGGAGAAGAGACAGGAGCCCAGACCTGCAGGGGGCGAGGAGCCCCAACCAGGCATGCACACTGTATTTCAAGGCAGTGGGGAGACTGAAAAGTTTTAAGCAAGAAAGTGACACAGTCTGATTTATGTTTTCAAAAGTTCTCTTAGGCTGCTGTGTGGAAACTGGATTGGACAGGGTAAGAGAGGAAGGATGTTACGCTAAGATGCAAAATAAGTTAAAACGTGGACAGAGTTCACATCTGATGTGAGTCATAGGCCGGTGAGTGAATGACTGCAGTACGGCGGCAGCGGGGTATGCGTGCCCAAGGCACCAAGGAGGAAAGGTTGGGTTTGATCCTGTCACTTATCGAATTAAGCCATGTTAAAATAAAGTCAAATGGATGTAGAAGACATTACTTTGTACAATTAAGACACTGAGTTTGTGCAAAAATTAGTACAACTTGAAAACCACTGAGCATTTCATCAGAAACTAAAGACTCTACATATGGAGGCACAGGAGATTGGGCTAGTGATTCCCGACTCAGAAAGAGCTTGTTTCAATAATTTATTTGGAAATCTTTGGTTTGGAACAGGTTCTCTTCTGAAAAACTGTAGCATGAAGTTTTTTTCTGAGTGTAGTAAACTTTCAAACGGAATCCCTGCATCGGTGATGACGATCGAAAAACAGCTGAGTACACAGAAGGATTCATCCCTCAGATTTGTCAGGCCCAGGAGTCTAGTAAAGATGACTAAAATCATTTTCTATTTTTTTCCCTCTGGAGTTTGCTTTTTTGTCTTTATTAAAGTTGGCGGGGGCGGGGGGGGGTTAGTTTTGTTGTCGCTGTTTTTGTTTAAGACAGGACACCAGGCGGGTGGCACTGCGCCGGCCCGTTGAGCAGGCACTTTGGTGCCTAGAGGCGCAGATGGCGCAGTGGTGACCTAGAGCCTGTCCTCCCGCTTCCCCACTACTGAGGAAGAAATCTAAAGTGATTTTTCTATCTTAGGGAGTAAAGAGCGGTGGAGCCTCTCGTAGGTCCAATTGAGCAGTGAGGCTCGGCGTGGCACGCGAGCAGAGTTGGGAGGTGAGAGGGGAGCTGTGGGAACTGGGAGAAAGTTACAAAATGAGAAATTAGGAAGGGAGGATGCCCACTTTCTTCCCCTCCCCCCCTTCCCCTCCTACAGTGAGGAGACGGACTCTGGGTGTGGCAAAAGGACCTGGCAGCAAAGCAGAGGAGGGAGGGGGCTGGAACCAAGGTGGCAGGGTGAAGTTTTCCCCTTCCTTCCTTTGCCATCCTTACCTCCTGGTGCTGGACAGGCATTGTGGAAGCCGCATTCTGGGCATCACTGCCTGTGCACAAAGCCAGTTTGGCTACTTACTCACGGGATAGTCTCCGGTTAACAATTTCTCTGATCTTTAGTTCCCTCACCATCAAATGAGGACAGCACTCCTTCGGATGGTTTCGAAGATCAAACAGCAGGTGAGCTGACTCTACATCTACTCTCCCTTACCTTCCTTACCCCACTTGAGAGTCCGTACTGGTTTCCAGGGCCCAGAAACTGATCCTCACAACAGGGGGAAAAAAAACAAACAAACATGGATGCAAAAGGAGAGGCCGTGTGTGCTGCCTGCTGGGTGGACAGCAGTGACATAGAAGGGAGAAACACGTTTAAATTAGATGCTCCTAAGTCAAAGATTGCCCTTTGTACTCAAAACCCACAGATCTGCTCCCAACTCTCCAATCATTGTTCTGACATTAGCATCTGTCATTTCAGTTCCCCTCAAAGCAATTTCTGCCACCTAGTTATCTTACATCTGATAAAGGATGAACAGATATTCATACCTTTGCCAACTTCCTTTCACCTTGTAGTGACATTCTAAAAATTCCTCACTATTAATAGTTTTTAGAATGGGCATCAATATAAATCCTGCTTTAAGAACTCTCTTCTCGTAAGTTCATTTGATTAACCACCACTCTTTTCATATTCGTTCTGCCCGTATCTGCAGTAAATTACAAAGAAACATAGCACATGACTGCAATCCTGTAACTGGAAGAAATTTTCCACCTATAGTACAACGAAGCATGTATCTTTCAGAGGTTCCCAGGGACCTCAAAGTATTTCCATGGCTGTTTATCCTCAGTTCTCCTGGGGTGCATTATCCTCAATTAACTGTTCAATCTCACTGAAGTCATGTTCTAACCTGGTAATGCTTATTCCCTTTTCTCTGTTAGCAACACAGACTAATGCAGTGGTTAAGAGGGTGGGGCTGAGAACTGGACTGTAGGAGTTTGAGTTTTGGTGCCACCATTTACCAATGATCCCAGGCAGGTTATTAGCTCTGTAAAATGAAGACAATATTAACATCTACTTCATATGGGTTGTTACGAATTAAAAAATTAATTAATACATGTAAAATGTTGAAAACGATGCCTTGGCACCTACTAAGCTCCCAGTAAATGCTAGCTATTCTTATTAGACAATAAGGTGAAAAGCTTTTACATCCCCTCCCAAATATGGACAGCTGCATAAAGCACAAGAAAACACTGTCTACGGTCCCCTGCCAAAAACCTCAAATGATAAATGATGCTTATTTTGAATGCTTGATTCAACATGAAATTTAAATGTAGGTTTGTAAGTATCCCAGACGAGGGTCTGAGCAACGTGTGTCCTGGAAACAGCTAGCCAGGACGGCCCAGCTTAGGACTCTCACCTTCTGCCCTCGCTACAAGAGATGAGAATGGCAGGCCAAGGTGAGCTGGGAGTGCTTCCTCCCTGAGTGACAGCTGGTGCTGTCAGAAGTCGTTACTGCTGGTGCGCACAGCCCTTCTGGCAAAGCCGGGCAGCACAGAAGAACTGCAGTCTCCCTGCCCACCTGTCAGCCTCGTCTGGGAACAGCAGAGAATCTGCTCTTTTCTTCCTTCAAAGGCTCCAGTAAGCCCCAGCGCCTTCATTAATGCTCATCTCCTCAATCCCAGCCGGCCTCGTCACCCTCCCCGAACACATACTCTCCAACCTATTCTTCCAAGAAGGGGATTAGCCCAATTAATCTCTGGACAAATGTCAAGGAGTCTGGGGGAGGGGCCACCTTTCAAGCGTCGCCTCCCCAACAGCAAATCAGACCAGACGTGGACCGATGCCGCATGGCACACGGGTGAAGCTGAGCAGCTGCCGGCACAATGGTACCGAGGTCCCCTTAACCTCAGGCTGAGCCGCCGAGGGGCTCGCTTTCGCGCCAGACCGTCCTGACAGACCACAGCCCTCCCACCATCTGGGACGTGAGCTGTGACAAGGAGCCGTGGGATGAGAAGCCACTTGTGAGGCAAGCACTGCTCTCCTCTCACCTCCCGTGTCTCCGCACCACAGGCTTCTGTCATCCTTGTGCTTTTCCCTCCCACTTCCCCACCCTCATGTCAGCACTCACGTCCAAAGCGTGGTCGGAAAACAGAAAGTCCTATAGGTCCAAAGTAAGGACGCGCAGAAGGCAAAAGAAGCCATTGTGAAGGTAGCTGGCAGGATGGGAGTGGATTATTTTCCTCCCAAACCACAGATTTCATTGGCCTAATTCACAGAATTTAGGGGGAAAGCCCTGGGAAAGAAAAGTCTTCTCTTTGCTCTAATCCCCAGAAAGAGCTCACGACTATCCAAGGAAGTTACGTGCTTGGAAGGCTTCTCTGGAATAGAGGCTTGCCAATCACTCCGTAAGGTCATTCAAACATTTTAATTTATAAGGCATTCTCCCTCTCTTTCTCTCTCTTTCTCCCTCTCCCTCCTCTCTCCCTCCCTTTCATTCTCTTTTTCTCCCTCCATAGCCAGCAAAAGCTGGCTTAACCAGCAGGCTATTAAACAGCACTTCCACATGCTCCAGTCCAATGATTCGGTAATTAATTTTCATAATGATGATCTGGAAGGATTTCTAGAGCCCCCTGGAAGATCCCAGAATTATCTCTACCCTACTGGTTTTGCATATGCTTTGGGCGGAAGAGACAGTCTTGTGTCCAGTCCTGGCGGTGCCACTTACTAGCCATGTGACCTTGGGCAAGTAACTTAACCTCTCTGCCTGTCACCGCTTCCTCCTGGGGATCCAAAGTTTATTAAGAAAGGTAACAGTTAACACTCTAGTTACGGAATGTGTCCTGCAAACCAGATACTGTGCCAAAGGACTTACCTGAATTATCATATTTAACCCTCACAACAACTGCTGAGTCGGTATTAAGTTTATTTCATTATAGTCTAATTTATTCGATATAGTAATGCATGTATGGCACCTATATTGACAATATCTGGTTAATATAAAAAGCTCACTTCCTGACCGTCAGATTATAGAGCTGGTCTGCCTCAGGGTTACAGTTATTATCCAAAACTCTTCTGTTCAGATTTGCTTCTGAAATCAGAACTTTTTTCGGACTTTTAGAAAGGTAATATAGCTCATATAACAAAGATGACACACTGGTTTGGGGCGTCCTGTAATTGAATATGTTAAAATTTCTGTAATAAAATATATGAATATTCTCCCTAAAGAGGACAACAAAGAGCTTCACATCATCTCAAAACAGGTTTTGTTGCTAAAGTAGTTCAGGACAGGTAAAGTTTTGCCACCAAGTAAGTTAGGGAAAAAAAAAATAGACTTCTGTTGTTTTTGTTTGGATTTCAGGATTTCAGATAAGGAGGGGACTGTGAACTTTACAACACAAAAACACTTGATAAAGAAGCAAAATTCTAGTCCTGGTTCTGACAGTAAGTATTGTGTGATCTTGGGCAAATCACCAAAACTTTCTGGTTTCAGATTCTTCATCTACAGAATGGGGGACTGCTATTGCCTCCTAAGTTATGTAGAAATAGCTGTAAAGGTGAAATGAGACAGGATTTGCCAAAGCATGTTGAGTAAGTGAAGTATGTAGCAAATTCAAGCTGGTTATTACCTTTAAAAGTTAAAGAATATTATAGTTATGGAATTTTTTTAAAAAGTCTTTATTGGAGTATAATTGCTTCACAATGGTGTGTTAGTTTCTGCTGTATAACAAAGTGAACCAGCTATACGCATACATATATCCCCATATCCCCTCCCTCTTGCGTCTCCCTCCCACCCTCCCTATCCCACCCCTCTAGGGGGTCACAAAGCACCGAGCTGATCTCCCTGTGCTATGCGGCTGCTTCCCACTAGCTATCTATTTTACGTTTGGTAGTGTATATATGTCCATGTCACTCTCTCACTTCGTCCCAGCTTACCCTTCCCCCCAACCTGTGTCCACAAGTCCATTCTCTACATCTGTGTCTTTATTACTCCTGTCCTGTCCCTAGGTTCTTCATAACCATTTTTTTTTTTTAGATTCCATATACATGTGTTAGCGCACGGCATTTGTTTTTCTCTTTCTGACTTACTTCACTCTGTATGACAGACTTTAGGTCCATCCACCTCACTACAAATAACTCAATTTCATTTCTTTTTATAGCGGAGTAATATTCCATTGTATATATGTGCCACATCTTCTTTATCCATTCATCTCTCGATGGACACTTAGGTTGCTTCCGTGTCCTGGCTATTGTAAATAGTGCTGCAATGAACATTGTGGTACATGACTATTTTGAATTATGGTTTTCTCAGGGTATATGCCCAGTAGTGGGATTGCTGGGTGGTATGGTAGCTCTATTTGTAGTTTATTAAGGAACCTCCATACTGTTTTCCACAGTGGCTGTATCAATTTACATTCCCACCAACAGTGTAAGAGGGTTCCCTTTTCTCCACACCCTCTCCAGCATTTATTGTTTGTAGATTTTTTGATGATGGCCATTCTGAGTGGTGTGAGGTGATACCTCATTGTAGTTTTGATTTGCATTTCTCGAAGGATTAGTGATGTTGAGCATCCTTTCATGTGCTTGTTGTTGGCTATCTGTATGTCTTCTTTGGAGAAATGTCTACTGAGTCTTAAATTATGCACTACTGCTTCCTGTTTGAAGGCCACGGTGTTGCTTCTACAGGAAGGGATCCCACTTAAATCCCTTTCTTGCATGCATCATGGTCGTTGCTTCTTATACATCAATAAAGATCAGCGCGTGCATGATGACTGCACTACCACAATATTTTTCTGACTTAATCTATAAGAATCACCTCCAGGAAATAATGACAAGCTGCTGTGTCAAATCACTGCAGTCACTGAACACCTCAAAGACCTTCTGTGCTTTGAAGAAGCAAGGGTCAGGTTGTTCCTAACCTGATTTCACAGCTTCTTAAAAATCTGCCTATGTCTCCCTTTCTCTAGGGTCTATGGAGAAGGCACCAGACTGAGAGTCTGGCCACCCAGTTTTTAGTCCCACCTGGCCTCTAACATTCTGTGTGATCTAGGACAAGTCATAGCACCTCTCTGATGTGCTCCAAGTCAGCTGAGCCTGGCTGGATTTTAGACACAAAGAGAGGGCTTGCTGCTGCTATTTGGTGTCCCCCAACAGATTTTCTTCTCACAGGCTCAAACCCTGGTTGTCCCTGCCACACACCCTCGGCTGGCTGGTGCTGTTTTTGCACAGATGTCAATCACAGGCTGCAGATGTCAGCCCAGCTGTGACAGCTGAGTCCAGCGCCGCCCACAGCCAACCCAGTACGTCACAACTGCACAGCTGCCTGCTTTCTCCTGGCCATGAACTTCCTCAGAATCCCGGGGCAGAGACCATGACCTGCTTCCCTCTTTACACCTCTTTATGCCCTTTCAGCTTGAGGAGTCTCCATGGCCGAGCGATTTGTCCCATTAGCCATGGTTCTACGAAATTAACCGTGCATGTTCTCCAGTGTCCATGGCAACCTTTCCTCCAGGGAGCAATTCTAACTATAAGCAATCCTCTTTTGATGTCAACTTCTGGAAACAGATCCTCCCCGCCCACTAAAATGCAGTTGGGAGGGTGTCTCATAAGAAAGAAAATGTCCTAAACATTCTCTTCCATAGAGAAGGAGGACACACCGAGTAACCTTGACTGTGTGATAAAGCTAGTAATTCTCCCCAATGGCTGAAGGGCATTCTGTGGTTTAAAATTCCCAGGTCTACGGCATGTATGAAAATCGCAATGTAACACAGAGAAAAAAAGCACTGGACCTGGAAACGGAACTTTCTCTGTCCTCAAGGAAGCTGCACTCTAACAGAGGAGACAGATAGATGAAACAGATTGTTATATTGCATTGCTACATTTACTACATAAGATAACAAGTAGAAGCTAGGATAGTCACAGGTTGCTATGGGAGACATAATGGTGCCTTACCCCATCCTGAAGGTCCAGGGAAGGCTTCTTGGAGGAGGCAATATATTAATGTTAAGTTACTTAAACTCTCTAGATCTAAGTTTTCTCATTTTTAGTGGAATTTAGAATACTACACCTATACTAATGGTGAAAACTTCAACATGTAGGTACAACTTGCTGTAACATTCCTGGCTCAAGAAATGATAGCTACTGGTCTCTCCTACTGATATCGAAGCTAATGAATGTCCTTTTCTTAAGATTTAATTTAATTTTTATTTTATATTGGAGTATAGTTGATTTACAATGCTGTGCTCGTTTCAGGTGTACAGCAAAGTGATTCAGTCATACATATATGTTTTTTAGGTTCTTTTCCCATACAGGTTATTACAGAATATTGAGTTAGAGTTTCCTGTGCTATACAGTAGGTCTTCCGCTAATGAATGTTCTTAAAGCAGAAAACCCTTTTTACCCAAATGTTCCACCGAGAATTTCTTGGCTTAAGTCATTTCCTATTGGGTTGTTGTTTTAAGACATCCCAGAGTCTGAAGATGGACTGATAATTGTTCTGAGCAGCTTTGCTTTTCAGTAACTTCTGGCAAAAAAGTTCTCCCAGGTCAAAGAACAAGCTGTGTTTCTAAATGCATTTTTCTTTCTTTCTCCCTCCCTCCTCACTACCAGGTCTGGAGCTCTTTATGTTCCGGAGGAAATATTTGAGTGTTCAGAACTCGTACTGTGTGGTAGCAGCCCAATAGCTCAAGAAGGAAGCAATAGGTAGATAAGCAGATCAGGTGGCCAGGAGCTAGGGCAGACTGGGGAAAATTTTCACACTAAATGAATTACGCAACAAGTATTCACTCTATACTAGGTGTTGTGAAGGATGATAAAGAGTAAGAAATAGGGCTTCCCTGGTTGCGCAGTGGTTGAGGGTCCGCCTGCCGATGCAGGGGACGCGGGTTCGTGCCCCGGTCCGGGAAGATCCCACATGCCGCGGAGCGGCTGGGCCCGTGAGCCATGGCCGCTGAGCCTGCGCGTCCAGAGCCTGTGCTCCGCAACGGGAGAGGCCACAACAGTGAGAGGCCCGCGTACCGCAAAAAAAAAAGAGTAAGAAATAGGTCTTCCCTCGAGGAGTTTGCCAGATACTTGAAAGATAAGACTAACACAATTGTTAAAATGAAAGGGTAATAAAACGCAATGTATAATGAATTACAAAATAATGTGAAATACACACAACTTAATAGTTTAAAGGAAAGCAAAGTATTGAGGAGAACACTGGGCAGCAGGAGGCTTTCAGGCTCTGAGGAGGGAGGATGTGAGCGGTGGTGAGAAGTAGGTCCTGCAGGTGAGGGGATCAGCAAGGACGGTGGCGAGAAGGCATGATCTGTCCTCAGGCCGTGCATAGACCGGCGCGACTGGAGCGCAGGGCTGTGCTAGGTAAGAGAACCACCGTGCAAGGCTTACTTCCGACTCCAGGTGAATCTGAGCTGGGTAATTACCTCATCCCTTGTCTGACTCTGTACAAAATTCTTTCCCACAGATCTTTAGATCTTACCTAGAGATCTAAAAATAGATAGCTAGTGGGAAGCAGCCGCATCGCACAGGGAGATCAGCTCGGTGCTTTGTGACTACCTAGAGGGGTGGGATAGGGAGGGTGGGAGGGAGACGGCAAGAGGGAGGGGATATGGGGATATATGTATATGTATAGCTGATTCACTTTGTTATACAGCAGAAACTAACACACCATTGTAAAGCAATTATACTCCAACAAAGATTAAAAAAAATAAAAATACTGTCAAGCCCCTCGATTTTTAGTGGTTCTCTGTGTGATGAGTAGATGCAAGGTGCCCCATTTACTTTACATCCATGGTCTCAGTATATGGTCAGCGGTACTGATGACTTCAGAATCTCCAGGTTGCTCTCTCTCTGCCTCAGATGGAAATGCAGCCGTGCTCAAGCCACTTGGTAGGTTTCTCTGTCCTCATCAAAGAAGAATGACTATCAACCAGTTTCCAGTTGTAGTGTGAAAGTTTCACAACAGGATGCAAAGTTATTTGAGTTGGATATTATATGAAAAAAGAAAATATAGAGTCATAAAGACTCCAAACCTCAGAACAACCCTCAAGTTTTTCTCTCCTCCCGCACCTCTTACCCCATCAGTGATCAAATCTTATCAATTCTACTTCCACATCACCCTCACGCATCCACCTGTAGCTTCCATTTCAAAGTCACTCAGTTCAAGTCTTCATCTTTCTTCTTAACTACCATACAGTATAATGATATATAGATTTGCTATGTATACAGTCTATAGTAGTATTATAATAGTACCCTCTATCCAGAGCCTCTTCCCCATCTCTAAGTTCAACCAACACAATTTTACCTGTTTTCCTAAACACCTAGTTCAATCACTCACTGCTTTGATGGCTTTACACTGTACCCCCCTCCCTACACACACACACACACACACACACACACACACACACACACACACACACACACACACCCCAGGTTTCTAAAGAGCAGAGCCATCTCTTGAAATTTATTCTGCCCCCCCCCCCCCCCCCACACACACACACACACACACACACACACACACACACACACACACACAGACACTCATTAACCAAGAGTTCATCACTCTCCACTACTTGGTCCTATTTACCTGTTCTTACTATTTAACATATGGGGAGAATTCAGAGGCTGTTTTTCTACTGCTGGTTTAGCATTTTATTTGCCCTTTTTAGAATGCCAACTTCTTCATGAGAAGAGTCTCTATACGTAAATCAGTGGTATCCTAAGAGTCCCTCAGTGTTTTCAGACCGCAGATGTTTTAGCCTATGATTTACTCCTATGAAGAGAGTCTAAAAATTAAGGCTAAAATTATGGTAAAGTCCAAAGTCTTTGATCTTATGTGGGATTAACGATAATTTAAGAGTATTCCTATCCTGATTCTGAGTAAATTCATAAATTCAAGGTGAAGAATAAAGATCTCAATTTTCTACTTGAATTGAAACAAAGGGAGTCTATCACCTGGCCCGGAAGAGTGGCCAGAACTTGGCGGCTCCATGGATCTGTATAGAATTTCCCAAGGAACCCAGCTTCGGTGTATTGATACATCCAAGTGGGCATCTTTCTGATCTGCTGCATGAGGGTCTAATAATTCTGTCTCTGGAGAGGTGTAAGAGGTTGACCCTCAAACTCATCCTGCAGCAAGTCAACAATCCAAATGAACTAAAATGAGATTGTAGTAAAACTCCTGATTCTAATGATCCAGGAGGGGGCTATCCCCTATAAAAACAGATTTCCCGGGCTTCCCTAGTGGCGTGGTGGTTGAGAGTCCGCCTGCCGATGCAGGGGATGTAGGTTCATGCCCCGGTCCGGAGGATCCCACATGCCACGGAGTGGCTGGGCCCGTGAGCCATGGCTGCTGAGCCTGCGCGAACGGAGCCTGTGCTCCGCAGCGGGAGAGGCCACAGCGGTGAGAGGCCCGCATACCGCAAAAATAAAATAAAATTAAATTAAAAAATAAACAGATTTCCCCTTTCTAGAAAGTCATGGAGTCACCAGAGTATAATAGTAGAGGAAGTATGTATGAACTTAGGAGTGTAACAACTTTGATTTAATTGGTAGATTTGTGCTGAGGGGCTTAATATTGTGACATGCAGCCTGTATGGTCCTCAGTTTCCTCATAGATTGAAAAAAAGAAAACCAGGTATAATTATACCGAACTCTATCAGTTATGGCCTAAATAAGAAAAAAACAAATTACTTCAATTATTTTTAATAGAGGGAGTTTAATGCAGGGAACTGGTTATACAGGTGATGGAGACTGTAAGCCAAAGAGCAGACAATGGGGTAATCCAGAGATGAACAAGAGCAGAAAGTTCTACCAACCCGTGGCTGGAGGGACCAAAGGAGGAGAGAGTGTTACTGGAGCCTAGGGGTGGATCCACCAAGTGGAAGCTAGAACTGTGGTCTGCCAGACCCATGGGAACTGGAGCCATAGAGAAGATGCAGCCCAAGGCAGAGAGAGATGGGAGAAATACAACTTCTCTCCCCACCTCACCCTACACCTCCACCAGTGCCTCCCAGTGCCCAAACCCAGCCGGAAACTAGTGGACAGGAGAGGCTAGGAAATGCAGCTCTAAGATCCAGGCCCCTGCAATACAGAGCAAAGCAGAGGAACAGCAATACAGGCTCCAAGACTCCATACAGTTACTGTGAGGATTAAATGAAGCATTATATAAAAGCAACCATCAGAAGGCCTCATACATAGTGAGCTTTCAATAAAAGTCTGTTTGTTCAGTACTATACCACTGTGCACACAGAGGACTTGATGACTTACAATGTTACCAAATCTATAGGTACAAAGTAACACTGCTTGTTATTTTTATTTTTCAAAAATAGTTACCAAAAAAAAGAAAAGGAAAAACTTCAGCAAAAGTGTATTACCACCTACCAAAGGAGAAGCTGCAGGTGTATTTATGATTTCCACAGAGGCGTCTCAGTTAAATGAATTTACTTGCCTATTAAATTATTAAGCTTCCATCTCTTTCTTCTAATGTGATCACTTCAAGCAGAAACCAATAGTCAATTAAATCAGAACAAATGGCCAACTGATCTCCAAGGTTGCTTCCGGCTCTACCATTCTGATTGCTCAATTCCATCAGTTGATAAAATGATGAAAGAATTTGAGGTACGTTCTGCCCTTAGTCAGTTCTGAGTATCAGCTGAATTATTAACAAAAATACAGTTTCTTCCCCAAATTTCAAATACACATGGAGCAAAGTATAAGGCATTTAATTCTCTCAGCTCTGAAAAGGCAATTTTCCAAGATGATTTACTTGAGAAATGCATTTTTCCATACCATAAGTGGACATTAAAGAGACCTACAGTTTGTTTTAGGTTTTATCTCTCCGTGATATAGACATTTATGTGTTCTGGATATAATTCAGTGTGGATTTCTTATTTATAAACTGATAGGGGAATATCTGGTGAATAATAATGCTCTCTACCATACAGAGTAATAATAACAGGACTTATTTATGTGGCGCTTATAATTAGTATCTGGTATTGTTCTAAACACTTTATATACATAAACTCATTTAATTTTCCTAACAAATTTATGAGGTAGGAACTATTAATAGTCAGCATTTTACAGATTTAAGAACTGAGGCACAGAGAGGTTAAGTAACATGCTTATGGTCACAAAGCTTGTAAGTGGGAGAGCAGGGATCTGACCTAGGCAGTCTGGCTCCAGAATCCATGTTCTTAAACAGTACTGTGCTGAGGACAAAAAGACATTCTAACAAGAAAAATGACAAGTCAGACTCCTCTCACTTTTATGCGGATGTCTCTCCTGACTCGCTCCCACCTACCCCTCCAACCTTAATTTGTCCACCAATCCCTCGCGTAATCCTCCAACCACATATGGCTTTCATTCACCCTCATCCTCACCAAGCTCCCTCCCACAGGACCCTTGCATGTGCTGTTCCCTCCACCTAGTATGCACTCTTGTCCGCCTTTTACCTAGTGAAGCTCTTCCAGCCCTCAGATCTCCAGACAAGCTCTCCCTGGCTATCAAGCTTGGATCATAGGCTCCCATGGTACAGAACACCTCCCTCTCCTAGCCTTCTTCAGAGTTATAATCTGACATTTGCTTTACATGATTTGTGCCTGCTTAGCTTCCTGGAATATCCCCAGTGTCCGGAACATAATGGATGTTCAATAAATACTTATTGACTGACTTATAGGTTGATCAATATTTGTCTGCTCCCTGGACTGGGCGCTACATGAAGGAGGAAACCACGTGTGTTTATGCTTCTGCTACATCATCAGCACCTAGCTAACTGCCTGACACAAAGTTGATACCTACTGAGCAAACACGTAAACCAGAGCACAGTTTTATTATCTCTACAGCAATTATGGAAGTTTCCTATGACCCTTCTAAAAAAGTAAACCTCCGATCCTCCTAATTTCCAAACAAAAACTTCAATATGATCAGAAGACAGGGATTTCACCACTCTGCCCATGTGGCCCTCAGATCTCACGGGGCAGGCAGAAGCTAGATTTCTGAGGCAGGCTGCAGGGCTCACCTGTCTCCTCCAAGGGTGGCCCACCTCCCCGAACAGGAACTTGGGCACCACATCAATGCAGGTGAGTTTGCATCCTCCATCTTGCCATCCTCTGACCCCTCACCCCTCCAAGGTCCACCTTAGACTATCCACATATTGCTAACAACTGTAATTCTGGAAGAAAGAAAAGCAATGACCAAAAAGGTAATCACTTCCCCAGGCAACTTCTGACAACTTACTTTTTTCTTCAGGTGAAAGGAATAGTAAAGAAGCTCCCCCCTTCTTGGATGGCCCATGAGATGATGCTCTACGCCTTTGGGACCTGTCACCATTGTCACATCTTCTCCTGAAAGCTATAACCACCTGCTGTCACTGGGCTCAACCTTTCCTCTACAACTGAGAGAAATCAAAGCTGTATTTCCACCTCAATTTTCAGGGAAGCAATCTGCCTTCCCCACATCAGCAGGAGGCAGAACGTGGTCACTCAGGGTTTGAAACCATCCTTGACCTCTGACCCAAAGGAAGCGCAGGGCTTGGAACTCTGACATCCCAGTTTAGAAAGGCTGCTAACCTCTGGCCTAGAAAGCATGCAGCCACTTCAACCCACTGCCAGAGCCAGTGATTAGGCAGGTTCTTGTCATCCCTCCCTCTTCTTTGAGCAAAGACTGTCTTAGAAATAGCTAGACAGATATAGGGGTTGCTAGCAAAAACTAGAATGCAATCTTTTTTTAAAAGGGGGGAGCTTTAAATAAGCCATACACAAAAGGACAGATACTGCAGGATTCCACTTATATGATGTATCTAGAGAATTCAAAGTCACAGAGACAGAAAGTAGAACGGTGGCGGTTGGGGATTAGGGAAGGGGGAGCAGGGAGTTATTGTTGATGGGTACAGGGTTTCAGTTTGTGATGATGAGAAAGTTCTGTAGATGGATGGTGGTGATGGTGGTATAACAGTGTGAATGTGCTTAACGTCACGGAAGAGTTCATGTAAAAATGGTTAAAATGGCAAAGTTTACTACAACTTTTTTTTTTCTTTCTTTCTTTTTTTTTGCGGTACGCGGGCCTCTCACTGGTGTGGCCTCTCCCGTTGCGGAGCACAGGCTCCGGACGTGCAGGCTCAGCGGCCATGGCTCACGGGCCCAGCCGCTCCACGGCATGTGGGATCTTTCCGGACCAGGGCACGAACCCGTGTCCCCTGCATTGGCAGGCGGACTCTCAACCACTGCGCCACCAGGGAAGCCCACTACAACTTTTTTTAAAAGCAGAAGCTTTATAGGGCTTGGCCTGGGCATTTTAATATCTTTTCAATCTTTTCCTACACTTGCTGGCCAGCAGTTCCTGTGGTTAAAACTAACAAACAAATTTCCAAGTCTTTCCTCTCAAGCAATTTCCTTTGTCATATTTCTACTATCCCTCAATATGGGAGCTTTAATATGTTGATTTTCTTGTCCATCAGACTATGTTGTAAATCCAAATAACCCCATAACTCAGTAGTTTCAAATAACAAAAGAAAAAAAGTATTTCTTGTTCTCTCTATGTGTCCACAGTGAGTCTGTAAGATTTCTTTTCAATTCCATCCTGTCCTTGAGCTCAGAAGTTAGAGGATCCCGCAGCATCAAAGGACATATCATTATATGCTTTATTTGGGGAGGTAAAAAAATTTGGTCATGTCCTCAGAGGAGTAAAACCTTTCAGAGGGAATAAGCCGATCTTTGAGATTTATTTATTCTAGACTATCTGGCCTCAGAAGACTCTGAGAAGTTGGAACAGATTTTAAAGGTGCTAGAGACCCCATAAATCCACATGCACGGCCTTTACCCACTGACATTGTGAGTTCAAGTGCAGAGCCCCAGGCAAGACCCCCTGACCACTTCATAACAGCCAGATAAACATCCCTGTCAGAGAAGAGCCACTCCATCTAGGCCCTAGGAAGGACAGGGCAGGCACAGAAAGTAGTTAAGGCCAAGCTATTCACTCAGCACACACCGCTTCTCAGAGGCTGGGCATCACATTCAATGTGCAGGACAGAAGTTAGTAGAAGATGTGTACATGGGGACCCCTTTATATACATACATTTGAATGGAAATTAACAAAACCTTCATTTGTGGTCCTCCTTTCCTTTCTGTTTGCTTTGTAGCAATACATCAATGTTAGAAAACTCAGGTATCATCGCGCCTTGTATATTCATACAATACACTCAGCTACTGGTAGGCAGAGAAGTGCTGGCTGGCCCTGTCCTGCATTACTTGCTAATGATAGCTTTGGGAAGATTTTCAAGTATCTCCGGCAGATTGAGCAAAATGTTATAACAATCATTAGCTAAAACAGAAAAGGAGCGGTATAAAGTATAAAATCCAATTTTCAGTGTTGACAAAATAGCAGCACTGGTGGTATGAGTGAGCACATGAGCATATTCAGCCACTGTTTAAATTTTTATTGCTACTGCCTCCTTCTTGTGATTAATCGGATAGCGTAAAGAACATCTCAATCCCCAGTTGTAAAGTCAGCTTTTGCTTGAAGTTCACGTATGCACTGGCAAACTCTTTGAGAAACACTCATTTTGAAAGAAATCAACCACAAAAAATTCCACATCCTTATAATGACTCGGGTTCAGATTCTAGGAAGGGATAAACCAAGAGGCTGAAAAAGAAGCAGAAGTGAATTGTTTTTTCCTGGAAGTCTATAAACCAGAGGCAGTGGCTCAGGGATAGAACCTTGGATTTTAAAGTCACAGATCTAGATCAAACCATTGCTCTATCAACTACTATCCACAAGATAAGGCCCACGTCACAAAGCCACAGTAAGTCTCAATTTCCTCACCTATAAAATGAGGAAAACAGCATCTACTTCCTGTTCAGGATGTGACAATGAAATGAGACAATCCATATAAAACCCTTAGCAGAATGCCTGGAATATACACAGCAGTGATCGTATTTGATAGAATTGTAAGGAAGGGAATTCCCTGACTAAATTCAAGTCATATCTTAAAAGTTGCCTGGGTGTCCAAGATGCAGAAAGACCTTGTGAACCTGACTGACATTGTCTTGTCCAAACCCTCAGTGGCATAATTTTCTGTTTTCACAGTTTACTCACCTGGACATCAGGGGTGACAGACCAAACAGCTTGGCTTTGGTGTCTATCTTGATGTGCACTGAAAGCAGTGGGGTTTGTTCGTAGTGATTATTCTGTTGTTGAACTCCAGGGAGAGCCAGTGAACACTTGGCTAATAAAGCTGTGCCTTTGGCCTCCGGGCTCCCTGAGCATCTCTTAGTGTTTAAGAGAGGGGGACAGTACCACACCTTAATGCCAACAGATTGACGACAAGAATGAAACTTGGAAGAGATCAAGTGTTTTCTGTGGCCTCCCCTATGGACTCAGAGCTGTTGTTGCTGCTCTTTTGTAAACAGAAAGGCCTGCATTTCGATATTTACTTCCAATGTCTTTTCCTCCTTTTGACTAATGGTGTCACTATAACATGTCCTTTCGTCTGGCCCAGTAGCCTGAGTCCTCCTCAGTTTCTCATTAGAAAGTAACTCTACACCTTCCATACTTAACCTCGTCTTTGAATTAGAATCATCTGGAGGGCTTTTAAAAGTCCTGATACACAGGTCACACCCAGACCAATTGAATCTGACTCTCCCACGCATCAGGGTATTTTAAAGCTCCCCAGATAATGGCAATGTACAGCCAATGTTGACAACTGCTGTTGGACTAAACAATGTAGATATCCCTGAGTGTAACAATACATTGAGAAAACAAAGAAGCTGACATAGAGGTCTGTAATCAGTTAATTCTGAAGATTTACCTGATAAGTTGACCAGATAGATGTTACTGGCAATCAGTTGATGTGCACACACACACACACACACACACACACACACACACACACACACACACACGCACACACGCCCTTCTGCTTGCCCCAGTTTGCTATGACTTCTAACTGAGAGAGGTATTTCTGCCCTTGTCTCCTCTCAGGATGTTTACTGTTTGTGCCCATCTCATTCCCTCAACCTCACGGTTCAGGAGATTAAATAACTCCTCACAGAAGAGATAGTAACCTTTGAGATACCAAAAAAAAAAAAATGGCAGGGAGGGGATTTTCTCCTTATACAGCAGACAAGGGATGGAGTGGCCAGGAACTGGCCAAAGTCACACGAGAGCAGAGAGGAAATTAGGAGGAGCGAGAACCCTTCCATATTTGCTATGTGAAGCCTTCAGATAAGCAACATTAGGCATCTTACAAAACGAGAGAAGAGAGATTTTAATCTATACTTGTGTTCTGAGGACTCCAGTGTGATGAAGTTTGCTGTATTCTGGTTTTATTTTTCAGTTTTCAGGCTCCACAAAGATACTCAAAGCCAGGGATTCCCTACATTTCTACTTCAGAGTCACAATCACATGGATTCCCCAATTCTCTCCCTGTGCTCCAGCTCAGAAGCTAAGACTCTGGATTTGCCTCGCACCTCCCTTCAAACCAGTTTGTTTGCATAGTTTTGCCTGGTTGAAAAATGTCTTTGTATTTTCACTGGCCCAGTTCTTGGCAACGGTGTCTCTTGTGACTGGAGTTAAGAATCCCACTACTGGGCATATACCCTGAGAAAACCATAATTCAGAAAGAGTCATGTACCAAAATGTTCATTGCAGCTCTATTTACAATAGCCCGGAGATGGAAACAACCTAAGTGTCCATCATTGGATGAATGGATAAAGAAGATGTGGCACATATATACAATGGAATATTACTCAGCCATAAAAAGAAATGAAATTGAGCTATTTGTAATGAGGTGGATAGACCTAGAGTCTGTCATACAGAGGGAAGTAAGTCAGAAAGAGAAAGACAAATACCGTATGCTAACACATACATATGGAATTTAAGGAAAAAAAATGTCATGAAGAACCTAGCAGTAAGACGGGAATAAAGATACAGACCTGCTAGAGAGTGGACTTGAGGATATGGGGAGGGGGAAGGGTAAGCTGTGACAAAGTGAGAGAGAGGCATGGACATATATACACTACCAAACATAAGGTAGATAGCTAGTGGGAAGCAGCCGCATAGCACAGGGAGATCAGCTCAGTGCTTTGTGACCGCCTGGAGGGGTGGGATAGGGAGGGTGGGAGGGAGGGAGACGCAAGAGGGAAGAGATATGGGAACATATGTATATGTATAACTGATTCACTTTGTTATAAAGCAGAAACTAACACACCATTGTAAAGCAATTATACTCCAATAAAGATGTTAAAAAAAAAAAAAGAATCCCGAGGCAGAGAGAGCCCTTGTACATGGACCAGTTGAGTCTATAGGACTTGGCGTTGGTGGGCCTGCTTCAAAGGCAGCAATGGAAGCCGGGGAGGGCGCCCAGCAAGTGTGGTGACTGGGACAGACGTCAGCTAGGAATGGCCTGGGACCCCAAGTGGTTGTTTGGCTGATTCAGCTCACATACGCGTTAGTGAAAAACAGCTACTCATAGAAGACAAGGTCGCAGTTTGAACCTATGTGTAACAGCAGCCTGTCGGCTGGAGGCGGGGCGGGGGAGGTAGGTGGGGTGAATTCCCTCCGAGGGCCCCAAAGAAGATGTGAGAGTTTTCGGGGTTGGAAGCCAAAGCCCTGAGGGCTCGCAGGCCACAACAGATGGGCATCCCCGACAGTCAACAGCACGACTCTGCATCCTCTTGCACCCCTGCATCTGCGGTCCCTTCCCCTTCTCTGTCACTTCCTTTTATTCTCAGTGCTTTTTCAAGGTTTGTACTCATTAGGCTGACTTGAGGAAACAGACCAAATGTGTTTTATTTTCAAGGTTTAGAGATGGTCCTCCAGCTCTAAATTCCCTTTAATAAGTAAATATTGGTCTAATTTTATAGACTGTAGACCTATTTCTTACTTTTCTTCTTTTAAGACTAGTATTTCGCCCTCTTAAAAAGGTTGTTCCTCTAGTCTCATTTCTTGCCCATTTCTCCCGTCTGCCAGCTCTCAGTCACTGTAACCAGCTGCTTATTTTAATAATGGTGGGACTACATTTTCTTACCCTATTGGGTGCTAGGTGCTCTTTTTTTCTTTAGTCAATTCCCTCTCTGTGACTCAGTTTCCTCATCTGTAAAACGGGGTAATAAAAGTGCCATCTTAGAGGGCTACTGTGAGGATGAACAAGTTAATCTACGTAAAACACTTAGAACAGCGTCAAACGATGTTAGTTATTGTTACTTACAGTTTGTTGTTGGCTTGGAAATGTAAGTGGGGTCAGAGGAGAGTGGAGGGGGTGGACAAAAGGGAGACCACAGTAATACTTGAAACTTCTCCTTTATAAATACCGTTATCCCTCAGTATCCGAGGGGGATTGGCTCCTGGGCCCCTGCAGATACCATAATCCGTACATGCTCAAGCCCTTCATATAAAATGGCATAGTATCTGCATATAACCTGTGCACATCCTCTTGTATTCTTTAAATCATCTCTAGATTACTTATAATACCTAATGCAAGGTAAATGCTATGTAAATAGTTGTAAATACAATGTAAATGCTATATAAATAGTTGCCAGCATGAGGCAAATTCAAGTTATGCTTTTTGGAACTTTCTGGAAGTTTTTAAAAAAATATTTTCCATCCCTGGTTCGTTGAATATGCAGATGCAGAACCACAGATTTGGAGAGCCGGCTATACAATCCATAATTTTACTGGATGAGAAGTTCAAAATCCAAGATGGATATTTTGGATTACTTCCCCATAAGGCCATTAATCGCCTGGTATTTGTCTAAATTTTAGTAGTTTTCAATCTCCTGCATTCAACCTGGAGAGGCTTGCCTTGTAATTTAGAACCCTGAGCTCAGTGGTTCATTTGCTGGAGGTGCTTAGTGCCATCAGAGCCGGCATTGAAGTAAGTTTCTCCAGCTTTTGAACGCTGTGCGTCTCTTTCTGACCCACCAACGCCGGAAGGGTCAACCGACTCCCTAGCTGACTGCCTGCCTCTGCTGATTAAAGAGACCTTTTATTAGACCCTAGCACCTTCTAAAATGTGCTCCTTTAATCCTTTTTTATCCACATAATTTATGGTCTGTCCATAGCCTCCTCCACACTGGGTGTTTTCCTGGCCCCTCTCTTAGGCTCAGGCCTCATTTTTTAGAAGATGTTTCTTCCATCTACTCTGATGACCAGCTGCCCTCTGCCAGCTGGCCCCAGAGGGCTGTTATCCAAACACCTGGCTGTTTTGATCCGCACACATTTTTCCAGGACTTGTAATAAAGCGTTTAAAAAAATAGTGGTCAGATGTTCCTTTTCATTTTCTCTTCTCAATGGCTAAGACAATTGCCCCTTTTTGAGTCCTTTAGGAAAATCAAATCTACAAAGAACCACCATTAACCTCAAAGGAGAGCGGACTACTGATCAGACTCAGGGCATCCAACTTTCCGAACTTTTTTCCCATCTTAATTTAAGTGAGCTTACAATATTCTTTTCCTGCCTATAATCTTCTGTTAGATGAATATCACATTTTATCAGCAGCCAAATGTGCCAGCAATCCTTCATGCTATGTTTATATGGAGTTTCCCTTATGCTCCTCCAAGCATGGTGCTAGGAGCTGGGGACAAACCTGACAGAGAGTCTGCTCACCTAGAGCTTATAACACCACCCTTGGCCTCCAGATAACTTTGAAAAAAAACAGAGAAATTGTTTTCTATTTTTAATGTCAAAGGATGTGTGACTTTACATCCTAGTTCTGCCACTTCCTATTTGACTTTCGTAGCTTCATTAACTTCTCTGATGCTTTTCTAAAAATGTCCTCTCTCTCTAAAAGGGGTAGTACCATCTACCTCACAGGGTTGTTATATATATCTGACATTAATGTATTTCAGACACAGTGCCTTAGCAATGAGCAATAAATAAATGGTAGGTGATAACTGACTGTTGTCTTCATTACAATGTGTGGTAAAGTGTAATCGTAATGAAAAGTACATCTGAATCCCCCGCGTTCCGAGAGTGGTATACAGGACCAATTCACTTAACTAGTGAATAAACTTAGTTACCAGCCTACCAGCTCTGCTGAGTTGCTACTTCTCGTTAGTGACTGTTAAAGTGGCAAAATCTTTGTTTCTTTGTTAAGAAACAAAATGTCCATCGCATGATAAAGATAAATGCTTATGTCTTTCAGTGAAAATATAATTTGGGAGAAAGCCAATGAGCTGTTTAAATACTTCTATATTTGCAATTTTAGGGAATATTTGAAGATCTTAAACATATTCCCTGTAGATACCAATGTTTTGTGATACTCTAAAAATCACATGTTATTGTTTTACAACTCTTATAACATAGAGAGGTTAGCTTTTTTTTTTTTGCGGTACGCGGGCCTCTCACCGCTGTGGCCTCCGTTGCGGAGCACAGGCTCCGGACGCGCAGGCTCAGCAGCAATGGCTCACGGGCCCAGCCGCTACGCGGCATGTGGGATCTTCCCGGACCGGGGCACGAACCCGCGTGCCCTGCATCAGCAGGCGGACTCTCAACCACTGCGCCACCAGGGAAGCCCGGGAGGTGAGCTTTTGCTAAGTGAAAAAGTGAGACATAATTTCCAACCGAAGGAAGTGATAAGACCAGGAATCAGTTGGCAAAATGAGAAAGATAGTGGCTCCCACTTCCTCTTCCTTCTCAGGATTTGATGGTTAGGGGAGGAAGCAAGGGCTCCTTCTTCCACACACAACTCTTTAAACCTCAGGAAAATGAGCCACTACTCCAGGAAAATGAAATGGAGTTCTAATCTTCTAGCTGCTAAGACACTTTCGGTGGCTTTGTGAATTGTCAGCTTTGGTAGCACAATCATTCCTAGTTGATCAATAGAGGATCAGCTGAGATGTTTCCAGGGAGTATTTGTCATGGCTGCCATGGAAGTGTGCACTCAAATCCTCACTGAGGATTTAGTTGACTTGTGGCTTCCAGCTCCAACGCCGTGCTTCCCCGCAGCCGGTTACTGAACATGGTAAGGGGAACAGGAATGAGAGCCAGCCCATTCCTGCCCATGGAGGGATTCTTCTAAGAGACACCTTTGCTTAGGAAACCCATCATCCTGGCTGAGACTTTCTTAGAACTGGGCTACATTCAGAAGCCCTACCTATCCAATCCTTCCTTTCTTTCACAAGTGGCAAAGCTGCACTGTAGTCTGAAGACCCTCCCTTTCTGCAACAGCTCCCTTTCTCCCTTCCCCTTTATCTTCATGGGCATTTCCCCCAATAAAGCCCTTGTAGGTCTTATCCCATCTTGGCTGCTTCTCAGAGGATCTGAAAAGACATACAGTTCTGTCCACCAAGTGAGATTCACAAAATAATTGGGCATATTAGCTTCTGGATGACAAATCAATTAGTAGTGGTTGCCTGGATCACCACCTCATGAGGGTTTCTGACAGTAATTCTGAGCCCCAATGAAGGTGTGCCACAATTGATTATCAATGTCTGCAATGGGCACAGAGCGGGATGGGAAGGCACATATTTCATGTATTTGTCCATCATGATCAGAGGGCTAGTCCAGGATTTTAAGCAGCCTTACACAGGTAATTCAATGCTGTAATATTGAAAAAGTTGCAAAATTTCAGTTAAAATGCAGAACTCTGACTAAATATTGGGCCCTCTGAACTTAACGTATTCTCCTCCGAATGGCAAACTAAAAGAGAAGCAAAGTACCTATTTTTAAGCCTCAGTTTCTTCATTTATAAAAGAGGACTTAAATATTTCCTGCCTCCTGAAATGATTATGAAGTTTAAATGAGATTATACTAGGAAATTTTATAGGATACTATTTTGTGAGAATTCAATAAATGTTAATGTGCCACTTGGGACATTAAACCATAATTTTAAAGTGCATAACTTTTTACTTTCATACTGATTAATAGCTTGTTCAAGGCAGCCCAGCATGGCTTGCTCATGCATTTAACTAATGGATATGACAAACTCAACCAAAGTAATAACGTGGTTGGATTCTTCCCTTTCCTTTTGTAATGTGGGAGGGTGACAGGGGTCACACTGCTATTAAGTGTTCAGGTCATTTGCACAGTGTATAAATGATGGTGAGACAAATAACATTCTTTGAATTAGGGGAGGATAGCCCTTAAAAAATATTTTTTCCTCACTGATAGTCTCTCGGGCATAATATCATAAGTCAATAATGACCTTATGGCACTCCCTATGTACTCAATAAAAAGTTCTCATCTAAATAAATAAACTCTTAGAATTCATAAGGGGCACTAACCTTAAACTGATAGGACTTCCTTTTCTAAGAAAAGAATAATGTGCTTCTGGTCAGCTCCTTCTCTCAGGTCTCACCTGGAACCTTCACTCCTCTTCACGAGCACACCCCCTGGCTTGTCCAAACCACTCCCTAAACACACACACACACACACACACACACACACACACAAAGTTCATAAACAGGAACTTCTAGCTTGCCACTATTTCACTGAGAAAATTAAGCTATCAATCCTCAACTCTCTAAAATTTCCTCCCCACCCCTATAAATGTGTCTACATCCACACCCATCCCCAATCCCTTCCGGGCCCTCTTCCAGCAAGATTAATGCTCCTTCAGGGAGCTTGATCCCTTCCTGTAAAAGCCAGAATCGGGTTCAGCTCTCATTCTTCCTCCTTTAATTTAGGTTCCTCATTATACCAGCCTCTTACTCATCACCTCTTATTTTGAAGAGCTTTCTTTTGACCCCATGTCTCCTTGCATCCTGTCTATCCTAGGCCAGTTCCCCATAGCTTCAGGCTCTACTTTTACCTGCCAAATGTTCTTCGAACACTGCAATCTGATCTCTACTATTACAGCTCAGCCCTCTGAAACCATCCTGACAAAGGGCACCACTGACCTCATTATCAAATCCTATGGACATTTTCAGCCTTTATCTTACATGATTGCTTGGAAGCTCTTGACACTACTGACCACTCCCTTCTAGAATGTCCTTCACTGGTTTCCATGCCATCACTCCTTCCTTGGACTCTATTTCTAATATGATGCTTTCTTAGTCCTCCTTGACAACTCTTCTTCCTCTGACCATTCTTTCATAATTCAGCCAACAATTAGTTATCGAGCACCTGCTATGTGTCAGGCTCTCTGCGAGGGACTGGTGTGAAATGCTGAACCAGACACAGGCCTTACCAGCAGGACCTAAGCATAAAAGAAACAGAGAAGCAAAAAGTCCATTTTATTTAATGTAGTTACCCTAGGAAAGCACACGGAAGGGGCACTTTACCTGGGGAGGGGATTACTTTGGAGGTGGGTCTTAAGGGACCAATAGGAGTTTGCTAGACACAGAGAGTTGAGCAAGAGAATGAGGCAGGGGACAATCCTGACAGAGGGAACAGCATGTGCAAACGCCTCAAGATTAAGATAGCATGTGTGTTCAGAGAACCTCAAGTGGTTTAATTTGACTGGTATGTAGATTGCTGAGAGCAAGTGGTGTGAGATGAGGTCGGAGAGATAAACCGTGCCCTGATAATAAAGGCCCACTAAAACACATGCTTGGATCTCTTTTCAGTTTCATCCATCCCTGCTGCTACAGCTAACCTGTGATGTTCCTGACCCCTAAATCCATAGCATTGGTCAGAACCTCATTCCTCAGCACTGAGGCCACATGTCCAAAAGCCAACTGTACACCTTCATCTGTATGTCTTACAGGCACTTTCATATACTGAAAACAAAACTCATTATAATTTAGCCCTTTCACTGCCAAAACAAACAAACAAACCAAAAATAAAGCAAAAAGCCTTATTCTCTTCCTTTACTCCTATCTCAATGCATAGCATCACCCTAGTAATAAAGCAAGAGGGCTTCTGTGGTGGCGCAGTGGTTGAGAGTTCCCCTGCCGATGCAGGGGACACGGGTTCATGCCCCGATCCGGGAAGATCCCACATGCAGCGGAGTGGCTGGGCACGTGAGCCATGGCCGCTGAGCCTGCTCGTCCAGAGCCTGTGCTCCGCAACGGGAAGGCCGCGGCAGTGAGAGGCCCGCGTACCGCAAAAAAAATAAATAAATAAAAACTAAAAATAAAGCAAGAAACCTGGGGGTCACCCCTGAATTGTCCCTTTTCCTCACACAGTATACAGGTGGTGACTAAGGTTCCATAAAGTAAACTTTAATATTTCTATTATTTGTCTCTTCCTCTTTTTTTCTCCAGTTCTGGTGTAGTTCAGACCCTGCCATCATTCCTCACCTGAGCAATGGCTCTTCACACATTCATCTCCCTGCTTCTAACTGGAGAGTGTCCAGCCTATCCTTTACAAAGTGCATAGAGTGATCTATCTAAAACAGTGCTTTCCAGCTTAATGTTACAAAAATATCATCTAGACAGTTTACCAAAACATGAACTGCTGACTCCGAGACTCTGATTCAGTAGCTTTGGGTGGGGCCTGAGAATTGACATTTCTAATAAAGCTCTCAAGTGATGGCAATGCAGCAAGTACACAGCCCACGCATGGAGTCAGACTGATCTAAAATGAACCTGATATGGTTACTCCACTGCTGACATGCCTTGATGCCTCTCCATTGCCTACAGCACAACTTACAGACGCTCCACTTTGGGATTTAAGACCCTCATGATCTAGCCACTGCCATCCTTGGCCACCTTCTTTTTCATCCCACCCCTCCCCACCACACATGCCATTCACAGCTATTCTGAGCTACTTAACAGCTTCCTGAATTTACTCTGCCTTTGTTCATTCTCATAAGTCAGCCCAGAATCCCTCTCACCAGCACCCCTGGCCTCACTGTTCTCTCCCTGGCAAACACCTAATCACCTTTTAAAACTCATCTGTGATGGAGTATCCACCATGGATCCTCTATAAGCCACCCTCCACCTTCTTCCAAAAGAACTGACAACCATCTCTTCTCTGACTCCACTCTTTCTGTACTTATATTTTTCATTAATCCATACACACTTCACTTTATACATTTATGTAACTGTCTGCTAATTGTCTACTTCACTATGTTCTTCACGGGTGGGGAGTATGACTCATTCATATTTACATCCACATATACAACACAGTACCCACTGCCTCGCAATTGCTCAATAGTTTGCTGAAGAACCAAAAATCATAACAATTACAATTTATTAGGTTCTTACGATATGAAAATCACTGTGCTATGCACCATACACACACACACACACACACGCACACGCACACACACACACACACACACACACACACACACCCATACAAATTAATTTAATCTTCACAAGCTTATGAGATAGGTATATAATAATCCCCATATTACAGACAAGGAAACCAAGGCTTATAGAATTTAAATAGCTTTCCCAAGGTCACAGATCCAGTAAGTCAGTATCTAATAAGTGATAGAACCATAAACTGAACCCATGTCTTATTCCAGACTCCAACCGCTCACTCCTCTGCCTTCCTGAAGTGTAATTATGTCATCAAATCAGCATGTTGCCAATGATTCCATCTCAACATCACATTATCCTATAGTTAAGAAACTTGAACATTAAATTAAGGAATAACCTAAATATGAGACTCCACTAAATAAATCCACAAAACACCTCACATGGCTTATACAGGTTTTTATTGCTTTTGTTTTCAGCATTTTCACTTGAAATTTTAAAATAAGAAATTAAGAATACCAGCAATAAATAGCTAAGCCATCACCCTATACTTTTTAAGAGAAAGCGGAAAGTCCTCTCTAATAATAATAATTATTATAATGGTTTTATTCTACCCTAGCATTTCTCAAAGAAGATTAGCTCTTGGACATGCTCCAGGAAAAATAAACGGTCAAATAAATTTAGAAACTCTGTGCCACAGTCTGCTTCCTGAAGATTCACAATGAATGTATGTTAAGAACTTTCAGAAATCCTGCAGTTTAGGTTTAAAAAAAAGTTAAATATATTCCTTGAGTGTCCCACACATATTTGAACATAGAATCCTTTAAGAACTAATGCCCTATGGAATACACTGCAGGAAACACTGATTCTAGCCATGCCTTTTTTTTTTTTTAACGTCTTTATTGGAGTATAATTGCTTTACAACGGTGTGTTAGTTTCTTTTTGACTTAAAATAAATGGCATGAAGCTGAATGGCAGACATTCTTTGCAACGTACCCGTGCTTTGAACTGAGCCAGGCCCACTCGCGGGCTTCTTCATGTAGGCTCATTACTTTCATTTTCTTTAAGCATCAGAGCTATATTTTTACTGCTTTATTTGCAGACTCTTACAATTGCATATCATTTCTTCAGATTAGAGAGAAATTTTTTGTAATCACATAAAATCAAATTTTTATTGTTTATGTCAATCACAAAAGGGTATAAAATTCTTGAAGGAACTGGTACATAAGGTAAAACGGAAGGGAATATAATAAAGCTAAGGGTAAATTAGCATTATACTATTTAGAGCTATGCCCCAAATTTAGCTCTAACTTTCTAATGGCTAAAACAAAGAACAAAAGACATGTTACAAGATGAGTCATGTCTTTAAGGGGAAAGCAAGCCAACTAATCAGGAGTAACATGGTTTTTCCTGGTAGCGAGACCAGAGAGTGACGTCGCCTGTGGGATTTCAGAAAGGGGACATTGTGGGGTGTGGTAGAGAAGGCTCTCGAACATATCTCATAGTAAAATCATCAGCTGTTGCTGATGAAAGCCTGTACTGCAAGCCAAAAGCAGTTCAAATTCTTTTTTTTAACCATTTTTAAAAATTGAAGTTTAGTTAATTTACACTGTTGTGCTAGTTTCAGGTGTACAGCAAAGAGATTTTATATATATATATATATATATATATATATATATATATATATATATATATATATATATATGAGAGAGAGAGAGAGATACTCTTTTTCAGATTCTTTTCCATTATAGGTTATTACAAGATATTGGGTATAGTTCCTTGTGCTATACAGTAGGTCCTTGTTAGTTATCTATTTTATACACAATAGCATGTATATGTTAATCCCAAACTCTAGTTTACCTCTCCCCGCCCCACAATACCTCTGCTCCTGCACTATCCCCTTTGGCAACCATGAGTTTGTTTTCTATCTGTGAGTCTATTTCTCTTTTGTAAATAAGTTCATTCATATCATTTTTGTAGGTTCCATATATAAGTGATACCATATGGTATTTGTCTTTCTCTGTCTGACTTACTTCATTTAATATGATAATCTCTAGGTCCATCCATGTTGCTGCAAACGGCATTATTTCATTCTTTTTTTTTTTTTTTTTTTTTTTTT
>NW_006772469.1:1567197-1575256 GCF_000442215.2 Lipotes vexillifer | reverse complement strand
GACCGGGGCACGAACCCGTGTCCCCTGCATCGGCAGGCGGACTCTCAACCACTGCGCCACCAGGGAAGCCCATTATTTCATTCTTTTTAATGGTTGAGTAATAGTCCATCGTGTATATATACCACTTATTTATGCATTCATTTGTCAATGGACATTTAGGTTGCTTCCATGTCTTGGCTACTGTAAATAATGCTGAAATGAATGTTGGTGCATGTATCTTTTTGAATTGTAGTTTTGTCTGGATATATGCCCAGGAGTGGGATTGCAGGATCATATGGTAGTTCTATTTTTAGTTTTTTAAGGACCCTCCATACTGTTCTCCATAGTGGCTGTATCAATTTACATTCCCACCAACAGTGCAAGAGGGTTCCCTTTTCTCCACACCCTCTCCAGCATTTATTATTTGTAGACTTTTAAATTATGGCCATTCTGACCAGTGTGAGGTGATGCCTCATTGTAGTTTTGATTTGCATTTCTCTAATAATTAGTGATATTGAGTATATTTTCATTTGCCTGTTGGCCATCTGTATGTCTCCTTTGGAGAAATGTCTATTTAGGTCTTCTGCCCCTTTTTGGACTGGGTTTTTTTTTTTTTTTTTTTTTTATGTTAAGCTGTATGAGCTGTTTGTATATTTTGGAAATTAATCCCTTGTTGGTAGCATCGCTTGCAAATATTTTCTCCCAGTCTGTAGGCTGTCTTTTCACTTTGTTTATGGTTTCCTTTGCTGTGCCAAAGAAAGAAGTTCAAATTCTGAAGTGCAATCCGGCTAAAGCACTTCAACAAAGGCTGATAATAAAGGTGGAGGTAGACGGTCTTCTTCATCCAAGGGAAAAGTGTTTTATATCTGGAGCAGTGGGTGGATTGCAACATCCGCAAATGCTCCGTTATAATTACGATTTCTTGCAACCAAGCTTCTGGCAGGGATTAGACCAGAAAAAGATCAGGTACTCAAGGTTAGACAATCTGTGTTGTTGATTCAAAGCAGATCTATATGCTTTGACATTGAACAGTGGCCCAGGGTACATGAGAATAACAGCCAGCTTCAGGAAATATCAGTATGGATATAAGGAACATGAGTCCATTTGAAAAGATTCAAGACCCCCAGATACCTGGGGGAGGTGCAGGAAGGGAGGTTCCACTTAGCTTGCAGAATCTGTGCTGGGTGAACCTGTCCCCTTGGCAGCCCATGAGTCAGCTGAACAATCTTGCTTGCTGTGCACCCCTCATCTCTGGCTCTGTCCAATAACATTTCAATGGCTCTCCAGTGTTCCTTCTGCCCACACTGTTTGACTAAACTCTTTGATCCAGACCAGCACAATTAACTTTCTGACAACAGCATCACTGACAATGTATAACATGAAACTACACGGAAGAAAATAAGAGCAGGTTATTTTCTGGCGCTTTAAAATTAAGCCTGAGAAACGCATGTTTCATTAGCACCCTGGCCCTCTCAATGCCTCACCAGCTGACAGAGGCCATGCTCAGGTAAATTTGCTTTGGCTTTTCTATGCAGCAGTTTAAGACAGCTCTGAAGATGAAAACTGCACCGTAAATAATTTGGAATGCTCCTGATGGACAATTTACAGAGCACAGCCTGGACCTGATATGTTTAAGAAATCACTTAAAAGTGAGAAAATCAAGTCTCAGGAACTAATTCGAAAAGATACATGCACCCCTATGTTCATAGCAGCACTATTTACAATAGCCGAGACATGGAAGCAACCTAAATGTCCATCAACAGAGGAATGGCTAAAGAAGATGTGGTATATATATATATATATATATATATATATATACACATATATATATGTATATATATATATATATATATATATATATACACAATGGACTATTACTTAGCTATAAAAAAGAATGAAATAATGCCATTTGCAGCAACATGGACGGACCTAGAGATTATCATATTAAGTGAAGTAACTCAGACAAAGACAAATATCATATGATATCACTTATATGTGGAATCTTTAAAAATGATATAAATGAACTTATTTACAAAACAGAATAGACTCACAGACATAGAAAACAAACTTACCATTACCAAAGGGGATAGTAGGTGGGGGAAAGGGAATAAATTAGGAGCTTGGGATTAACATATACACATTACTATATATAAAGTAAATAAACAACAAGGACCTACTGCATAGCACAGGGAACTGTATTCAATCTCTTGTAATAACCTATAATGGAAAAGAA
This sequence comes from Lipotes vexillifer, assembly GCF_000442215.2. Lineage (NCBI taxonomy): Eukaryota > Metazoa > Chordata > Mammalia > Artiodactyla > Lipotidae > Lipotes > Lipotes vexillifer. The sequence goes on along the minus strand of NW_006772469.1, from coordinate 1,573,044 downwards.
TCTGAAAAAGAATATATATATGTATATATATTTACATATATATTTGAATATAATATATATATATATATAACTGAATCACTTTGCTGCATACCTGAAACTAACAAAATATTGTAAATAAACTATACTTCAATAAAAAAATGGTTTAAAAAAAGTCACACAGGGCTTCCCTGGTGGTGCAGTGGTTGAGAGTCCACCTGCCGATGCAGGGGACACGGGTTCGTGCCCCGGTCCGGGAAGATCCCACGTGCCGCGGAGCGGCTGGGCCCGTGAGCCATGGCCGCTGAGCCTGCGCGTCTGGAGCCTGTGCTCCGCAGCGGGAGAGGCCACAACAGTGAGAGGCCCGCGTACCTCAAACAAACAAACAAACAAACAAAAATAAAAAAAGTCACACAAAAAATTTTAAAAGGGAGAGAATTGAGTCTTAGAAACCGAATACATTGGCCTCACAGACTTTTCTTAACCTAAATAAGTATTTTTCAAGTTATCTCACCTCTTTTCTCTGTCTCTATCAACTTCCTTCTCAAGACAAGCAAACAGAAAATAGTGTAAAACATAAAGGCTAACTCTGAGCTAGTTAGGTAGTAGCAGTTCACTAAGAGAATTTTATAGGGATTTAAAATTCTCCATGACAACTGTCATTCAAGATTTCAATTTGTTTCAGCCATCAATCCTGCTTTTAGTGGATTTGGTGCTTATAGAACTGGGAGGTAGAGGCTTCTACTTTCTTCTCTCACTTGCTGAAAGGAAAACTCTCCAAGTCCGTTTATATTTATATAATATTTATGAGGGATTTGAGTATAAAGCTTTGATGAACCGAAAATGGATCCTATGGCATATGTGAAAAGGTTAATGAAAGGCCGGCTGTATCAGCAAACAGAAGTTTACTATGTCTCTGGGAATGTCTTAATGTCACATTTTCATTAAAGAAATAATCATGAGTGTATAATGACTCATTTGCAATTTGGTGGCGTTAAGGGAGAATTCATTACTTAGAGCAGGAATCACATCTGTGTTGCTTTTTCTCCAGCTCCTAGGGATTTATTTGACATTAGAAATGGAAAAACCAGACTGTCTATTCCTTTTATTTAAATAAGCATGCACAAAAATAAATAAGCAAGCAAACACCTTTTCCTCAGGGGAAAAATCTCTCATAATTAATCATCATTAAGTACATCTTCTGCAATCCCAGCCCTGACTGGTCACTTCTCATGGATATTTCACCTTGTTTTATTTTGCATGGTAAATTGTGATAAAAATGAAACTCTTCTGGGGATATATGCATAGGTACAGCTGATTCACTTTGTTATAAAGCAGAAACTAACACACCACTGTAAAGCAATTATACTCCAATAAAGATGTTAAAAAAAAAAAAAAAGAACCTCTTCCTTTTTTTTTTCAATGACTTTTAACTACACTTTACTTGAATAATCCTTTCTGCCACCATAATCTTTTCTTCTTCTGACGCTGTTCCATCTCCAAAATCTTATACTCCAAAATGTCACATCCTGACCACAAAATACTATCCCGCCAGCCCTCAAATCCCTAAGTCTGAATACCTTTGTATTTAGACTTCATTCCGATTTCATATGGATTGACTTCGCACTTTTCTCCTCCAGGCTTCATTTCCTGCTCCCAGGATTGGCTCAACAAGCCATGACTCCTTCAACTCCTCACTGACTACCATCTATAATTCCTTCACCCACTTAAACTTTTTCCTTGCACCTGCCCTTCAAATTCCTTAATTCCCAGACCATCTGCTTTCTGAGTTCCTCTCCCCAGACCATGGATCACTTTTGGAAAAGATTATACCATAATATCAACCGGTACAGCTTATGGTTCCAAGCTTTGCAGACTGTAGGATCACCCAGCAATTCCTTGGCCTGAGCTAGTGAACTTTCTCTTGGACTCCACCCAATATTTCAATATTTCATCCTTATATTAGAACCTCTTATCTCATCCCTTATTTGCTGCTCTCAGAAGATGAGCTTTAGTCTTACTTCACAGGAAAAGAGGCCACCAAGCAGGAATCCCCTCAATGTCCTCCTCTTCCACACCATCACCAGAACTATTCATAGTTATGCTTCTCCCAAGCTCATTCCCTGTCATGGTTGAGGACTATACATTCCCCTTTCTGTGCATCAATTTTATCTTTTCCAACATTCTTTGGGGATCCCCATGCCTTTTCCTCCCATATTTTAAGCTTTTTTTCAATAGCCCCTTCCTCTCAATCTACAAAATTTTCTCGTCCCTTTCCAATTAATAAAAACCATCCTTCAAGTCAGTGTCTTCCTCTAGCCAATTCCCCCATTCTCTCGTCTTCTGCTGGCCAAGCTCTACAAAGAATAATCTACAGACACTATCTCCATTTCTTTACTGCATGCACATCCATTTCCCCATCCACTTAAAACCCTTCCAGCCCTTTAGCCACTTTCCTGAGACTCTTCTTATTCACATCCACCAAGGGCGTCTTTACTGACCAGTCTAGTGACATTTCTCAGTCCTAATCTCACTGGCCTTGCTGCACCCACTGTCACAGCAGTTAGCAGCCCCTCCCTTCCTAACCTCACTCCCGGATTCCGTAACAATACTCTCTCCTCGTTCTCCTATCATTTGATGTTCCTTTTGGGTTTCCTTCTCTTCTGCCTGACCTGTTGGTGCCCCCAGGGTTCTGTATTAGCCTTCTTATTTTGTACTCTGCCTGCTCTCTTGGCCTGTGCTACTCATTCTCAGAATCACCTTCTACTCTCACTTGTACACAGTTGATTTCCAGATCTGTCTCCCCAGGACAGAGCTCCTGACAGAGACCCAGACTTATTATCTGACTGCCCATTACATGTCTCAACTTGGATATTTTCGTTCAACAGATTTGAAACTTATGATGCCTTCCTACCTCTTTTCTGCCTCCTAAAATTCTGAGTTTAGTTAATGACCTCACCATCTACCCAATTCCAAAAATTAGAAACTTGAAGGAGTTAACTATGACCCTCGAATGGATCCCCCACTCCAATTGGTCCCTATATTTTTGTAATTCTACATCACAAGTATCTCTGAAGTTCTTTTCTCTCTATCATTACTTAGTTCATCAGATACTAAACGACCTCCTGATTAACTGATCCTGATTGGCCTCCCTTCCTTGAATCCCTTGCCCCACATTCCCACTCACACGTAACATGGTGACTTTGTAGCTCGACCCTGCACTGCTCCTCTAAGCTCCATATTCGTATATCCAGATGCTGACTCCACGTCACCATGTGAATGTCTCAAATGCATCTCAAAGTCAAGATGTCCAGATGGAATTTATGATTTGGGTCCAATAATCTTGTCTGCTACATCAGTGAGTAACACCACTTTTTAGCCATTGTGCAAGTCAGAAACCTAGAAGATGTCCTTGATAGTCCTCTATCACCCCATATCCAACCCATGACCAGGTGATTTCCATCTTACCTCCTAATTGTTTTGGGGTTTTTTTCAGATGAATTTTTATTGTGGTAAAATACACATAACATAAAATTTACCACCTTAACCATTTTAAAGTTCAATAGTAAGTACATTCACTTTCCTATGCAACCAATCTCTAGAACTTTTTCATGCAAAACTGAAACTCCATACCCATTAAACAATAACTCTCCATTCCCTATTCCCCCCAGCCACTGGAAACCACCACTCCATTTTCTATCTCTATGACTTTGACAATCCTAGGTACCTCATATAAGTGAAATTATACAGTATCTGTCCTTTTGTGACTGTCTTATTTTACTTGGCCTAATGACCTCAAGGTTCATCCATACTGTAGCATGTGTCAGAATTACTTTTCTTTTTCAGACTGATTAATATTCCATTGTATGGATATAACATATTTTGTTTATCCATTTATCTGTTGATGGATGCTTGGGTTGCTCCCACCTTTGGGTACTGAGAATAATGCTGCTATGAACATGGGTGCACAAATATCTCTTTGATTCCTTGTTTCCAATTCTCTTGCACACATACCTAGAAGTGGAATTGTTGGATCATGTAATAATTATATTTTTAACTTTTTTTTTTTATAAATTGCTACACTCTTTTTCCATAGTGGCTGCACCATTTAACATTCCCACCAGCAGTGCACAGGGTTCTAATTTCTTCACATCCTTAAACAACATTTATGATTCTCTGGTTCTTTGGTAGTAGCCATCCTAATGGGTGTTAAGTGACCCTCTTAATTCTGGAATCCATTTTTTCCATCTCCACTGCCACAAGCCCAGCTTGTAGCAATCCCACAGAAATGCATATGCCTGGATCTACTCTATGCATCCTTTAATCCACTGTCCACACCACAGATAGAGTGATCCTTTCAAATACAAATTTGATTATGTTACCTGCTGAATTAAAAATCCCTCAATGGTTTTCTGTCGCTATCAGGATTAAGATACAAATTCCTGTCCTAGTCCACACTCATCTATTCCCTGCCCACGTCTCCCACCTTGCTGCATGTCAGTCTCCGTTGCTCTCAGCTCTCCAGCCACACAGGCCTGCTGCAGTTCTCCAGTGAATGTGGACTACTCCCTCCCACCCAGATGGTGTGGGTAGAGGGATGAAGGGAAGGGGGAAGGATGGGAAAGGAGGATGGAGAGGGAAGTGTTCAGAGGACTAGCTGACGGATCATAGTCTAGCTGCTCTTCTTTACTGAGACTAATACTCTTTTGGCTAATATTCCTTGATCTGCTTCTTTGCTTTGCTGGATGGACTGAAAGAATACATTCTAATCATATCTTCTTTTACATATGGGGTGAAGGAAGACTCTGGGCTAAGATTTGTAGCCCATTTCATATCACTCTCAACTGAATTGGTTAGGTGTACCAAGTCGGCTAGGGCTGCCTTACCGAGATACCATATACCATAAACTGGGTGGTTTAAACAACAGAAAATTATTTTCTCACAGTGCTGAAGACTAGGAGTCCAAGATCAAGGTGTCGGCCGTGTTGGCTTCTTTTGAGACTCTTCCTACTGACGGCAATCTTCTCTCTCTGCCTTCACATGGCCTTTCCTCTGTACACGTCTGTATCCAAACTTCCTCTTCTTATAAGGACACCACTCACATAGGATTAGCCCCCCCACCAATAACTTCACTTTGACTTAATTACCTCTTTAAAGACCTTGTCTCCAAATATAGTCATTTGTAAGGTGCTGGATGTGAAGACTTCAACATCTGACTTTGGGGGTGGATACAATCAGCCCACAACAGAAGGTGAATGTGTAGAGCTGTGTGCTAGGAATCAGCAGGGTCCACCCTTTCCCTTCTCTTGAGATGTGTCTTCATTTGCATTCCTCACAATGATGCCCGAAGAATTTCAAGCGAGCTAGTTTCTAAAGCTTGGAGTCTTAACATTACACAAAGTCCTAAAGTTTTCAGAAACACCATGGAGTGTTTCACACACTTACTGGAAAAAAAGAGACAACTATGTGGATGTCATTTTCTTGGCAATCTCATTCATAAAGTTATTTTATTTGTGAATGTATTAATAGTACATCTGTTTTCATGGAGGACTTGAGAGTCTACATCATCTAGTCACTCCTGTGGATTGAGCTCCAGGGAAGAGCTGCCAGAAGTGGTCCACCCAGGAATCATGGCCGGAGCTCCTATGCTTTGTGCATGAAGCCTGCCCTTCTGCAACCACCAGGCCCACTGCCAGCGGAGGGTACATTTCACAGCTCTTCTTGCCTTGCCCAGCAGCAGCAGCCTCTCTGGCAAGAAGCCCCTTTGGCTTCTGAGCAGCATATTTGCGGCAATCCCTTGCCTGCTGCCACTGTAACAACAGTGGTGAGAACCACATCTCACAGCTGCAAAGCCCCAGAGTCCTTTCCCTA
>NW_006772469.1:1549903-1567142 GCF_000442215.2 Lipotes vexillifer | reverse complement strand
TTTCCCTACTCCTCTGACCCACTTGGCACTTGGGCCCAAGACCTTCTCCATTCCAGCAGCTTTCTGTGACCCCTACATACACACGCACACACACACCCCTCAGACAGGGAAGGATGCTCAGCCAGTATCTTCGCCTCAAAGAACAGACACTGCAATGTCTCTGGGACTTTAAAAACATCTCCCCTCTAATTTCTGAATGGAGTCGATTGAGACACCAATCACCATGTTATCAGGAATAAGCGCCTACCTCATCTTCACCAATGGACAGTCCAGGGGTCCAAGGTCTAGGAGTAGGAGAGGGGGCAGAACAGCTCACGCTTTCCTCATCTTAGAGCTGAAAGAACTCAGTAGACTGTTAGGACTCAAAAGAGAGGCTGACAATAAAGACTGAGGCAGAGCTGGTACCCACCTCCTGCACTGAATTCTTGCCATTGACTCGGGATGGCTTGTCCAAAGGGCTGTCTTCCAGCCCCGCAAAAGGAGACATCAGTGGAATGAGAACTTTCTTAAATGTTAGGGGAAGATATTAGCAATATTTACTATACTTCCTCTATAAGAGAAAATATAAAAGTATTGACGTGAGAAGACGAAGTGACAGAATCAACAGAAACCCATTTTTCCTGCACAATAACTTACTTTAATTTCATGAAACTATTAGGCGATATAGAAAGGCACCAGCTTCTGGAAATACGGAGTGACATTAAAGTGAAATGTCTGAAGGCTATCCCTCTGGATATCTGTGAACCGTGTCCTAGGCTGTAGATTTCTATTTCTCATTTCCGATTCACTTGTCCTTTATATGAATTTGAGGAAAAGCTACTTTATTCAGTGCTATCCTAAACAATCGTACTTGGAACCATCTAAGCATAGATTCTTTTTATACAAGTTCCCTTCCCCCAGCCAAGGGCATTTTACAGGAATGAGTTGTTGGGGTCTGGGTAATGGGGACCCCTTAGACTGACACGAAGACTGCTAACAGCAATGTAAAAGTGGGTAGGCAGAGAAAACATAAGACGGAAGGACAACCTTTGCCAGATATAATTTGCACGAGCAGCTCCTCGGGAGAAGGTAGGCCCTTTAAAATAGGCAGAAAGAGCAAGCTGGTTTTTTGCCGTAAGGAAGAGAGGTGCAGCAGCCCAGACATGTGACAAGGCAGCCGGCCGGGGGAGGACCCTTTCTGTCCCAAGTCCAGCAGCTTTTCCCAAAGGCATTGCCCTTCTCCCACTGCACATGTACACACACCAAGGGCAACAGATTCCCTGGACCAGCTCAGCCTTATGAAGGGCGGTGGGGTTCAACTAAGCCCTGACAGAGCTCACCCTAGTAAAGGAGACGACAAAAAATACAGTGAGAAGGATGTGTGTAAAGATCGTGTTCAAGAGCTCAGGCTCTGCAGAAAGACAAGCCTTTGCAAGAAAAGGAAAGAGAAACGCTACCAGGAGCGTCTCTGTGCTTACTATTTTTAGTGGCACAGAAAAATATTTACTGTGTTCAATCACCAAGTCTATTAAAGACAATTTATGTGCATTAAAAAATAAGCTCATCATTTACAATTGTAATGAGAGACATTGCAACTACGCACGCAGATGTGATTGCACAGAAGCCTGCAAGATTTGGAAGAATCCAAACACTCCTTGCCTTATCCTGGGGAGCTCCCTACTATTTACAGCTGTGTAGAGTCTTTATTCAGCATCCTTCAGCTTGTCAGACACCACCTGCTGTTCATTTCCAAATGGGAAACTCGAGTGGACACAGCAGCATTGTGGCATGTGTAAGCGCTATGCCATTTGAGTACAGCACAGGGAGTGGGGAGCACATTTCATTAAACAATTTGATCATTGTTTAATCTGTTGTGTACTCGAGGCGTCTTGATTAGGTCCTCCTGTAAAGAATGATGAAGTCTCTATCCAGAGAAACAATATAAGCAGGTGAAGCTCAACTTCTTTACAGCCAAGGTGTCTGAAAATCCCAGATAAACACACCACATGGGATATTTTTAAAAGCTCCACATAGCCATGGAATCTAGGATTGGTTCTGCTCCTCTCCAGATATCATTACTAAAGGCTCTACTCTACAAGGAAACAGGAAACAAATGCACAGTTTACTATGCAAAAAACGGTACCAGACGTCTCCAGATGTTTCCGAATACGCCTTGGGGAGCAAAATCGCCCCTAGTTGAACCACTGACTTAATGGGGTTGATGCAGCCTTTTAGGAAACTTTTTATTTCTTAACATGGGGGTTCTTTTGTCAGGTTTCACAACACAACTAATGGCTTCACACAAAGATGCAAAATTGGTTTCTTTTATGTAACTTCAGTCCTGTGCCAATCCATCTCATTCCATCCAAACTTCCTGACATTTACTTAACATTTTTACAGACATGGCACTCTATTTAAGTCCTGAAAATACAAAAATAAATAAAATAGTCTTTTCCCTAAAGGAGTTAAAAATTTCGAGGGAGAAACAGACTTTTAAACAAATAGACACAAAGAAGTCCAGACGCCCTGCAAAACTTGCTATATTATCATTCTTCCCTATTCCCTTTCCTTTTGGGCCCTCACCTCATCTATAAGGCTTATGACTTTGTCTTACCTTGGGCTTGATTAAGAAATTTTGAACATGCAGCATTTTAGTATTCCATCCATCATCATCCATCCATCCATCCCTGATTTTATCTCGCAGCATAAGAGAACATGGACTTGTCACTGACATCCATGAAAATTTCAAATGTGTAGTCACAAGGAATGTTGATGACCCTGCCTTCACACAGCTGTGGTCTACTCAGGCACTTACAAATAAAAAAGAATGTATAGAAATCCAGGAAGATGGATAAAGAAATCAGATTTTTCAATGTTCATATTCATTTTGCTTCTTATTCCAGCCTATGGTGTGATAAAGGATCACAAACGTGGATATAAATGTGTGAAACCTGATCCTAAGTCTCTATAAAGGTCTGAAAAAGAGCCATTTTTACCTGCATAACAAGACCAGTTATGGACAACTACTCTTCCAAGTGACTAACAATTCACAGTTACTAAATGGAAAAAAGAACCATAAACCCTTACTGCTCCTTACCTTTCCTCCAGAGAGAATAACTCATCAATAGTGGAGCTCATGAACGTGGAGTTAGTACCCTGCTTCCAGCCCCAACCCAATAGAGAGCAAATGTCCTACAGTTCGATGGCCTCACCGGACACTAATAAAATGCAAAGATCACTTTTCTGCCTCATTTTATTTTCCCTCAGCAGCATTTTGTACAGTTCCACACACTTTCTTCTTTCCACCTTTGTGCCATGGCACTCTCCTGGTATTATTATTATTATTATTATTATTTTGCCGTACGCGGGCCTCTCACTGTTGTGGCCTCTCCCGTTGAGGAGCACAGGCTCCGGACGCGCAGGCTCAGCGGCCATGGCTCACGGGCCCAGCCGCTCCGCGGCATGTGGGATCTTCCCGGACCGGGGCACGAACCCGTGTCGCCTGCATCGGCAGGCGGACTCTCAACCACTGCGCCACCAGGGAAGGCCTCTCCTGGTATTCTTATTTCCTCACTGCCCTCTGCTCTTCGGTCTACTTTACCTAATCTCCTACTTACTCCTCAGGCTGGTCTCTAAATACTAGAATTCCACAGGGCATGCCTGGATTCTCTTCCGTCCGCTATCTCTACGTTTTCCCTATGTGATCACATGGGTTTAAACAGTGGACATTGAGGTTGACTCCCCAAATTGGTTTCACTCCAGGTGCTTTGCCTAGGTCAGCAGTAGAAACCCCAGGACTGTTGCCTGTGACTGGTTCAGGAATGGGCAAGTCTAAGCCAGTTTGGACCAATAAGGTGTGAGCAAAGGTTTGCTGGGAGCTCCTGGGCAAGAAGTCTTTTTTTTATTCTTAAGAGAGAGCCATAGGGCTTCCCTGGTGGCGCAGCTGTTGAGAGTCCGCCTGCCGATGCAGGGTCACGGGTTCGTGCCCCGGTCGGGGAGGATCCCACATGCCGCGGAGCGGCTGGGCCCGTGAGCCGTGGCCGCTGAGCCTGCGCGTTCGGAGACTGTGCTCTGTAATGGGAGAGGCCACAGCAGTGAGAGGCCCGCGTACCGCAAAAAAAGAAAGAGATAGCCATAGTTAGCCAGTCAATGTTTGTCTGTCTCTCTGTTTATCTACCTCTTCCCTTTCACATGGGAATGAGGAAACCCACAGCTCTGATGTCGATCATACAAAACCAACTTTGGGAAACAGAAAACACTAGTGCAGAGCAATAAAGAGACAGAAACATTTGGGTCTTTGAAGACATCATTGAAGTGTTGAATAAACCAAACCAGAATCTTGACCTATGTCTAGGCTACCTCTTGAAACAGAGCAGGACCCTATGGGGCCTTCCCAGGACAGACCCCCACCTGCACTATGTCCTCCGCCTGCCTGTTGTCTGTAGAAAAACTTTAGCCAAAGAATAAATTTAATCAGAGAAGTGAGAAAATGCAGAAGCAAAGGAAAGTAGTCAAACAAGACCAAATAATGATAGTTTAGTCATTACGAAAGCTCAAGGACCTTTAGTTCCTCCTCAAGGGCTTTACATAATGTTCTGAGCCAAATCCTTCAAGCTGTTTTGTAGATACTGAAACTCCTACCAGTTGGAAGAAGTTAACTACATGATGGCCAGACTGCAGCCATGACATAAGCTGCTCTATCTTTGCACAATTACAAGAACTGGCCTCAGAGAAATGGGAACAAACTGACACTGGAACTGAAGACTAACTGTACTTAAAACAATCAAGATGCAGCCGATCAGACCACCACATGACCAATTTCAAGATGACTGTCAGAGCTGACTGTACCGCTCTGTATATAGCCCCCTCCCTCTGCCTCTATACCCCTGAAAAACTCCCCTTTAAAAGCTCTTGCCCCCTGACCAGCAGGGGGAGTTGGCTTTTGGAGACAAGTCCGCCTTCTCCCCAGTTGCCAGCCTCTGGAATAAAGCAAGCTTTCCTTTCTTACCAACATCTGCCTCTCAAGTATTTGCTTTTGAGCCATGAGCAGCCGGACCTGAGTTCAGTAACACTCTTATGTGTCATTATCATTTGACCTCGTTGGATCTGGGTTTCCTGTTACATGCAGCAGGAAATATTGTAATTGATACAATCACCTACATGCAGGTAACTCTGAAATTTTTATGTCGACTACCACATCCTCCCTATAATACAGATTCATATATATAGCTGCCTACTTGACATCTCTACCTGGATATGTAATAGTCATTCAAAAGCTTGTCCAAAATAGAGCTCCTGGCCACTTCTTTCCCTCCCAGATCTGCTCTCATCTGGGCTTTCCCACCTCTGTAAATGTCACCTTGTGCTCAGGCCAAACCCGAAGGAATTGTCTGGGATTACCTTCTTCCCAGACCCCATATCTGATCTATCCACCAGTTCTGTCTACCTTGCCTACAAAAGTAAAATCCCAAAACTTTATTTAGTTTTCTCCTCTCCACTTCTAACCCCTAAGCCAAACAACTACCTTCTCTCGCTTGGACTCATGCGTTGGCCTCCTAACTGCCCTCCGCCTGCCTCTCTATTCCCTTCCATAATCTCCTCAGAGAAGCCAGAGTTATTATGTCAAACAGAAAATCAGATCACTCACTTTCCTATCCCAAATCCTCAACGACTCCTCACCAAACCTAGAATAAGACTTAAATTCTTCATCTTTGCCTAAAAGGCCCTCTATGTGCTGTCCCTTGACTAACTCTCCGACCTCCCTCACACGGCTTGTCTGTAAGACCCTTTCTGCACACTTCTATGCATCCCTCGAGCCAAGCTCATTCCCACCTCAGGGCACTGCACTTGATTTTCTCTCTGCCAGGAACTCTTGTTCTCCCAAATCTTCACGTGGCCAGTTTCCCTCATGATTTGTGCCTTAAATCAAATAATACCCCGCAGAGAGGCCTTCACTGGCCATCCCAGGCACTATCACCTCAACCAGGCTTATTATCTTCACTTTCTGGCTTACGGGCTTATCTGTGTGGCTCTGCATGCCTGACAACAAGCCTTAAGGACAGAAATTCTCTCAGTCTTGTTCACTGATAGGTGTCCATGGCCTAGAACAGGCCTACTGCATGGGAGGCAGTAAAGAAATATTTGTTAACTTGGTTGAATGAATGCATGGGTTGATCTAAGGGTGGACAAAAGGTGGACACACTTTTGCTTTATTAACTATCTAATTTTCCTCAAAAGACAGTTACAAAAACCATCTTAGGGAGCCAGGCTCTGATCATACTCCCTGAGGGTGCTGGGCAAGACAAATAAACTTGTGTCTGTTTTCTCATATGTGAAATGAGTTAATAATAGTATCTACTTCAGATGATTATTATGAGGACAAAATGGAATAATATCTGAAAAGGGCTTACAGTAAGGTCTGGAACATAATAAATACCGTATGCGTTTGCCTATCATTTGGTATCGTTATAATAGTTATTCCAGAGCACCTCTCTAGAGAAGGAGCAGGCAAACCATGGTCCAGGTGTCAAATTCAGCCCTCCACCTGTTGTAGAAATAAAGCATTATTGGAACCCAGCCACACCCATTCATTTTCATACTGTCTATGGCTATTTATGCCCTATAATGGCAGAGTTGATTCGTTCCAACAGAAAGGCAACAATGCCCACAAAGCTTAAAAAATGTACTATTGGGCTCTTTACAGAAAGTTTGCCAGCCCTTATTTTAGAGCACGGGTTTAGATAAATGTGCACAAGAAAGTAATGATGACTATTTATAGTTATGTTTTGCTGAATTAAAAACAAAAATAAAAAACAGCCCTTAACATCTGGACCCTGGTTTGATCTCTTGAATCTCCAGCTGTCTGATGCTATGTAAAAGCAAAAGGCAAAGCTGTAAGTACCCAAGGGCAAGGCAGCTTCTCTGCCTACAAGAGACTGAATAGGAAGTCACATGACCAGAGAAAAACACTGCTAATGGTTGGGCTAAATTTCCCAGTAATACCCTTTTTAATCGATAGACAGAATCTCAGTAATTACTTATGGCTCACTGTGGAACAACGCATAAAGAAGGGTTTATAAAGAATTTCTTAAGATTAAAAATGACATGGCTGTGCAGATATTGATTAATCAAAGCTTTCAACATCACCATCCAAGCTATGCCTCCAATTTCTTGTGACAAGCACTGTAGGCTTTGGCTTATGCAAAACCCAACTCAGTCTTAACCCCATTCTCCTTTGCTGGCCTCTACTATAGAGATCGGAAAACAAAATGAAACAAAATAATTCCCCAGCATCTCTTTCAATGAGAGATATTTACAGATCACACCTCTGGACCAAAAGATGTAAACGGAAATTGGTTGGTACCACCTTTCCAATTTTTGTCTTTTTGCCTTGATTACAGACGTGGCGTCTGAAACTGCCACAACAATCTCGTGATCATCAGGGAACAGAGACATCAGTTAGAATAGTTTTGAGCTTTTAATCTAAACCAACATTGGCAGTACCTACCTCTGCTCTGAACTTGTGAGAAGAATAAGTCACTCTTTATGTAAAACACAATTATTGTGTTTTCTGTTACTTCTAACAAAACAAACCCTTCCTAAATGCAGTATTTCCCAAACTGAAAACTGAGGGACTAATGAAGGCAAGATGTTATAAGAGAAAAGGTGTAGGAGTCCAAAGAACTGGACTCAAATTCTGACCATTCCATTTATCAACGAAAGGGCTAAACGGCACTAGGAGCATTTGTCTCCTCTGTAGTTTCAACTGTGTACCTACCTCTTACAAGGGTTTAAGGCTCGAGTCAGGAAACACATGTGAACATGCTTACAGATAAACTATAAAGCTCATGTAACAATATGATTAAAGACATACCGCCAAGGAAAATGATTTCAAATTTTAATCACACAAATTCAGTACCCCAATGCTGGGGAATATAAGTTTAATTTATTTTATATTCTCTCCCTTGGGAGTTTACTTGGGTCATCAACAGAAGTAGCTGGTCAGAGAAACTAAATGCCCCTGTCAGTTGAAACAAAAGAAGTGAATGTTTAAATGGGGTTAATTATGCTTGGTTAGTGTTGCAAATAAAGCTTTGCCTGCTTTGAATCAGACTACGGTCCTGATTACCTAGCGCTGAATCTGCTTCAACATTTTTACAGATAAAACGTTAGGTTTTTGTTTTTTTTTTAACATGTGGAAAGAAAAAGCACATTAATAAATATAGCATTACTGTGGCCATGAGAAATTAGGTAGAATTCTCCCAACTCTCACAGAAAATACATGCTTAAGTTAAAAACGAAAACACCATTCAAGACTTAAGGCTGTATTTAAAGAAAACACTATTTTCTAGCACTCATTTAATCAAGAATATACATTCCCAATTAATTACCAGATGAGACAATGTAGGGGAAAAAATTGTTCTTAACCTATCTTCTATGTATTAATTCATGACATATACTTTATCTATACAAAATTTAACATGTCATGAATTTTTATATTTGAATACCTAAATACCCATGCTGCAACAAACCAGCTTAAGAAATAGAACAAAAGGCCTTTAAGTTCCCCTGTGTACTCTTTCCAAAGGCCTTTAAGTTCCCCTGTGTTCTCTTTCCCAACTTAATCTCCTGTCCTCCCCACTAGAGGTAAACGCCATTGTGAATATTTGTTAATCACCCCCTTGCTTTTCTTCATGGCTTTATCACAAATGTGTGTGTGCTATGCGCATGTGCGTCTCAGTGTGTGTCTGTCCCTAAGAGAAATCATTTAGTTTCACTTGTTTTTGAACTTTACTTATGCAGAAGCATACTGTATATATGCTTAACATTGTTTCTTTGATAGTCATTCATGTTGATAGACACAGCTGCATTTCATCCACTTCTACTGCTGTATAGTATTTCATTTATTAATACATCTATTTTTTGCACTGTTAATTGAAATACAGTTGACGTACAGTATTGTTAGTTTCAGATGTACTACACAAGGGATTTGACATTTGCATACATTATGAAATGATTACCACGATAAGTCTAGTAACCATCTGTCCCCTTACAAAGTTATTACAATATTATTGACCCTATTCCTTATGCTGTATATTACATCCGTGGCTCATTTATTTTATAACTGGAGGTTTGGAAGTGGAATTGATGGACCATATGGAAGGTTTAGTTTTAATTTTCTGAAGACCCTCCATACTGTTTTCCACAGAGGCTACACCAGTTTGCATTCCCACTAACCGTGCATGAGGGTTCCCTGTTCTCCACACCCTCATCAACACTTATTTGTTGTCTTTTTTGATGATGGCCATTCTGATAGGTGTGAGGTAATATCTCATTGTGGTTTTGATTTGCATTTCCCTGATGATTAGTGACGTTGAGCATTGTTTCGTGTGTCTGTTGGCCATCGTACGTCTTCTTTGGAAAAATGTCTATTCAGGTCCTCTGCCCATTTTTAAATCAGGTTGTTTGCTTTTTTAATGTTGAGTTGTATGAGTTCTTTGTATATTTTGGATATTAACCCCTTATGGAACATATTGTTTGCAAATACCTTCTCCCATTCAGTAGGCTGCGTTTTTGTTTTGTTAATAGTTTCTTTCACTGTACAAAAGCTTTTTAGTTTGATGTAGTCCAGTTTGTTCATTTTTGCTTCTGCTTCCCTTGTCTGAGGAGATAGATCCAAAAAATATTGCTAAGACCAACGTCAAAGGGAGTACTGCCTATCTTTTCTTCTAGGAATTTTATGGTTTCAGGTCTACATTTAAGTCTTTAATTTATTCATTAATTCTCCTGTTGATGAGCATTGTGTTGTTTGTTTCCAATTTTTTGCTGCTATGAATTTTGCCATGTTGCCACGAATATTCTAATACTTCTCTCCTAATAATCAGGTACAGGTTTCTTTGTGAGTATACCTAAGAATGCAATTGCGAAGTCATAGGACATAGGCATCTTCGATCTTACTTGGAAATGACTAAATATTTCCCAAAGTGTTTATCGCAATTTATATCCCTCCCACCAGCAGTATATGAGTTCTCATTTCTCCACATCCTTGCCGAAAACTGATATCCTCAGACTTGTTAGTTATTGATGAGATCATGGAGATGAAATGGTATTTTGTTGCTTTTTCTGGAACACTCCAGACACCCCCTGACATATGTATAGTCTGTTTCTTCACATCCTTGAGATCTTTGCTTGTGTCACCTTCTCAGCAAGACTTTCCCTGGCAACCCAATTTAAAATTGCAGCCTCTAGATGTTGCCAACCACTTTCCCCACCTGATTTTTCCCTATTGCATTTTTTTTCACCCTTGTACATTGGTATAAGCTGAATTACATCCCCACCTCCCAAATTCACATACTGAAGTCCTAACGCTCTCATACCTCAGAATGTGACTATATTTGGAGATATGGTCTTTAAAGAGATAATCAAATGAAGTCATTAGAATGGGCCCTACTCCAATATAACTAGCATCCTCATAAAAAGAGAAAATTTGGACACAGAGATAAATAGAGGGAAGACCATGTAAAGACACAGGGTGAAGACGGCTGTCTACAAGACAAGGAGATCCTGGACTTCAGGCCTTTAGAAATGTGAGGAAATAAATTTCTGCTTTTTAAGCCCCCGAGTCTGTGGTACTTTGTTATGGCAGCCCTAGCAGACTAATACAGATATATTTTACTCTTATTTGTTTACAAGTCAGAAAAACACCAACATAGGGACTTCCCTGGTGGCGCAGTGGTTAAGAATCCACCTGCCAATTCAGCGGACACAGATTCGAGCCCCGGTCCGGGAAGATTCCATATGCCACGGAGCAACTAAGCCCGTGCGCCACAACTACTGACCCTGCATTTTAGAGCCCACGAGCCACAACTACTGAAGCCCACGTGCCTAGAGCCCGTGCTCCGCAACAAGAGAAGCCTGCGCACCACAACGAAGAATAGCCCCCCGCTCGCCGCAACTAGAGAAAGCCCGCGCGCAGCAACAAGGACCCAACGCAGCCAAAATAAATTAATTAATTAAATAAATAAGAAAAACACCAACGTAAACCACAGTTCATTGATTCATTCCTGCCCCGGTGGAGAATATAGAGCAACAATAGTGGGCATCTTCTTCTTATTCTTGATGGTGAAATGAATACCTTCTATTTTTATTACATATTATACTTGATATCTGATCATTCCAATGCCTGTAGTGTTTGCCTATCTGCCGCTTCAGTTCTTTGCTACTGCTATTTCTCACTTACAGTGACTTATTTCCTCATGTCTATAGGGATTTTTAAAATTACGAGTTCATTTGACTTGGAACACCACCCATGTGCTTTCCTGAGGCCCTGTTTAAAGTGCATACCTTCAGGGAGGTTTTGTCTGGCTTCTACTTGCCACCTGGAGGCCACACCAGCCAGGGCCATATGACATTCAATACACTGCCGGGAGTGTTTTGGCGCCTGCAAGATAGTGTGAATTCAAGCCACAGTCCTGCATGAGTGTGAGCTTGTGCTCAGGGGTTATCAGAGGAGGCAATTTTCGTTCTTTATTTGTTCCACCCAGGACCAAAGCTAAAACAGGTGCATACCCACATCACCTAGGGGGCAGACAATTTTTTGGCATAGCCTGAGCATATTGTCTTTGGAGTGTTCTGGGTTCGCGTGCAAACTCTGATCTGACTTCCCATCTGCTTGGGACCCTAGACTTTGTTTCCTCCTGCAGCACACATGTGGACTATTAAAACCCAGGCTGTGGACCACCCACAATCAGCAGAGACCCCAGGTCATGCCAGGGTTGGCACTTGCCTTCATTCTGTTGAGTCAAGCTTCCTTATCACATTTGAACCCAAAGAATTCCATTATTCTGCTTCTAACTGAACTACTGATAAAATGTGTGTGTGGTTATTTCCTCACAGTTTTAAAGACCTGAAGTCCGAGATGTCTCTCTCTCTCTCTCTCCGCTCTCCCTCTCTCTCCCTCTCTCTCTCTGTGGCTTTCTCTGTCATTGTTTTACAAAGAGCAATACATACATATTTTTAATTTTAACTAACTTACTGTGCATTTTTAAATGAATATCAGGAAAGATTTCTCCAATCATCTAATCCTTTCTCCCACCAGAAATAAAAAACCTTTAATATGCACACAGAGCTGGGCCTCACCAAGATCAGCTGAGTCATAGTTTCAAGAGTGTGGTCCCAAAATCAGTATTTCAGCAAGTCCTCCAGCTCATTCTCAGGCAGCTGATCCACCAACTGATGGTTTAGAATCACTGCCTGAGTTGGGTGTCTTTTATTCAGGGTGAACTTCCAATTTAAGGGAAAAGTTTAGCCATGCCTTTTTTATAGAGTAAGTATGATGTAGTAGAGTCGAAACCTGTTTTGAAGGCATTAAATGTCTTTGCGTTTCTGTTATCTTTTGCTCAACATCACTACTTTTTTTAAAAAATAAATTTATTTATTTACTTTTGGCTGCATTGGGTTTTTGTTGCTGCCCGCGGGCTTTCTCTAGTTGCGGCGAGCGGGGGCTACTCTTTATTGCGGTGCGCGGGCTTCTCACTGCGGTGTCTTCTCTTGTTGCGGAGCACGGGCTCTAGGCACGAGGGCTTCAGTAGTTGTGGCACAAGGGCTTAGTTGCTCCGCGGCACGTGGGATCTTCCCGGACCGGGGCTTTAACCCGTGTCCCCTGAATTGGCAGGCGGATTCTTAACCACTGCGCCACCAGGGAAGTCCCAACATCACTACTTTTAAAACAAAGTTACTGTGCTCGTAATTAATTAGTACCCTGAGAAATCCTCTTTCCATCCTCTTATATGTCATAAAAGTGGTTATATGAGTAATCTGTACAGGGTGATTTGGGTTTTTAAGGCTTATTGAAATAATCTAAATTAATCCTGCATAATGGGGGTTTTAGAAAGTGCAATATAAGTTTCAGGTTTCTGCTCCTCCCTGACTTGTTCAAGAGCCTTGAAAGTTTACTAAAAATTTGAAGGAGTATGGGCTTCCCTGGCGGCGCAGTGCTTGAGAGTCCGCCTGCCGATGCAGGAGACCCGGGTTCGTGCCCCGTTTTCGGGAAGATCCCACATGCCGCGGAGCGGCTGGGCCCGTGAGCCATGGCCATTGAGCCTGTGCGTCCGGAGCCTGTGCTCCGCAAATGGGAGAGGCCACAACAGTGAGAGGCCCGCATAACGCAAGAAAAAAAAAAAAAAATTGAAGGAGTAAAATTCTTTTCCCTGAGCAACAGCTGTGATTGGGTTGGTTTACCTTGCTAATGTTCACCAATCAGACAGCAGGGATGTAAAAAGGCCATGTGCTTTTTCTAAGTATCACTAATTAGTATTCTTTTAAATGGTTATTCTTTGGGATTTTATGCTGACTCTGTAAGTTAGCAAATTGACTTATCAATATTGCTAATTTGTCCCTTCCCTTCCAAATAGATCATATTTTCCAAAGAAGCAGTTTTCCTTTATATTTTCAATGGGCATTTATTGTGTACCTGTTATGTGCTAGATATTGTACTAGGCAATGTCAGACTTATTATTCCTGCCATAGCTTTTCATGGTCATTAAATGTTGAACGGTTAAAATACTGTACAGGTCCTGAAATGGAAAAGAAAAATGTGCTCTAGGACATACTTTAGGTCTATGAGAAACCAGTCTTCACACTCTGCTGAATCAGTATTATGCAGTGTGTCTTCGGGGAGCTCTGCTGGGGCACATGGGCATTACAACCAGCCTTAACACAGAAAAAAAAAAAAAAAAAAAAAGATCATATCTACTGAAGTGTTGGGAGGAGGAAAAAAACAAACTCCACACCAAAGCCCTACGATGGGAACCAAATAAAGTCCCTCCCAGATCCTAAGAAAACTATTTCTCTGTGTAGAGAAGAATAGAAAAGTGTCATAGACTGAAGTTTTTGAAGAGACAAAATTCACTCCCTTTCCCTAGCTCATGAGAAATTGTAAAATCATAGAATAGTCTTGGCATAGACTTTCTCCAATAGTAAGAGGCCTACTCAAAGACTTGTAGACAGACTTAAGTAGGAACACTTTAATTTGAAATGATACCACGCACGCTAACTACTGGAAAGACCCAAGTAGTTATTTCACCCAGGGATCTAGTGATGTAAGTGCTGCTTAACTGTAATGTGCCTCATTACAGTTCCCACAACTATCTTTGGTTGCTTTAGAAAATCGGTCCCAGTCAATCCACTTGCAAACATCCTGATAGGGACTAATATGGTGTACGTAATTAGATTATCCCACATCATTTCTTTTATTTTTCAAACTTAGAAATATCTATCTCTAGCTCCCACCACCAGCAGGACAGATGAGCAGAAAGTTTCCCCCTTGTAGAGGTTTCCTCCTCACTGATGAATTGTTCAAGGGCCTTGGAAGTTTACTAAAAATCCTTATTCCAGAGCTCTGCACTGAGAAAACTAGAAAGTCTGCTCAGCCCCCTAGCGATTTTCATTTCTCAGTTGACCTTGCTCTTGTGGCCACTGCACAAAATCACTACTAAAAATTCACACAAGCCCGAAGGCCTTTGCCCATTGTCTTATGGCTCCACTGCTGGCTCAAAGCCTTGTAGAGGCCCAGCTGGTTTACAAGAGAAGGAGATTCTGTTCCCTCAAGGTTAGCCCCACGACTTCCAAGGTCTTTGTTCTTTAGCTACGGTAACACAGCCAGCCCGTGTTTCTAAAGCAATGCCAGTGTGGGTAGAGTAAACCTCTGAGTCAATATCAGCCCTTCACCTGGACCTATGAGTCCTGACGTGGAAGCTGCACTGAGAAGCTGACACTTCTCTTTTCTTCGTGATGAGTTTCCCCTGGGCTAGGAAGGGAGCGTGACATCCTAGAGCCATCGTAATCCACCAGAGAGCTGCTAATATCAGCAAGCCTCAAAAAGGATCACAGCTTAAAGTCTCCCTGTCCTTTGTCAAGCCTTACCAAAAAATGTCATGTTATTTCTTTCCTCCAGGATAATCAGCCTCAGGACAGAGCTATTTCGAGGTAGCTTTTCTCCATCTAATCAGAAAAGTGAGTTGAATAGTTAAAAGGCATTCCTTCCAGAAAAGAAATTTCAAATCCTCTTCTAACTAGGCATTGTACTACATATTCATTTGAGTGCTAACTGCAGACCTACATGTTTTTGCAAATAGCTTCACCCTTTTTGTTTCCTTCTAAGCCGCGAATAGCAAGTAAGTTACCAGGGCTAAGAAATTGCTGTCCTCCATTGCCTTGATTTTTTTTTCTACTTGCTTTGAATAAGAAGTGGCATAGTTTTTTTGTTTGTTGTTGTTTTTTTAAAGTGGACAGTGCTCAGTGGTGCCATTCCTGACAGAATGAAAACAGCTTATTCATATTTAGCCTGGAAGAAAATCTATATATTATCGGAAGTGTCTGTTAATTGAGGCAAAATAAAAAAGAATTAGCAGATGTGAATCCTTTCTAACAAATTGTGCAGGCTAATTATTCTCTACCTTTGAAGTGCAAAGGTCAAAAGGCTAATATGTAGCTTAATCAGGAAATTATGTAAGCTAGCCCAAATCAAGCACATCACATAGCCCCCGTAATCAGTAAAATTCGTAGTTCACTAGTAGATCAAGTGAAGCTTCCAGCCATTTGATCAGTAAAAAAAGAGAAGGAAAACCTAGAACACTGGTAGGCACAGTTGATTTTAACATGCCAATAACAAAATAAAATATAGCATTGGAAAAGGGACATAAACTCAAGAAATCGATGGAGACAATTTGGGGGAAATCACTAGAATGTGAGAACCATGAAGGCAGGGTGCTTTTTGCTCACTGATGTATTCCTATCACTTAGAACAATACCTGGTACATTATAGGTCCTCAATAAACATCTGGGAATGAATATTGAATTAATTACTGTATCAAAAATGTCATGAGAAAAACATGACAATGTAAGTTTTGAAATGAGAAAACAAAGCTACACATTACAATTTCATGTATTTCTTCCTAAACATATTTTATATGCAGTGTTAGCAATCTTCTGCTCGTTACAAAAAAAAAGAAAAAGTAGAACAGCAGTGAAACAAAAGTAGCTTTATTAAAAATCAGCAATAACAGGGCTTCCCTGGTGGCACAGTGGTTGAGAGCCCGCCTGCCGATGCAGGGGACACGGGTTCGTGCCCCGGTCCTGGGAGATCGCACATGCCACGGAGCGGCTGGGCCCGTGAGTCATGGCCACTGAGCCTGCGCGTCCAAAGCCTGTGCTCCACAGCAGGAGAGGCCACAATAGTGAGAGGCCCGTGTACCGCAAAAAACAAAAAAACAAAAAAAAATCAGCAATAATAAATTCTTTGTGTTTACAAAAATACCTATTTAAAGGCAATTCTTTGTTCTTTTAACTCTGGTAATATTAAATACCTCTCCTACATATTTGTAAACATACGGTATGTTATTATCCATTCTTCAAAGATGAGAATGAAGCACAAAGAAATGGGGATGTTTCAAGAGTCACCATGAAATAAAACTCAAACACAGATGATTTTTGGGGAAACAATCTATCTATGTTTTTTTTTCTCCAAATTCAATAACAGGGTCTATACCAAATTCATTAAGCCCCTCCCATATCCAGTATTTCTTCTTAGGATCAAAGTGTGAGAGAAGACCAACAAAAACTAGAGACCTACAAACTACCTTATATTCTTACTTTCAGACTTCACTACAGTTTTAAGATACAAAATATTGCAATTACGTTCAGTCCAGTTCCCAACATGGCATAAAAATCACAATGGCGGTTCAAAGGCATTGAGAATATAAGTACAAAATGAGCGCCATTATCCCTAATACAGGGGAGCAGCTTTCCTAAATAAAATGTACCATTATGTTAAAGGCAAAAACATTCTCTGAGATGAAAAGAAACCTCCCTAAAGAGACCCATGACCTGAAAACCTCCCTTCACACAGGAAGAGTTAGCCTTGGGGTGATCCAGGCTCTGCTGAGGCAGTGTTGACTTATGAATAAAATAATCATTAATAATGGATTGCCAACTATGGGCATATACCCTGAGAAAAAACCATAATTCAAAAAGAGTCATGTACCACAATGTTCATTGCAGCTCTATTTAAAATAGCCAGGACATAGAAGCAACCTAAGTGTCCATTGACAGATGAATGGATAAAGAAGATGTGGCACATATATATAATGGAATATTACTCACCCATAAAAAGAAACAAAACTGAGTTATTTCTAGTGAGGTGGATGGACCTAGAGTCTGTCATACAGAGTGAAGTAAGTCAGAAAGAGAAAAACAAATACCG
>NW_006772469.1:1521161-1549505 GCF_000442215.2 Lipotes vexillifer | reverse complement strand
GCTTTGTGACCACCTAGAGGGGCGGGATAGGGAGGGTGGGAGGGAGATGCAAGAGGGAGGGGATATGGGGATATATAGATATATATATATAGCTGATTCACTCTTACACAGCAGAAACTAACACAACATTGTAAAGCAACTATACTGCAATAAAGATGTTAAAAAAAATAATTGACTGCATTTCCTTATTATATAGGATAAAAGGCCTCTTGTTGCTATAAATAACCATGGGAATGAAAATGTGACAATGTTAAGCAAGGATAGGTAAGTTTCCCTGAGAAATATTCTAAAAGTGTAGTACACTATGACAAGAAAATGGGATTAAACAACCAGGGGCTCTTAAGCCATATTTTCTCCCTGTCTTTAAGAGTATAGTCAGGGATGTGACAAAACGAAATTCATTCTCTTTCTTCGCAGATATGAAAGGGCATCTTATTTGTAGCTATTGTAGAAAAGGGACCAAGATAATGAACAGAAAAACCAATTTCACCTGAGGCTGTGGGCAAACTAGTGGAATCCCATTAGATTCAGTAATAATGTCAGGAAAAAAAACCCAGGCCTTTCTCCTACCTGTCATTTTACATCAGAAGTAGCATGGTATTCAAATTTTTTTATGGAAAGCAACTCTGATCTCATTAGGCCTGTTCTTCCTTTTAAGATTCCATATCCCCCAGTAGCACACATGGCTCACTGATGACAATTTGATTCATTTTCACAGTCTTCCCCACCTAAAAATCCAGCACATTAGGCACCAAGAAATATTTGTTGGACAAACGTATGAAGGAAATGTAAAAAGGGGAAAGAGAGCAGTAGTTGGATTAAAGAAGTTGCTAATATCAGAACTTAAACTTGGGTGTCAAACTTTTAAATAAAAATTAATACAAAAATATTTATGCATGAAGATATATACATATATGCATACACATGTTTATATAATATATATATAAATATATATATTTCTGCCTCCCCATTTCCCAAAAGGATATGAGGAACTTGGTAAAAGGAAGAAAAAAATAAATTAATAAACTAAGATTCTTAATGGGAAACAGGAGGAAAAAAGTAAAGATTCAAAATATAACAATGAGTCTAGTGGTTGAGATTGAGTGAAAAGACCAACTGTAATCTTCCTGACAAACAAGACTAAGAGGAACATGTGATAAATCACATAAGTCATTTTGATCTGAGAAGAGGAAACTCACTACTTTCCCAAGCGAGATAGAGCTTTTCCTAGAACCAAACTCTGATAGAAATTTCCTATGTAAGGAGGGAGGCAGGAATCACTTGGTGATGTAATAGACAATTATTATCTTTACAATTTCAGGGCAAATGCAGAAACATCTGTAAAGATGGAACCTGATGAGGTTTAAGTAACAATTAAACTAATCACCTTACTTACCAAGAAAAAATTTAGGTTCACATAGTTGGGTCCATAAATAAGCATACAGAATCAGAAATCAATAAAGGGCACACACAATCTTGTACAGATTTTGACAGATTTTTCCCTATAATATTTATAATGTATAATAATAGTAAAAAGTAACAACAATAAACAAACACACATGCACATGTACTATATATCTGATTTGGGGGTAAGTCCTTTGTCAATATTATCTCATTAGCATTTGCAACACTACCTAATAAGTATTTCTGATGTCTAATAAGAAGACAATCAAGACTTAAAAAGGTAAAGAACTTTGTCCAAAAAACTTGTCACACAGCTAAGTCAAAATACAAACTCAAGATTCCCTGACTCAAATTGTAACAATTGTAACCTCTGTACCTTCCTGCTTCCCTCAGTAACATAGTTATGTCTGAAACCTACTTGTTTTTTCATGTAAAATACTGGACCAACAGACTCAAATATGCCCTCTTTTTTAGAAGAAAGATGGAATAAAGTTTTGAAAGTATATTTAGAAAAGTGATGATTCTACAGCTTTGATATGTTATAATTTAGTTTCTAAATTACACTCAAGTCATTTAGAGGACATCATACCTGAGAAATTATTAGAAGCAACTTGTCCTGGATCAGAGCTCCCTAGTTAGAATGAGACTTGAAACAATTGTGGAAATAAGAAATATTCACCTAGCGCTCCAGGCAGCTTATCAATTGAATGGCTATGCAAAGCACTGATTACAAAGCCCACTGAGAAAAGGACCCAGTGTCTATAAAATTTTTATCATTTCCCTAATAAGAAATAGACTTTTCAACAGAAACAAGTACACTCCACAATGCATAAAGGAAACAAAATCTTATTTTTAAGAAAACAGAAAATAAAAACTTTATAAACACCAAAAAAAAAAGGAGAAAGAAATAGACTTTTCAGATGTCCTCCACATCATCTCTAACCAATGCCATGTCATAAAGCAATGGTGGTCTCCTGATTTCATCACCATTGGCCCTAAAAGCCAAATCTCCCACTGGGATCTGCTACACTCAAGTTTGGGGATTTCTCCACATCTCTAACATAATGAAAGTATGCATAGTAAGATATAAACTCTATATTTATGATTAACTTCTTCTGACTTTTCTCCAGCTTTATTGAGATATAATTGACATATAATATTGCATAAGTTTAAAGTGTACAATGTACTGATTTGATAAGTTTATCTATTGTGAAATGGTTACCATAGTAGGGTTAGCCAGCACCTCCATCACCTCGCATGATTACCATTTCTTTTTTTGTTGTGAGCACATTGCAGATCTACTTTCTTAGCAACTTTCAAGTATGTAACACAGTATTACTAACTATAATCACCAGGCATGCTGTACATTAGATTCCCAGACCTTATTTATCTTATAACTGGAAGTTTGTACTCTTTGACCAATAACTCCCCATTTCCCCCCCATCCTCCAGCCCCTGGCACCCACCATTCTACTCTCTGTTTCTGAATCTGGCTTCTTTTGATTCCACATATAAGTGATATCATATAGTATTTGTTTTTCTCTGTTGGACTTCACTTAGCATAATGTCATCAAAGCCCATCCATGTTGCTGCAAATGACAGGATTTCCTTCTTTCTCGTGGCTGAGTAATATTCCATTCACTATGTAAACCACACTTTCTTTATCCATTCATCCAAAAACAGATGCTTAGGATGCTATCTTGCCTACTGTGAATAATGATGCAAGGAACATGGCAGGCGGTGGGGCGTACAGGTATCTCTTCAAGATCCTCATTTAATTTCCTTTGGATATATACCCAGAAGTGGGATTGCTGGATCATACTGTAGCTCTAGTTTTAATTTTTTGAGAAACCTCCATACTGTTTTCCAAAGTGGCTGCATCAATTTGCATTCTCATCCACGGTGGACAAGGATTTTCTTCTCTCTACATCCTTGCCAACGCTTACCTCTTGTCTTTTTGATAATAGCTATTCCAACAGGTGTGAAGTGATAGATACCTCACCGTGGTTTTGATTTGCATTCCCACGATGATTAGTGGTGAGTATTTGATTTGCATTTCCATGGTGATCAGTGATGTCTTCATGTACCTGTTGGCCATCTGTATGTCTATGTATGATCACTAGCCATCTGCCAAAGCTCACTGTCGCCACCGTCAGGAGCATGCACAGGGAGCCGGCCACAGCGTGAGGGGGTGTGAGGTGAGGCACACCCAGCACCCGGGATGCTCATGGGCCAGTTGCAGGGATCCATGGGCAAGGTGTGCCAGCAGCTCATGGGCACGATTCTCGATGGATCCCGGACACCGTTAATAGGATCCACATCCCTTTAATGCCCTCTGAGAATCTCCCAGCCTCTTCCCACCCCCAGTCATTCAGCTCACTGATTCAGTACTCTGAATGGATGGAAAGAGAAATGGGCTTCTTTGGCAGCATCCTGCACAGCTGAAAAAGCCAAACACTCCACTTTCACCCGAGAAAGGAATCACGGTCGAGAAGATCTCTCTTGGCACTGAAATGTGCTGTCTTGGCGGGGAGGGGACCCTGGGAAAATCAAATTGCCTCTCTTTACCCTCCGCAGTGCATCCAAACTTGTAAGTTTTGCTCTAACAGAAGTTGCTGGAATTTCTGTGCTGGAAACCTGGGCTTCCAAAAAGGCTCTCTCATCTGTAGGTGATTGTCTAAGATGGTGCTTTCCAGGGGCTGCCAGAACACAGCCAAGAGGGGCTAGGGTCAATTCATGGGTCACTGCAGGGTCCACAGTACACACTGAGGTTGGGCAGCCTGTACCAGGGGTTAGACCCCTCCCGGGATGCCTTAGTGTGTGGTGCTGGATACCAGAGCTCGCACAACCCTACTTTTATCCATTGTCAGATGCCAAATTGTTGTTACTGAAGGGAGGATACGCGCAAGGGGCGTCTTATTCAGTCGTGTTGCTGACGTCACTTTAACTTCTGACCTTCATTTGGTGGGCCAACCAGATAACTTAATAAGCCTATTTTTGTTTTGTTTTGGTTCCTCAACAATCTTTATTAACTGAAGGGTTGGGAGGATAAAGACTTTCTAAAAATTAAGAAGTCCTGGCTTTGAAAATTCTCAATACTTTATTATAAAATACTTTATTATAAAATATGAGAGAAAATTAGATTTAAGAAGTCTTTTGTTAATGAAAGATACTTGGAAAACGTAGTGCAAAACTCCATCTTAATCCTTTGCCTCAGTCCACTTGTATCTAAGCATATATACAAGTATGTATACACGCATATATATACAAGTATATATACAAACATTTATACAAGCATATATACAAGTGTATGTATACAAACATATATAGAAGTTTATATATACAAGCGTATATAGCGTTACATTCAGGGTAAGCATGAAAGGGAAATGATGGCTTTTGATGCCATTTATAGAGACTACAAAAGCTGTGGAAATTTTCATTTCCAAAATGCTGTGCGTCATGCTTAATTTGATTTCCCTGGAAGAACTTTATTGGGGTTGCCGATCCTGAAATCCCTCCAATCACCAGCCCCGTACACAGAAGTGGGCAGATGAACCAAGCCACGCCAGTCACAGCACTACATCCTCTAGGACAAATGATTAGCCATGAAACTGGCACATGACCCTCAAAATGGCAACAGGAGTCCTCCTTGGACTATTTTAATAATGGACATTAGGAAAAAGACTGTTTTTATCCCACTGGACAGAGAAGTATAACCCAATGAGCTGAGAGTTTCCAGGAACCATTATTTTGTTACATAGAAAAAAAGGCAAGTATGAAGTAAAAAAGGATTATATCAACATGCAAGCAAAATGGAACAGAAATAAGAACATAAAAATAGCACTGTTTGATCCCCTGATTTAGCCATCTACCTATGTCTGCAGTCACCACTGGACTTCCCTGACAGATGAGTCAATAATTCTCTCCTTTAATGTGAGTGGATTTGGGGGTATTCTCTCTTACAATATTGATTACATGAATGAGCCCAAAGAGGGTTAACTCCAAAGTAATCTAAATTACAAGCCCCTATGTTTTAGTGATATTTCCTCCTGATTTGTCTCACAACATGATTTCAAATAAATGTTTATAAACTGATGAAAACTTTACTTATATACTTGCTGGAGACATACTATCTACATAAAATTTAGAAATCAGATACTACAGGTGATAATACAGATGTATGGTTACCTCTGGATGCTACATTGATCTCTTCATTCTTTCTCTCATTTCTTCTGTGTGAAAGGAGTCATAGCTCAGAAATCTGGGCTCTCTTGATTATAGAATTTGAAGCCTCTACAAGATTTAAACACTGAACTACAAGCCTGGATGTTTTCAGTTATCAGAGTACTGGCTATTAGATCTACTCAACTTTGTGCATTGTCAGATGTGAAATTGTAGCTGCAGCTGTGGTGGTTAAATACATGTGTCAGATAGAACTGCAGACAGCATCCTCTGTGGATAATGGAAATGACTGGAGGACTGAGGATGACACTAAGTTCCACTTGACTTCATTATTAACTGTAGAACAAAAAGCAACGCAAATTTAAAATTCTCTTACTATTCCGTATGGCTAAAAAGGCTGTCAACTGCCACTATAGCCAACAAATATTATTTTTACTAACATAGATATTTTCAAATGCTGAAAAGCATATAGAACAAAACTTCTACCCCCAGATAAACCTTAATATTTTTAAATGATAAAATCATTACACATATATAGTAAAAAATTCATGTAGTTTAGGAAAATATAAGATGAGATGTAAAATTCTCTCTCCTCCCAACCTTGTCTCTAAATCTAACTATTAACAATAATTTTTTATGCATCCTTCCAAAACAAAAAGTTATAATTGGCTAGCATATGTGTGTCTGTGTATATATCCTTTTATTTATATAAACGAGATCATTCACACTGTTTAGTATTTTTTCTTTTTACTTAATTTTACATCTTGGAGAACATTCATAGCAGCTGATAGAGATTTACTTCATTCCTTTCTTTTCCCCAGTTTTACTGAGAAATAATTGATATACCTTACTGTATAAGTTTAAGGCATACAGCATAATGGTTTGATTTACATATGTTTTGTGTGTGAAATGATTACTGTAATAGGTTCAGCTAACATCCACCATCTCCTATATATACAACATTAAAAAAAAGAAAGGAGAAAAAAATGTTTTCTTTGTGATGAGAATTCTTAGGATTTGCTCTCTCAACAGCTTTCCTAAATATCATAAAGCAGTGTTGACTATAGCCGTCGTGTTGTACGGCTACATCTCTAGTATCCATTTATCTTATAACTGGAAGTTTGTATCTTTTGACCACTTTCCTCCAAGCTTCATTCTTTTTAAAGGTTCTTCAAAGAACCATGATTTATTTAGCCCATTTCCTATTGAAATGTATTTAAGTTGTTTGATCCTCAGGTTTTCTGCTATTACAAATAATGCTGAAGCATGTATGTATGATATATATGTACATATGTAGGCACACATACATATATATCACAAATACATATATATCACAACATACACATATATCACAAATACACACTTACAGATATTATAATGATATTTATCCCCTGTGGTAAAATCTGCTCTGCTACTTAACTCACAGGGCAAATTACAATTAATAAGGCCAGCATGTGCTCATCACCCATGGAATGAAGGTGGTACATTCTGCAAATGTACAGAATCACATTAATTTCTTATCCTTAAAGACGAAATGGTTTCTTTTTATTTGAGAAGAGTTGTAGCTGAGTTTTGTTCTAAAGAGTGAAGTACAGAAAGCCCTTTCCTCTACATCCTATTTCATGCTTTCATCTATATTCTTAGATTTAATAATTGGCTTGTCAAGCTTTCCTATTTTGCAGGAAAAAAATTAACAGTAAGAATAGAAACAATACTCCATTTCCGCAGCAAAACAATTAACACCTTGTGATGTGTTTATGTATGTAAGTGGGAAAGGACAGGATTTCTTAGAATTTTTTATCAGGGTATCCAGTCTTTCCATGAAAGTAGCATTCCATCTCTATACTCAGGGCATGTTTATCTATAAATCCTATTTGTGCATGCATGCTTATCTCAATCAATATGCACACAGAATACACAATCTATTTTTTCGTAAGCCTGGTTCCTGACTCTTTCTTGAAGCAAAAGTCACTTAGTAATCACCAAAACTGCACCTCTAAGAGTGAGAAAACACATGTTTTTGATAAGCACTCATTTAGCTTTTGGATATGCACTTACAAGCCCCCAGGCCTTCTAATGCAGTTATGTAGCCTTGAAACTGAACTTCAGAAGCTGATAACTAGGTTCCATCCACCAGTAGCATATCTCACAGTGCATTCATTATGACATTCCACATGTGCTCCTTGTGAATTATGAAAATAGGGAAAAGGGAAATTATTTCCACAAGGTTTCCTCACCAAGAAAATATTAAGCACACCTCCAAGTTAGTCTGCCCCTCTCACACAGTGCTTGGTTGCCATGGGTTACCACTTTCTCTGATGCATTTAACCCTGGAGGAAGAATGTTAAGATAGCAATGAAGGGAACTACCACTGACTACAAAAGAATAATAAATGCAAATAGATTCCAGGATAAAGTCATTTTTAAACCATAGCAAAGGCTCTAAATTTGTACTCCATTTCTTTTTCTTTTTTCTTTTTGAGGGCAAAGTTTTGCTATTCCAACTTTAGCTGCTCTAACCAGAAAAAATTTTTTTTACTGAATCTTTAAAATAATGTATTCAGCCACTGTAAGTCCTTTGAAAGAAAAGAAATTGCTGGTTAAACACAAGGACGTTCCACATGAAATTATTTGCTCCAGAAAAAGAGAAGTTGAAAACAGATAATAATATTTTTGTTACTAATACTGAATTGTCCTTTTGGGTATGTGTGTGTAAAATTATAAGAGAAACAGAAATATTTGATCAGAAGGTACATAAAAGCACTTAGAGCTCCGGATCTGTATGATCTAAAGGAAACCTAAAAATAGGGCTCTAAACTTGCAAAACAAAATGCAGGCTGCCTATCCACATACCAAAAGGCTTCCCTCTATAGCTCCTTAAACAACAACCACTGAAGTGGCACTGAACTAGGGGCATAGTTTCCTCACGACATCATGTAAGTTGGTATGTTTGTGTTTTTATCAGGTTCTTATGAAGATTCTAAAATGACAGTAGGGAATTTTAAGAGAAGAGTTTTTGTTTGTTTCTTTTTAAAAGCATTTGAAGTACCATATCTCAGAAGTAAACACTGTTAATATTCATTGTATTTATATTCATGATTAAAGCTGGATGACAAATTTTCAAACTCTTGATACATATTACCAAATTGCCCTTTAAAAAGGCTACACTCTCACCACCAGTGTATCAAAATGTCCACTTAACTGAACCACTGGGGATAGTAAAGGATATGTTCAGACTGAGGACTTAACATTTCTTTTATTTTGCCAAATCCTTTGCTCTATTTCAGGGGTCACCAAACATTTTCTGTACAGGGCCAGATAGTGAATATTTTAGGCTTCTTGGGCCATACAGTCTACAGCGAGTAACCAACTCTGTTGTTTTGGCTCAAAAGAAGCTATAGCCAATTTGTAAACAAATGGGCAGGCTGTGTTACAATAAAACTTTATTTACAAAAAGAGGCAGCTGGACAGATTTTGTCTGTGGGCCATAGTTTGCCAACCCCTCTCAAAACTCTTAGTCGTGATTTTTAAAACCTATCTTTTGATAATTCTTATAAAGAAATCTATAAGGAATCATGTGGTATGTGTGTGTCTGTATTCTTACTGTAATACCTATAAACAAGTTCATTCATAAGAAAACAAAAAAAGGAAAGAACAACTTAAAGTTGACTGTAGAAACTCTTTAACTTCCAAAAATCATAGCAATCATCATGACAAGAGCTAAAGCTCTTAGAGCACTTTACAGCTTACAAAGCCATTTCTCATTCATTAACTTATTTGATCTTTAAACACTATGAAGTAGCTACGATTATTCCAATTTTACATGTGGGGAAACTGAGGTTCAGTTTATTAGCTGAGAGACTCAAGGCCAGAGGCGACCCTATTACTGCAATTGCTGTTCAAGTTGTACCAACCGGAAAGCCGGCACTGAAAATTCCTGACAGAACACACCCAGCCAGGTGAAATTACACACATAGACTGCCTCTGCTTTTCAGGTAAATTCCTTATTTTCTCTTGAAGACCTGAAGACTTTGTCAGTGGGAAAGGGTGGTAATTAGTAAGATAAGAGATTGATCTTATATTCTAGTCTGCTAATGTTTGTTTTGCACCAGAAATGTCCCTGTGGCTCTGAGCCAGAAAGAACGAAGCAACTATAAATGTCTAGGCAAAAGCCTAAAAAATAAATTCACAAGAAAGAAAATCTATAATTAGGGAAACTGTGAACTAAATCTGAAGGCACATTCACAAACTCTGTGAATTTATACAGTAGTGAAGACAGATTGGATAACCCATAGCAAAAAAGAACTGCAATTTTTTTTTCCTTCCAGGAATAAAAGATACCAGCAAAGGTGCTAAAACATATTGAAGCAAATAGGTGGATAATTTTTCTTTAATTAGAGAGTCAGTATATCAGTCAGTATATTCTGTAACCACAAAGAATGTTCTTTTTTTTTTCTTTAAGGGGTTTTTGCACATTCCATTCTAATTTTTTTTTAACATCTTTATTGGAGTATAATTGCTTTACAATGGTGTGTTAGTTCCTGCTTTATAACAAAGTGAATCAGTTATACATATACATATGTCCCCATATCTCTTCCCTCTTGCATCTCCCTCCCTCCCACCTTCCCTATCCCACCCCTCTAGGTGGTCACAAAGCCCGGAGCTGATCTCCCTGCGCTATGCGGCCGCTTCCCACTAGCTATCTACCTTCCGTTGGGTAGTGTATATATGTCCATGCCTCTCTCTCCCTTTGTCACAGCTTACCCTTCCCCCTCCCCATATCCTCAAGTCCATTCTCTAGTAGGTCTGTGTCTTTATTCCTGTCTTACCCCTAAGCTCTTCCTGACATTTTTTTTTCTTAAATTCCATATATATGTGTTAGCATACGGTATTTGTCTTTCTCTTTCTGACTTACTAGGTCTATTCACCTCATTACAAATAGCTCAATTTCATTTCTTTTTATGGCTGAGTAATATTCCATTGTATATATGTGCCACATCTTCTTTATCCATTCATCCGATGAAGGACACTTAGGTTGTTTCCATCGCCGGGCTATTGGAAATAGAGCTGCAATGAACATTTTGGTACATGAGTCTTTTTGAATTATGGTTTTCTCAGGGTATATGCCCAGTAGTGGGATTGCTGGGTCATATGGTAGTTCTATTTGTAGTTTTTTAAGGAACCTCCATACTGTTCTCCATAGCGGCTGTACCAGTTCACATTCCCACCAGCAGTGCAAGAGGGTTCCCTCATCTCCACACCCTCTCCAGCATTTATTGTTTGTAGATTTTTTGATGATGGCCATTCTAACCCGTGTGAGATGATATCTCATTGTAGTTTTGATTTGCATTTCTCTAATGATTAATGATGTTGAGCATTCTTTCATGTGTTTGTTGGCAGTCTGTATATCTTCTTTGGAGAAATGTCTATTTAGGTCTTCTGCCCATTTTTGGATTGGGTTGTTTATTTTTTTGTTATTGAGCTGCATGAGCTGCCTGTAAATTTTAGAGATTAATCCTTTGTCAGTTGATTCATTTGCAAATATTTTCTCCCATTCTGAGGGTTGTCTTTTGGTCTTGTTTATGGTTTCCTTTGCTGTGCAAAAGCTTTGAAGTTTCATTAGGTCCCATTTGTTTATTTTTGTTTTTATTTCCATTTCTCTAGGAGATGGGTCAAGAAGGATCTTGCTGTGATTTATGTCATAGAGTGTTCTGCCTATGTTTTCCTCTAAGAGTTTGATAGTTTCTGGCCTTACATTTAGGTCTTTAATCCATTTTGAGCTTATTTTTGTGTATGGTGTTAGGGAGTGATCTAATCTCATACTTTTACATGTACCTGTCCAATTTTCCCAGCACCACTTATTGAAGAGGCTGTCCTTTCTCCACTGTACATTCCTGCCTCCTTTATCAAAGATAAGGTGACCATATGTGCATGGGTTTATCTCGGGGTTTTCTATCCTGTTCCATTGATTTATCTTTCTGTTTTTGTGCCAGTACCATACTTTCTTGATTACTGTAGCTTTGTAGTATAGTCTGAAGTCAGGCAGCCTGATTTCTCCAGCTCCGTTTTTCGTTCTCAAGATTGCTTTGGCTATTCGGGGTCTTTTGTGTTTCCATACAAATTGTGAAATTTTTTGTTCTAGTTCTGTGAAAAATGCCAGTGGTCGTTTGATAGGGATTGCACTGAATCTGTAGATTGCTTTGGGTAGTAGAGTCATTTTCACAATGTTGATTCTTCCAATCCAAGAACATGGTATATCTCTCCATCTGTTTGTATCATCTTTAATTTCTTTCATCAGTGTCTTATAGTTTTCTGAATACAGGTCTTTTGTCACCTTAGGTAGGTTTATTCCTAAGTATTTTATTCTTTTTGTTGCAATGGTAAATGGGAGTGTTTTCTTGATTTCACTTTCAGATTTTTCATCATTAGTATATAGGAATGCCAGAGATTTCTGTGCATTAATTTTGTATCCTGCTACTTTACCAAATTCATTGATTAGCTCTAGTAGTTTTCTGGTAGCATCTTTAGGATTCTCTATGTATAGTATCATGTCATCTGCAAACAGTGACAGCTTTACTTCTTCTTTTCCGATTTGGATTCCTTTTATTTCCTTTTCTTCTCTGATTGCTGTGGCTAAAACTTCCAAAACTATGTTGAATAAGAGTGGTGAGAGTGGGCAACCTTGTCTTGTTCCTGACCTTAGTGGAAATGCTTTCAGTTTTTCGCCATTGAGGATGATGTTGGCTGTGGGCTTGTCATATACGGCCTTTATTATATTGAGGAAAGTTCCCTCTACACCTACTTTCTGCAGGGTTTTTATCATAAATGGGTGTTGAATTTTGTCAAAAGCTTTCTCTGCATCTATTGAGATGATCATATGGTTTTTCTCCTTCAATTTGTTAATATGGTTAATCACATTGATAGATTTGCGTATATTGAAGAATCCTTGCATTCCTGGAATAAACCCCACTTGATCATGGTGTATGATCCTTTTAATGTGCTGTTGGATTCTGTTTGCTAGTATTTTGTTGAGGATTTTTGCATCTATGTTCATCAGTGATATTGGCCTGTAGTTTTCTTTCTTTGTGACATCCTTGTCTGGTTTTGGTATCAAGGTGATGGTGGCCTCGTAGAATGAGTTTGGGAGTGTTCCTCCCTCTGCTATATTTTGGAAGAGTTTGAGAAGGATAGGTGTTAGCTCTTCTCTAAATGTTTGATAGAATTCGCCTGTGAAGCCATCTGGTCCTGGGCTTTTGTTTGTTGGAAGATTTTTAATCACAGTTTCAATTTCAGTGCTTGTGATTGGTCTGTTCATATTTTCTATTTCTTCCTGATTCAGTCTTTGGCAGGTTGTGCATTTCTAAGAATTTGCCCATTTCTTCCAGGTTGTCCATTTTATTGGCATAGAGTTGCTTGTAGTAATCCCTCATGATCCTTTGTATTTCTGCAGTGTCACTTGTTCCTTCTCCTTTTTCATTTCTAATTCTGTTGATTTGAGTCTTCTCCTTTTTTCCTTGATGAGTCTGGCTAATGGTTTATCAATTTAGTTTATCTTCTCAAAGAACCAGCTTTTAGTTTTGTTGATCTTTGCTATCATTTCCTTCATTTCTTTTTCATTTATTTCTGACCTGATTTTTATGATTTCTTTCCTTCTGCTAACTTTGGTTTTTTTGTGTGTGTTCTTCTTTCTCTAATTGCTTTAGTTCCAAGATTAGGTTGTTTATTCAAGATGTTTCCTGTTTCTTAAGGTAGGATTGTATTGCTATAAACTTCCCTCTTAGAACTGCTTTTGCTGCATCCCATAGATTTTGGGTCATCGTGTCTCCATTGTCATTTGTTTCTAGGTATTTTTTGATTTCCTCTTTGATTTCTTCAGTGATCACTTTGTTCTTAAGTAGTGTATTGTTTAGCCTCCATGTGTTTGTATTTTTTACAGATCTTTTCCTGTAATTGATATCTAGTCTCATGGCCTTGTGGTCGGAAAAGATACTTGATACAATTTCAATTTTCTTAAATTTACCAAGGCTTGATTTGTGACCCAAGATATGATCTATCCTGGAGAATGTTCCATGAGCACTTGAGAAAAATGTGTATTCTGTTGTTTTTGGATGGAATGTCCTATAAATATCAATTAAGTCCATCTTGTTTAATGTATCATTTAAAGCTGTGTTTCCTTATTTATTTTCATTTTGGATGATCCGTCCATTGGTGAAAGTGGGGTGTTGAAGTCCCCTACTATGAATGTGTGACTGTCGATTTCCCCTTTTATGGCTGTTAGTATTTGCCTTATGTATTGAGGTGCTCCTATGTTGGGTGCATAAATATTTACAATTGTTATATCTTCTTCTTGGCTCTATCCCTTGATCATTATGTAGTGTCCTTCTTTGTCTCTTCTAAAAGTCTTTATTTTAAAGTCTATTTTGCTGCTGATTTTGACAATTTTTTTCTTCCAATCTGTGCGTCTGGGCTGTAGGCACTGTCCTCTGGCAGACACGAAGCAGAGCTAGGTACAGCCCTTGCACTCCAGGGTGTCTTCTCTGAGACCAACCGTCTGTCTTCACCTTTGCTGCTCCAGGACTCTTCCATCCACAGTCAGTAACAGCGAGGCTGGTCTATGGCCACATATTTCCCACTTAGTCCCTTCTGTTCTCCAGCACTTGAAGCAGGGCTTGCTACACAACAGCTACAGAGGTGTGCTGATGTTGTCTCTTCTTTGAAAGGACTAGGCAAGTGTGGTGGTCTTGTAAACAGCTGGCTGCCTGATGCCACATGTCCAGCTCTGTTGCACACTGATGGCTTGATTTCAAAGTACACCTGCTTTATGGGCTGTTTGCAAAGTCAGCACTGTATTTTGGAACACGAACAAGCTCAGAAACAGATGAGACCATTCACCAGAGTGCAGCAGGGAACTGTTAAGATTTTCTTTGAAAACACAGCCTGAAAATGTTTACAGAATCCTGTGACATGAGCAACTCAGGGTCCTGTGGGGAGCTAATCCACAAAATGGGTTAGAAGGAAATTGGAAGAGGAAGAGTGAAGTGCAAGAAAGCTGGAAATCGATCTCTTAGTGGTAATGTAACAGTGCTCAGAGTGATTTAAAGTTCCAGGTCCTTTCATTAAATTATGTAACCTCAGCAAGTGAGTTCAACTGTCTGGGCCGCATCTTCTCCATTGTAAATATGGGAAAGACAATGTATTCTATGATGTTTGTGTGAAAGTGAAAGGAGAATGAGTTTTCTAGATTGTCAAGTGCTACCCAAATGTAAGGTACTGTTACAGAGTTCCAGATCTTGCCCTACTAGGGATCACTAGGGATGTCATAAATTATTCTTGTGCACATTTATCAATAACACCTAAGACACAAACTGAACATCAACTGGCACTCCAATAGCATCTATATGAATGCCTGGCACACAGCCAAGTCCACTTGCATGGAATGCACCTTAGACGGAAGCTCATTAAGGGGGAAAAGAATTTGCATCTGTGATTTTGGGAGTGCTGCAGTATACTCAAAAAAGAGCTGAAATTTCAAGATTTGATGAAAAATACTTAAACGAATAATCATCC
Organism: Lipotes vexillifer; assembly: GCF_000442215.2. Classification (NCBI taxonomy): domain Eukaryota; kingdom Metazoa; phylum Chordata; class Mammalia; order Artiodactyla; family Lipotidae; genus Lipotes; species Lipotes vexillifer. Next base: position 1,534,354 of record NW_006772469.1, on the reverse strand, counting down.
TGCCCAAGTTTGTGTATTTTTCCCATAATGTATTTGATTACCTTCATCTTACGCTCACCTTACTGGTCCTAAAGAAATAAACAAACAAAACAAAAAACTGATTCTAAACTATGTGGGAAGGACTCCCCTGGTGGCACAGTGATTAAGAAACCGCCTGCCAATGCACGGGACACGGTTTCGATCCCTGGTCCGGGAAGATCCCACATGCCACAGAGCAATTAAGCCCGTGCACCACAACTACTGAGCCTGTGCTCTACAGCCCACAAGCCACATCTACAGAGCCTGCGTGCCACAACTACTGAAGCCCACACGCCTAGAGCCCGTGCTCTGCAATGAGAGAAGCCACCACAGTGAGAAGCCCACACATCACAACAAAGAGTAGCCCCTGCTCACCGCAACTAGAGAAAGCCTGTGCACAGCAATGAAGACCCAACATAGCCCAAAAAGAAGAAATACATAAACAAATAAAAATAAATAAAACTATATGGGAAAAAAATCTAGAAATGCACTTTTCTGACCTTTATCATATAAGAATATAATATATTTCTATTGGATTGAACCATATGTAATTGCTTTTCTTTTTTTATTATTATTATTATTTTTTTTTTGTGGTACGCAGACCTCTCACCGTTGTGGCCTCTCCCGTTGCAGAGCACAGACTCCGAACGCGCAGGCTCAGCAGCCATGGCTCACGGGCCCAGCCGCTCCATGGCATGTGGGATCTTCCTGGACCGGGGCACGAACCCGTGTCCCCTGCATCGGCAGGCGGACTCTCAACCACTGCACCACCAGGGAAGCCCCTGCTTTTCTTTTTAATAGGTCAGAAACACTCAAATATCAGCAATTTTATATGGTTCAATACAATAGGTCAAAGATTGAACTTGATACAATGCAAATGACCTTGTCTTCCGTGAATTCACAATCTAATAATTGTTAAAATATATCCCTACATAATCTACTTCTTATTGCAGCTTTTTTTCCAATTCATTAAGTGCTTGCTTAAATAAAGCACCTTTTAAATGATTTATAAACTTACATTCAAGAGGCAGCGTTTTAAAGGAAGTAATAGGGTCTATGCCATTTAAAGAAATTCTTAAGGGGAGCTACTCTTAAAGGGAGCTGCTTTGTTTTTCATTTTCTCTCTCCTGTTTTTTTTCCTTTAAATAATAGAACTCAACCTCTGTGTTAATCTTGGAAACAAAACCAATAGGAGGTGCGTGCGTGCGTGTGTGTGTGTGTGTGTGAGAGAGAGAGAGAGAGAGAGACAGACACAGAGAGAGAGAGAGAGAGAGAGAGAGAGAGAGAGAGGGAAACAGACAGACAGAGAGAGACAGAGAGAGACGGAGAGAGAGACAGAGATTTATTTTTTAGGAATTAAATAAATCCAACATCTGCAGGGGGTGCGTGTTCGGAGTCTGTGCTCTGCAACGGGAGAGGCCACAACGGTGAGAGGTCTGCGTACCACAAAAAAATAATAATAATAATAAAAAAAAAGAAAAGCAATTACATATGGTTCAATCCAATAGAAGTATATTATATTCTTATATGATAAAGGTCAGAAAAGTGCATTTCTAGATTTTTTTCCCATATAGTTTTATTTATTTTTATTTGTTTATGTATTTCTTTATTTTGGGCTGTGTTGGGTCTTCATTGCTGTGCACAGGCTTTCTCTAGTTGCTAGAGACCCAGGGAAGAGCCAGTGGTGCAGTTTGAGTTCACAGGCCTTCTGCTGACAGAATGCCCTTTTGCTCAGGGGAGGTCAGTCTTCTGTTCTATTCAGGCCTTCAGATGATTGGGTGAGGCCCACCCACACTATGGAGGGCAACCTGCTTTACTCAAAGTCCACCAATTTAAATGTTAATCTCATCCAAAAAGACCCTCACAGAGACGTCCAGAATAACATTTGACCACATATCTGGGCACTGTGGCCCAACCAAGTTGACACATAAAATATCATAAAGTTGACACATGAAATATCATAACCTCAGACAGAATATTCTATGTACTATACTGGGTACAATTGTAGACGAGAGCAAAAATACTGTATTTCCTATTAGCATTAAATTTAATTTTATATTTACTTTATTGTAATAAACTTGTGGCTGTTTCCCAGTGAGTCCTTACATTACGAGTTGCTTCCTTCACACCCTTAGAAGGTGACTGCAGTTAGAGCTGTCTCCCTTTCTGGTACTATTTCTGAGGGAGATTCCATTCCATCTCCTTAAAAGCATGATGTGACAGGTTTGCTTTCAAAACTCAAATTTAGCTTCAAGAAATTTATTACACTCTGAGATTTTTTTTTTTTTTTTTTACAAAACCAAACTTCTGAAACTACTGATATGCTGAAAAATTACTCAGCCCCTCCCTATCAAAAACTAATAGAGGGCTTCCCTGTTGGCACAGTGGTTGAGAGTCCGCCTGCCGATGCAGGGCACACGGGTTAGAGCCCCAGTCCAGGAAGATCCCACACGCCGCGGAGCGGCTGGGCCCGTGAGCCATGGCCGCTGAGCCTGCACGTCCGGAGCCTGTGCTCCGCAACGGGAGAGGCCACAACAGTGAGAGGCCTGCATACTGCAAAAAGAAAAAAACAAACAAACAAAAAAACTAATAGAGATTTTACTCTGTTGAACTATTTATAAAGGAAGGTGAAAATGATCCAGAGGATATTAAATTATTTTTAAGCCTATTGATCATCTTTCCCCACAAACCTCTAAATTCATTCACTTAACTTTCATCTGTTTACTGATCTTTATAGGGTCCATTAAGAGATAATTAGTAATCCTTAATGAGGAAAAACTCACTTTGAAGTTCACCTGCCTTTCACCCAGGACCCCCCAAGTGCTTCAGAGGCTGGGAGCGCAGGCTCTGAGAGCAGCTGCAAAGCCCTCTGGGAGGAGGGAGTGGAGCCATGATAAAGGCAAAATTAACCCTCCAGCAATTTCCCGCTTTGAGGACTTAAGTCAGAGTTTAATCTCATTGGGATGTGGGGTTTTTTCTGTTAGCTTTTTAAAATTAAATTTGTCAAATGCAATTCACCTAATCTTATATGTAGCGTTCTTATTAGGATATTACCATGTAAAATATATTATCATTATAAGACTATTAAGAGGGCTAAAGCTCAGAAAAATAGAGCAATTACCATCACTTCTAGATCTATGGAGAGGCAGTATGGCATAATGGGGAGAGAAGTCTAATACATTTGATTTCCAAAACCACTAGGCAGGCTCAGAAATATTTCCACATACATGTTCAGCTTCTCCCCAGCCAGGCATTTCTCGGAGGCTTTCTCACCAGGTTTTCTCCTCTCCCAGAGGAGGGAGGAAACACAGGGTGAGCCTTTTCCCTCCCTGTGCCCAGAAGACTGACCACAGGTACACATGAGGCCCAGGGAAAAGGGTTCCCCAAATACTTTATTCCTCTAGTACTTTCTGATATTATATATATTAATATGTTGTATTAGAATAGTAATCTGGTATAATAAGCCTTATTCTCAATCATTCCTTTTATTCTTTTCAGAAGATAATAAGCCTTATTTATTTATTTATTTATTTATTTATTTATTTATTTAATTTATTTTATTTTTTTTTTTTGCGGTACGCGGGCCTCTCACTGTTGCGGCCTCTCGCGTTGCGGAGCACAGGCTCCGGACGCGCAGGCTCAGCGGCCATGGCTCACAGGCCCAGCCGCTCCGCGGCATGTGGGATCTTCCCGGACCGGGGCACGAACCCGTGTCCCCTGCATCGGCAGGCGGACCCTCAACCACTGCGCCACCAGGGAAGCCCCTTTTTTATTTTTTGCAAGATCCATGTTTTATGCTTCCTCTGTATTCCTGATATTGATCTCCACAATGCTAAACACATGGGAGGAGACGTTATGATCCACTGAGCTTTTGTTTTTTAATTCCTGGGGTAGGTGGACTAAAGTGAAACAGAAGCCAGAAGGGTGGCTGTTTAGTTCAGTGTGTTATCATGGTTTTACTAAAATGGAAAAACAAATGAAGCACATTGGCTGTTGTTTCCTAAAGTTTTCACTCTAGATCTTAGGCATCATTGTTCTCTAGGGCTATGAAAATTAGGCCCACCCATAGGTCAGGATAAAAAAGAATAAAGATAGGAATCAAGAACTTCACAGGAGGGACTGAAAGTGCATAACATGCTCCACATCTCCCTTCTTTTTCTGTGAGCTTCTCTGGAGACATCTAACTAGGCCATGACCCATCTCTCCCCCTACATCTCTCCCTCTCTGGCCCCCATCCTGGGCCATATCTGACTGAATGGGGGCCATTCAGTCAGATAAGCTACCCTTATCCAAAACAGGACAGTCAGATTTAGAATTGGGAAAGTCTCTGCGCATGGCTGCAGCTGTAATTGTTAACTCTGGAGCAAATAGTCCATGAAGTGGCAGATATTCTACCATGGCGATTGGAGACCGAAGGCCTCTGGTTCCCAGGGAGGATGAAGCCAATGAGCAGATAGGAGACAAGCAGAGTGAGGGTGAAAATACCAGACACCCACCCCCCAATCTGAGATCTGGCTATCTTCCCACTCTTGGTTCTAGGATCTATTCCTGCATTCTTACCAATAATCATTTTTTTGTTTGGCCTGCTTGAATTGATTTCTGTTCCTTGCAATCAAGAGTCCAAGTTAATACAGTGGAGATCTATTTTGGAAGACAGGGGGAAAAGGAGCAAACATAACTTGGTGCCTTTGGGGACAGATAAATTCACTATAAACCTTACTTCTTTCCAGTGGAGTCTTCTCAGCCAACTCAAGCACTTGGTATTTCAGTTACCCATACACTCAACCATCATCCTTATCTTCTGGCTTCTTAAAGTTGAAATTCAGTAACCCCGAAGTGTGAAAAAATGCTATACAGCACATTCTTTTCCTTCTAGCCTAGCAGATGCACAGCTGCCCTCTGAGATTGTGCTACTTTTCCACAGGCCGTAAAAGGATCTTCATTACTGTTGGTGGGATCACACATACTCTTGGTGTATTGGTGGAGGAACCACACATCATGAATGTGTAAGAGAAAAATTAGCATAAGAAATGTTACCCTCCCCTGCTAACTTTTTACTTCCTCTATTGTCAGTGCCATTTTCTTTATTCATCCTTTATCACATACACATACACCAAGAATTCTCACTGGCCTATCACCTATTTCTACACCTCAATACAAGTTCATATCCATTTATCTACCATCCTCATTGGTCTTCCTTGCTGTTCCCATAGCATATACACGCTTCAACAATATTGTTCTAAAATACGCATTTTATAAATGCCTTTTTACTTCCCTATCTCTCCCACCAGGCTGGGAGCTCTTCATTGGAAGAGGCTGTGTCTTATTGTTATAACCTCCATGTCTCATACATTAGCTAACAAATGTGTGATTAATGTCCAATGCGTGAGTGAGTGAATGATTAAGTGAGTGAATTAATGACTTTTGCTCCCTCTGGTATTTCTCAAATTCTAGTCATATACTTTAAATGCATTCTCTCTTTCATTGTCACGATAAATGAGCAGCATGCTCCTTGGCTGAGCTCCTATAATTATATCCCTTTTCATTTAACACCTCACTCTTACCAAATTTCCCTAAGAGAGTTTGATAGTCTTTTTTTTTTAATTGTTCAAATTTCTATTTTGATACGCGGTATGAGAAATGAACTCTTAAATCAACTGAATTTTATGGAAAATGAAACAGCAAATAAATCAGACCCATGTTAAAATAGAAGGTCTGTTAAATGTCCAAATTTAAGGATATAACAGCCACAGATAAACTTCAATTCTATAGTCTTCTTTCAGGAGATTGAAGTCTTTCCAACACAACTTTACTATGAACTGGTCCAGAGAGCTCAACAGCATATGGGAATGCTTAACAGGGATGGTTTTCCATGTGTCAACCTGGCCAGCTACAATTCCAGTCACTTGATCAAACACTAATCTAGCTATTGTGAAGGTATTTTGTAGATGTGATTAAAGTCCATAATCAGTTGACTCTTTAAGTAAGGGAGCTCATCCTAGATAACCTGAGTGGGTCTGATTCAATCAGTTGAAAGGCCTTAAGAGCAGACGTAAGGCTTCCAGAAGGAGAGGAAATTCCACCTGTGGGCAGCAGCTTCAGCCTGTGCCTGAGAGTTCAATCCTTCCTGCCCTGAGCTCACCCTATGGATTTCAGACTTGCCTAGCCTGCCCACAGCTGTGCAACCAATTCCTTAAAATAAATTTACTGATATATGTCTCCTCCTGGTCCTTCTCTCAGTGAAATCTGGGTGAATACAGAGATTATCAATAGACTATACATAGAATAAAGCCATGTGTTGGCTGCCATGTTTCACTGCCCTCATGCTTTCATTTCCTGCCCCTCTATTCAATAATTTCAAAAATGGTCACATGGGCTGGTTACATGGGCTGAGGGTAACTTAAAGATCTTTCAACCCATCTTATTAGCACCATAAATTTTTACATGGTCTTAAAGAAAAATAATCATAGTTTGTTAGCTAAAACAAGAGGTATCATTAATTCAAATATAACATGGATTCTATTCTTTTCCTTTGGGATGTTCTAGGATTTTTCTTCAATTCATGTTTTTACCATCACATATGTTATATCACAAAACTCTGTGACATGCCCTTTGTCAATCTAGGCAACCGCAGCATGTAGTACTGCAAGTAAAATCTGCTGTAATAAATTTTCAGTAATGGTGGTGGCCTACAGTTTCTAAAATCTTTCCTAGTCTTTGATATTCATTATTTATTTCTCCTTCATTCTATTTGCCAAGGGTCCTCAAAAAGCTTTGTATAGTGCAACAGCAAATCCACAAGCACGGGAACGCTTATATTCTTCAAAACTCAATTGTGTTATTCACTTCCTAAGCTACCATGCCTGCTATTAAATATTTTGTTTCTCCTTCATTTTGGGGGGCCTTAGATTTGTTTGTCCTCTTCCCATTTTTAGTCACTTTTCACACCCATGTGATAGTTCCCCAATAAAATTTTCTAGTTTCACAGCTTTTCTTCAGTGTCACCTGACTTTGTCTGCTTCCATATAATAAGCTAAGTACCCTTCTCTTCATTGTTCTAATAGGAATTCTAATAGCTTCAAATTTTTACCCGTCAACTTTCTCCAGCTTTTTAGGAAAAAAAAAAAATCAGTTGTTGCTATAGCTGGAGTTTCAAAAAGTATTTTATTCACTTTACATTTTGTATCTATTGCTATTGGTTGTGATATATAATTATTGTTGATTTCATTAATCAGCTTCCTCATTTTATGCCCATACTGTAAACTCCATTTGAATGTTGTGCTTCAATGCCATATTCTGACCAAGTTATTCTAAGCATCTGGCTTCATATATCAAGCATTGGTTGCTTTGGGCTCCACCATTTTTTCTCAAGATGTAAATTAATGTCTTCCCCAAACTGTCATAGTGCAGAAAGGTGAATGCCTTTAAATAAATTTTCATTTTACATACCTTTTGAGGAAGTCATGCATTCAGAAGTCTCTTATTTTTCATGAACTATATCTTCCAATTCAGATTCCATGCAAGAGAAACCTCACCTTGGTATAGCTCTCTTGTCTTCCTTTAGGAACAATGACTTTCCCCTTTGTATTCAGCTTGATTGTTGGAACTAAAATCACATCAAGTTTCTCTTCTCTCCAGCCACATAAACTGCATTGTTAGTCTCCCTCACTTGATGCTTTTTGTGTCATATGGCCTACTCTAACTTGCATTTAATTTTCCCCAGCAATTTTATGTTTTACCCACTCCTGTCTCTCCTTGTCCCAAGTGAAAGCCCACCTTCCTATTATTCCCCCCACTTTCTTGGTCCCCTTTTGCTGCCTACTTCTCTAAGGGTTCCAGACTTATTTACATCCATTTTGCCAATCCAGCTTGCTTTCTTGGCTTAATTTTAAAAACACTGATTGAGCAACCAGTATATGGAAGGCAGAATGAAGAAGCAGAAAATGAGTATCCTGTGGATTAAAGAACTAAGAGTCAGGTAAAAAGGAAAGCCTTCAGCTAACACACTAGCATTTGCTTCTAGACCTAATGAGGTCTAAAGCATCTTACACACTGCATTTAGAAAGGGAGATCTTTCTAAAAGGCACATCAGATCATTTTCCTGCTTAAAATTGTTCAGTGAATCCTCACAGTCTGCAGGATGAAATCCAAACTACTTGGGAGGCCATTTGTCATCTGATCCCTGAATACAGACCTATATCTCTGTGTCCATTCCTATGAATACATGTGCATATGTGTGCATACCTGTGCTTGGATATTCAGGTACGGGTGGGCAGTGGACAAAAATGTTTGCTTCCCTCCCCAAATTCAGATGTTGAAGTCCTAATGTGATGGTATTAGGAGGTGAGACTTTGGGGAACTGATTAGGTCATGAGGATGGAGCTCTCATGAATATGATTAGTGCCCTTATAAAAAGGACACCAGAGAGCTCTTTTGCCCTATTTCTACTATGTGATGACACAGCAAGAAGATGTCCACGAACCAGGAATGAACCAGGAATGTGCCCTCACCAGACCTCGAATCTGCCAGCACCTAGGTCTTGGACTTTCCAGTCTCTAGAACTGTGAGAAATAAATATTTCTTTTTTAAACCACCCTTCAATGATATTTTGTTACAGCAGTCAGAATAGACAAAGATAAGTGGGGTGAGTGAGCTAAGCCAGAAGGCCTAAAGGAGACTAGAAGTCCACAATCCTGGTGGGAAAGGTAGAAAGCATGACAAATATGGAAAAGTGTACAGGTGGTTGTTGAAATCAGATATGAGGCAGATTTTAAAGACCGAGTGAGGGCAAGGCGGTCAGAATCAAAGAGGAGCATGTAGTGGAAGTTCTGAACACAACCAGCTAGCCTTTGCAGCTTTTGTTCATAGTTGGCTCCATTTTAAAAGGCGAGATAAGGTAAACGTTGTACATGCCCTTTTCCCATGACCTGTCCCTGGGCAGTGTGGGTCTTGCAGCTGCCCCGGATTTGTCAGATGGCACACACTAAGGAACTGTTGAGATGAGTGGTGGTCTGAGGCTCATACCAATCCCTGCAGCAGGTGTTGGAAGTTGTCGTTGCTCTCTGTGGTGGCCAACTCCACTCACACATATTCTGTTTCTCTACCTTAGGCTCTGAGGGGTAGATTGAGAATCAGGGTGGGAAGAGAATTTCTGAGGGGCAGATGGGACAGGGAGCAGTGAAAGCCAGGGTGGGTCCACAGGCACAGAATTGTAGGAAATGGAATGCCATTACTGTTCTTGATCTTAAATAGTTCCAAAGAGTGGGCCCCTAGAAAAATAAGGTTTCTTGCATTCAGACTGTTGTCCTGATGCCCACAGCCTGTAAGAATTAGCACTGAAGGGCTTCTTGGCATAGAAAATGGTGTTTATAGGTCTTCTTAAGTAACTGGTAGCTTTTCCAGGTATGTGCCATATGCTGGGGTTGTGGTAGTATTGGGGTACAGAAAAAAACAAGAGAAACTGTAGGGTTTTCTGTATGGAGAGATGCTGTAAATCATTATACGTAGATTTAACAGGGTTGAGATCCATGGCATGTCAGATTCTATGTAGAAGGGGCCACAATATGGTCCATTAGACCATTCGTGTGGGGATGAGCCTCAGAGGGCAGATGGTTCTGGACAAGCAGGATTCTGAACTATGCCTTCTAGATTCATGATATAAATACCTGGAATCAAAGGTCAGTTTTATATTAATTGTGGAGGAGGAATTCCCCTAATGAACAGAGTACAATTAACTGTTATGTGTTCTGTGTTCTGCCATCTTGGTGAGGGTATCAACCCTCATTGTAGCCATGGGAAGGGAGCAGGTCCATGATGAAATCCATCAGCCCTTGTGAATTAAGAGCAAATTTATTCTCCCCTTTGGAATTCTGGGTGTGTCTGGCCCAGGCACGTGTATCTCAATGGTTGCTGTGCAGGAATGGGATTTGCCAGCTAGGGCTACCAGAAGTCCCTATAGCCATGCTTCGGGGTCTTGAATGGCTTTTAAAGGCCAGCTAGTTTGGTAATATGGCAATATGGCAGGCTACAGTATTTGAGTTGCCTGTTTATATAAATAACTAACAGACAAATAATCCATTAGACAAGACTCTACCACCTCTGTATTTAATACCTTTTGGAAGCTATCCCTAGGTCAGTCTGAATTCCAGCAAGTATTCAGCATCTGCAGGTTGACTCCACCAGATTTCCTCTAAAAATCTGCTGAATGGCATATTTGACAGCTGCTAAATGGATTCAAGAACGCTAAATGTATCCTTGATCTTTGGTACATCTTTCAGAGCACAGAGTTTCTGTCACCCCCTGATATTCTGGCTCATGAGACAAAGTGGTTGGTCATTCATGTGCCAGATGTATAGTGGATATAAAGCTCCATATTGGAAGACTGAGGCCCTTCTGACTCAGCTTTAGTCAAGGTACCTGTTTGCCCTGCTGCTCCAGGCTCTGTTGGTGTCCCTGGATAGTCATAGGAGACGGTCTTCTCCCAGGTAGTGCTTCCAAAGTATGGGGAAGTTAACTTGGAACTAACATTTCTTTGGGGACAAAACTGTTGCCACTGCATTGTTGGAGACATGCATTTCAATGGAAAAAGTCAAGATCAGGCAGAAATTGTAAATCATTTAGGAACAGAAGTTAATTTTTCTGTAGTATAACAGTCTGAGATGTGTGTTTCAGGTTGGCTGGTCCCTCAGGGTCCCGGGCTGACAACAGCTCTGCCACCTTGCACATGTGGCTTCCAAAGCTGCTCAGATCAGCCAGCAGGAAAAGTATAGAGAGACTATGGGGAAGGCAGCTCACTGCTCACTGTATTAAGAGCCCCAGCCCAGAAGAAGCAAACATCACTTCTACTCAATTTCCATTAGTGAGCAGTCTCCTGGACCACAACTAACTGCAAGAGAGTCTGGGAAATGTCATTCCTATTCAGATAGCCATGTGCCCTGATTACTATGGAAGAAGGGATGAATAGGTTTGGTGGGCTGCTAACCTAGCAGTTTCCATCCTAAGTGGATACACTTTTCAGGTCGGGAGTTCAAATACATACTTGGTCTCTTTCAGGTAATGTTCAAATCATGTTGGCTCCAACAAATGCACCTTTAGCAGAGGATTTCAATCAGAGACTGGACGATTAGAGTCATTTGGGAGGTTTTTTTCTAACCATAAATGTACAAATCCTACCTGGATCTACTCACAGACCCAATATTCTGCTTGGATGGGTTGGTCAGGATGGGTATATATATTTAGACAAATTCCCCCAGGTGGCTCTGACATACGTCTCTGTTGAGAAGCACTATGTGAAAAGATAGGCACTGCACAAAGAGAATGGCAGCACCCGTTCAGGAATTTCCAAGCATCTAGATAGGAGCTTTCCAGTTGTCACCCTCTGAAGTCCAAATGAGGTGGGCCTTAGAGAGACCCCTCAGGACTTGAGCTTTAAGAAGCAGATCTAAGGAATCCAAGGTGAGTTCAAACAACCCCAGACAGAGAAAGCAGTGAGGCCCCATTAGGGGTGGTGTCAAGCAAAGGCCAATGAGGAAAGTATCAGGGCTTTCCATTCCCCAGCAGTGCAGATCTGGGAGCAGTGTCTGTGGCATGAGGGAGACCAGGTTGGGTAGCAAGCTGGGTCCACTTCACCGCAGCCAGTTCATCAGAAAATGGACTTAGACATGGGAACCCACTCGCTCCTTTAACTCAGTGGTTCCCAACTCTGGCTGCACAGTAGAATCCTCCAGAGAGCTTTTAAATTTGTCAGTGTCCAGGCCTCCTGCCAAGACAACTGAGTCAGAGTCTCAGGGAGGGAAGGCAAGCTCGGGGGTCTCTAGTTTTGTTCATTCTCCTCAGGTGTTGCTGAAGCAGAGTGAGGACCTATGACCTCTGCCTTAGCTCCTGACCTCAGGAGCGGGGACACACACCACTCTGCCTCCCAAATTTCTCTCTTCAGCCTCTGTGCCCATCAGCACAGCCATCTGCTGCCCTCTTTGCACAAGTTCATGCTCTTCTCACCCAGGCCTGTGTTTTCCAGGCGCAGGCAGTAAAAAAATGGCAGTAGTAGCTCCACCTTGGCGGGTGATAGAAAGCCAACCTCCCAAGAGGTATATGGTACCAGCTGAGGAGCCATGCAGAGGTGGCTACCTGCAGTGCTTGGGCTTAAGGTGAGTGAGTTCACCTGGAAGAGACAAGGGCCAGATGAGAAAGGGAAACTAGTAGGAGGGTCAAGAAGTAGGGATCACCTGAGGGGGGGGTCCCAGAGGTGAGTCTCTATCTCAGTGGAGATACAGAGTCAGGAATTTAGAATCAGGATGACAAGAATGAGTAGTAAAGCAAGCAGGTCTGGATCCCACATGGATGTGAATGGGATGGGGCTGGCCAGGGCCCCATGCGGTTTTCTTTACCGTCACCTAGCATGTGTGTTTACATTACAGGCACATCAATTTAAAGTGCAGGAGAGGAGGTTGACAGTTACAAACTGAACTACTGACAATGCTAGAAATGCACCCACAGGCGCCTCTAGCCTCCCCACACGTACCGAAGCTGTTCTCTCCATCTGAAATGCTCACTACGCCCTACTCCCCACCAAGCTGCCTTCCTCAGCACATCTTCTGTACCCTGTTTCTAATTACTCTACTGCAAATGTTATTTCCTTTACTGGATTCTGAGCCCCTTGCAGGCAACAATTTTGTCTTGTTCATCACAGTGCCCGGCACTATGTAGGTGCTCAATGAGAGTATGTGAATGCCTGCTGCCAAAACAAATGTCCAATGTGCTGGGGAACAAAGAAAAGGAAGCAGCCTGGAGCATCACAAAAGGCTCTGACAGAGAAGTAACAGGTGAGCAGGGTCCCAGTGGACAGCTTTCCTGGCAGAGTGAGAGGGAAACATAGAAGGAACATCCTACTAAGGACTCAGAGGTTTAAGACAGCTCAGCTAATTCAAGTGGCTTGGCATTACCAGTATCGGTGCTCCTTTTTCTCTTTCATTCTGAGCCTCTAAAGCTAGGTAGGCTTTTAGTATTTGTCTCTACCCTAGCACGGCAAAATCTTGTCAATTTGCATAGTTGACCCAAGAAATTCAACTATTCTCATTCTTTACCCCTAAAACACATCTTGGGACTGCATATTCTTACTCAAATGATTTCCTGAGTCACATCTATATCCTGCTTACCTTGGCTGTTCCCTACCCTGG
>NW_006772469.1:1517135-1521067 GCF_000442215.2 Lipotes vexillifer | reverse complement strand
CTACACTGGCTAAAATTCTTTGTTCTTAAAGAAAATATGCAGGCCTTGAAGATAACCTCATTTTCCCATTCTGTTTAGCCAAGCGCTAAACAGATCTGTGAATGGAGCTGTTTAAATATCACAGCCTTCCATCTACTCAATCCACTATTTGCCCAGTCTCTCTAGGAGTTAATGTCTTGGTAAGCTAAACAGAAGAACAGAAGATTCTAGAAGTTCTGCTCCAACTTCGCTTGACTTACTCATTCATGCGACAAATGTGAGCACAGCTTCAACAACGGACAAAGAAAGCCCTGATGAGTTTACAGTTCTTTAAAGTCTACATTTTTGGCAAATGCCTCAAGGGGAGACTTTTCAATACTTGAACACAGCTTTGAGCCAATCTGCAAATTCACCCAATTTTACAGGGGCTGCTGGTGTTTTCCAGCACACATTTTGCATATCACTGTGGTCACTGGGGTTTTACAAAGAGCCCTGGGTTTTGGAAGAAAAACCTTCAGGATGAAAGTACAAAACAGATTCCTTTATCACTTGGACATCCCCAAACTGTGTTTACACAGTCACTTCCTCTAACGTGAACAAATTCCTAACCACCCTGAACAGCAGCAGGGGTTAAAGGCAGTCTCCCTGATGTTTTACTGTTATTTTGTACTTTCCCTGTTTCACATCCACCTACTTGTATACTTCATAGTCTTCAAATCAACCTCATTGTACAATCATCAGATGTGAGTTGTGCATTCACTTACTCGTTCATGCAACAAGCATACATCTGGAGATTGCTCTGTAGCCTCACGTGGTAAAGTGATACCCGAACCTTTTCATTCATCGCTGCATTGTGTGCATCTATTGGAAAACTGTTCTGTTCCAGCACCTGGTCTGTATGGGCTGCGATGACAGAAATGACAACACTGTGGTTCCTGCTTGGAGCAGCCAGTAGTACGTAGGACTCACCACATTTTGCTTCATAAGGAAGGGCACTGTCCCAGCCTGTCTCATTAGGAAGGCATGAAACGCTCGAACAAACTACCCCTAATCAGATCTTTCTGCTCTATTCCTTCCTTCATAAAAACTGCAACAATTTAAAAAATCTTCCCCATCCGTGCTCCCACGGACCTTAAAGAAAGCAAAGCCAGTCTCCTTTCTGCACCCTCCCTTGTCTCCTTTTCTTCACCTTCTGCACCTTCACCTTCACGAACCATATTCGTGCCATTCTGGCAGGTACACAGTTAATCCTCACAATCACTTGGTGTATTAGGCCTAAATGCTATTATAATCCTTTGTTGAATGAGGAAACAGATGCTAAAATTACGATACTGTGCCCGAAACACACAAAAAAATACTGTGATGAAACCAGATCTAAGATCTGGGTCGTTACACTACCTGTTCTAACTCCAACATAATCTCCCCTGAATCAATTAATATTATTTTCCCAGAGCATACATGGCTAATTTTCATAGAGTTGATCTAATTTCAGTTTTCCTTTATTCCTGGAATTATGTCTATTCCTTCATCTAAAAAGATTTTTTTAACTTCACAGTAAGAAATGGCAATAAAATGACATTAAGTTGAAGCCAAACTAACAGGTTTTCCCAGCCAGGTCATGGCTTTATCTGGTACTTGCTGATTCCACTAGAAAGTGTTTGGAGACAAAAGGCAACTTTTAAAATGCTGAGATAGCAAACTTGGTTCTAAGGATGTCAAAGGAGTTGTTCAATAAGTGATCTAGCTTCCTTTCCTTAAGAGTGGAGGTCAAGATAAGAATCTACAGATACTCTGGCTTTCTCAATCCTTTAAATCCAGACACTGTTGAAAGGCACATTACAGAGATAAAGAGCATTAGAAACATAAACATGGATTTCCTCTAGCAGCTGACTGGTGTCTGGAGGAACAAAAAGACCAACATTTTGCGTAATTAACTCAAACACTTTTCTGGAACTAGAAGTCTGAGCCCAGACTTTGGGCTACTCACCAGCTTGGAGAAGCCAATTATCAGAGCATCCTAGCTGTCTAGATTAGAATGCTAAGGTTCCCTGTTCACGGAATTGGGCTGGTGACCATCTGAGCACATATGTTTATGGACAAAGATATCTGGGAGTGGGCTTCCCTGGTGGCGCAGTGGTTGAGAGTCCGCCTGCCGATGCAGGGGACACGGGTTTGTGCCCCGGTCCGGGAAGATCCCACATGCCATGGAGCGGCTGGGCCCGTGAGCCATGGCCGCTGACCCTGCACGTCCGGAGCCTGTGCTCCGCAACGGGAGAGGCCACACCAGTGAGAGGCCCGCGTACCGCAAAAAAAAAAAAAAAAGGTATCTGGGAGCTTTTTCTAGATGAAGGGGCAGAAAATTTGGAGCAAGAGTGTTCAGGAGAAAGGGAAGATATAGACAAGGAGGGGTAGATGAGCTTAACGGAGGGGAATGCTGTGGCATAGACCTTTCCTCTTAGATTCAGGAACCTGTCTTGAGCCCAGTGGGAAGGGTAGTTAAGGCCAGAAGCTAAAGGTGCTGTGTTCAGAAAAGACCAGAAGCTAAAGGTGCTGTGTTCAGAAAAGGCTGTGAAACTCTGAGAACGAACAATGCTGTTCTGAGGCCTAAGGGCCCCAATTCTTCCCAGAGCTGGGGAGAGGGATGTTCTCCCCTTTCATTGCTGAAGCACAGCAGCAGCTTGCAGGTTATGGAGCAGAGACAGCTACCTGGGGCTGGTGCCCACCCACCCTCCAGACTGACAGGTAAGGAGGCGTTTCATGGAGAGCTGACAGCCGAGGCAGCGACAAGCTTCCCTCAGGTGACTCTAGTTAGCAGACTTCCATAAAGAAACCTGAGAAATCCATGTGAAAAACTCTTGGGAACTTTCAGAAACACACAGTGAGAGAAACCTGGCCAAGAATTGAGTTTCTTACGTCAATAGGTGGGTGCTAGGAGCTGGCAAAATATAGTATTCAATGTTGATGTTTGTATTTACAGCCTGGTGAATGCTGGGACATCTGGGTAGAAGACGTTGGCTAAAGCAAGGAATTCTATAGTTGCTTGTTTTAAAATCTAATAGGAAGAATTCAAGTGAAATAAAAGGATATGTGTGAACTTGGGTAGACTACTTACCTTCTCTGTGCCTCAGTCTCCTTTTCTGTAAAATACCTGCCTGTAAAATTATTACTTAGTAATAATACCTGCGTGGTGCTCTGATAGTCACTAGTCAGTATTTCCTTCGGGAAGGAAATATTCAAGAGGTAAGAAGGATGAGATGAGGCTCCAGTTGGAGCCTGGGCAATCTGGGCAAAGTCAGTGCTGCTAGCCTCCCTAAACCCCCTAAACATCAGGAAACAAGCCCCAAAGATGAGAGAACACAGTGTCCTTCTGCCCCTCACAGAGTCTCTGAACAAAGGGGCAGCTGATCTATAAATAGCATTCTTATGGAAGTTCTAGAATCATTGTTCGCTTAGGAGAGTGACTCCCAGGCTCTCACCAATAATGCCTAAGATGCAAGGCGAGCTGGTGGTTTTTTGAGAGTTGAGGGAAAACACCAGTCCAGGAGGTAGAAGATGGCCCTTGAGGAGGTGCAGCTTAATTGAGACCCCCACAAAGGGGACCAGGGAGCCAACACACTTCCTGGAACCCTGAACAGACCCCACCTTCCCATTCCCCAAATGGAGGGGAGCATACCAGGATTTGAAGTAACTCATGCCAACAAGGGGCTCTGGTCAAAAACATTCCTCATCCAGGTTTTGTGAACAACACTGGAGAATGGGGCGGGACCTATTATAAGTGGTGTAGAGTTTGAAGCCTCACGGAGCTTTAGGTCAGTGTAATTTATCCCTTACTGACTATGAAAAGGAGTGATACACCACTGCAGAAATGATTAGGAAGTCCCTGCTAAAGTTACACATACATATGTATGCCTTATGACCCAGAAATCCCACTCCTGTGTGTAGGCCCAGGTGAA
>NW_006772469.1:1457186-1517125 GCF_000442215.2 Lipotes vexillifer | reverse complement strand
AAGAGTGTTTGTGGCCACCAACACTACCACCACCAACAACAAACAGGTACAAGAATAATCATAGTAGTGTCATTCACAAT
This sequence comes from Lipotes vexillifer, assembly GCF_000442215.2. NCBI lineage: Eukaryota > Metazoa > Chordata > Mammalia > Artiodactyla > Lipotidae > Lipotes > Lipotes vexillifer. Next base: position 1,517,045 of record NW_006772469.1, on the reverse strand, counting down.
AGCCTAAAACTTGAAGCAACTCAAAAGTGTACCAACGGTTGAGTAGATTAATAAGTTGTGGTATATCTTACAGTGGAATATGAAGCAGTATTGGAAAGAAAAAGAACTACTGCTATTTATGCAATACCACAGGTGACTCTCCTAGACATCATGTTGGACAGAAGAAGCCAGAAGCAGAAGAGTAAATATTCAATGATTCCATTTATATATAGTTCAAAACCAAATAAAACTGATCAACAGTCATAGAGAGAACTCTGAAGAGTGGTATGAAAGTTTACCAGGGGGCATGAAAGTTCTGGGTGCTGGAAAATTCCATCTCTCAATATGGGTAGTGAGAATATACAAAATGCTTGCGCTGGTATACTTTAAATATGTGCCTTTTCTATATGTAAGTTATACTTCAATAAAAAGAAGAAAAGGCAGGGGGTGTAAATTAACATAAATACATACAAGAATTGTAGGCATGCCTACAAGCACATAGAGCTGACTGGGAATCAGATAAGAAAAAGCCTACTTTCTAGTGATTTATAGAGCCTGGGACGAAAAGGAACTGTGGCTATTCAACAAGCAGGGAGAAGGCTGAGAAAGTATCTCCTCCCCCAAGGAAGGCATAGTCCCTAATGCCATTTTCACATGTGGTCAAGGAGGACACTAGTAAAAGAAAAACCTCTGAGAGGGAGAGCCAGAGGCCTGGGAAATTATCTCCTAGAAACAGAAGTGAGGCTTACCCAAGAGTCAGCGCCTGCACGGATGTTAGGATTGTAGCCGCAGCAGCTGCTACGTGCGTCTGGATTCCCCCTTTCTGCAAGGAGGACTCCACGTTGTTATCTCGTTTTTGTTCCACCACTGCCTGTTGCGTGGTGGGGGGCGGAGTAGATAATTTGCCATAGAGGGGGTGGATAGATCTGTCTCTAGATCAAGAGAAGCTAGATCTGGAAAGGATGTAGAGACTCTCACAAGGTCCTAGACTTTGGGCTTGAGATCATCGCTGGATAGTAACCCTATGAGCTGGGTACTATCATTACTTCCATCTTAAGAATGAAGAGATGCCACACCCAAATCCATTCATACTGAAATGTTCTCTTTGCAGGTGTGCTGTTTCTCCTGCTCAAGGTTAGTTTCTGCACTTACCCTCTGGCTCCCATGATCAATACCCTTTCCTCTCCATCTCTATGCCATTCCTGTATCAATGGATTTCCTTTTTTTCCCTGCTTCTTCAAACTCTCGGGCCCTCTCTACAGGCTTGAGAGCTTTGTCTCCATTTTGGTCTATTGCTTTGTTTGATCCCTGAATAGCGATGTTCCCCAACTTCTCCTTTCGCCTTGATTTGCACCTTGGTACTTTCAGTATGTCTGAGGGTTTACATTTACTTTCAAAGCTTTAATAACTATATCCTTAGTCGGTCACTCCCAAAGGGAAATCATCAGCAATACTAAAGTAGCTTAGAATGTTGATTTTAAGAAGAGATGGTAAGGAAAACACACACAAATCTATATATTGCCAAGTTTTATTTTCTCCTTTGGACCAAAATAATTTGCTACCTCAGGCACTCAGTAACAGAATATTTTAATCTTGCATTTATGTCTTTTTTCAAATTTGAAAACAAAGCACATGTTAACTCTGGATTTCAGTCTGATATCGTAGGTTGCATAAAATGCTTTTTGAACTGTTCTTGAGGACAGTTAAGTGCTATTGAGTTGTGCAATATAAATGAGACAGACCTTTCTAAATTATTAAAGTACAGATGGTTTCTCCAAAAAAGAAAAAGAAGGTGGGGGAGAAGGAGGGGAGGAGAAATTGGAGGCACAGAGAGGTTTCAGTAACGATGAGCATCACAGAGCAAATGAGTGCTAAGGTACCATTTTATTACAGCAGTTTGGCTCCACAGTCATTAGCAGTTACACAGAATCTGGACAATATATCACCCAATGCTGTAAATATTCTACATATGGGGGGACCTTCAAGATGGCGGAGGACTAAGACGGAGATTACCTTCCTCCCCACAAATATATGAAAAGTACATCTACATGTGGAACAGCTCCTACAGAACACCTACTGAACGCTGGCAGAAGACCTCAGACCTCCCGAAAGGCAAGAAACTCCCCACGTACCTGGGTAGGGCAAGAGAAAAAAGAAAAAACAGAGACAAAAGAGTAGGGATGGGACCTTCACCTAAGGAGGAAAGGTCTCCACACACTAGGAAGCCCCTTCACTGGCGATGACAGGGGGTGGGTCGGGGGAAAGCTTCGGAGCCACAGAGGAGAGCGCAGCCACAGGGGCGCGGAGGGCAAAGCGGGGAGATTCCCGCACAGAGGATCGGCGCCGACCGGCACTCACCAGCCCGAGAGGCTTGTGTGCTCGCCCGCTGGGGCGGGCGGGGCTGGGAGCTGAGGCTCGGGCTTCTGTCGGAGGGCAGGGAGAGGGCTGGCGGCGTGAACACAGCCTGCAGGGGTTAGTGAGCCACAGTTAGCCGGGAGGGAGTCCTGGGAAAAGTCCGTACCTGCCTAAGAGGCAAGAGACCATTGTTTCCGGTGCACAAGGAGAGGAGATTAAGAGCACCGACTAAATGAGCTCCAGAGACGGGCTCAAGCAGTGTCTATCAGCGTGAACACCTGAGATGGGCATGAACCACTAAGGCTGCTGCTGCCGCCACCAAGAAGCCTGTGTGCGAGCACAGGTCACCATCCACGCCTCCCCTCCTGGGAGCCTGTGCAGCCCGCCACTGCCAGGGTCCCGGGATCCAGGGACAACTTCCCCAGGAGAACACATGCCACACCTCAGGCTGTTGCAACGTCACGCCACCCTCTGCTGCCACAGGCTCACCCCACACTCTGTACACCTCCCTCCCCCCGGCTCTGAGTGAGCCAGAGCCCCCAAATCAGCTGCTCCTTTAACCCCGTCCTGTCTGGACAGGGAACAGATGCCCTCAGGCAACCTACACACAGAGGCGGGGCCAAATAAAAAGCTGAACCCCAGGAGCTGTGCGAGCAAAGAAGAGAAAGGGAAATCTATCCCAGCAGCCTCAGGAGCAGTGGATTAAATCCCCACAATCAACTTGATGTACCCTGCGTCTGTGGAATACCTGAATAGACAACGAATCATCCCAAATTGAAGTGGTGGACTTTGGGAGCAACTGTAGACTTGGGGTTTGATGTCTGCATCTAATTTATTTCTGCTTTTATGTTTATCTTAGTTTAGTATTTAGAGCTTATTATCATTGGTAGATTTGCTTATTGATTTGGTTGCTCTGTTCCTTTTTTTTTTCTTTATGTATATATATATATTTTTTTCCTTTTTCTCTTTTTCTGAGTGTGTATGTGTATGCTTCTTTCTCTGATTTTGTCTGTATAGCTTAGCTTTTGCCATTTGTCCTAGGGTTCTGACAGTCCGCTTTTCGTTTTTTTGTTTTACTACAGTTTTTAGGCTTGTTATCATTGGTGGATTTGTTTTTTGGTTTAGTTGCTCTCTTCTTTCTTACTCTCTTTTTTTCATTACTTTTTAATTTTTTTATTTTAAATATTTTTTTTCTATATTAATAACTTTATTTTATTTTATTTATTTTCTTCCTTTCTTTCTTATTTTTCCTCCCTTATCTTATGAGGCATGTGCCTGACAGTATCTTGAAACTCCAGCCAGGTGTCAAGCCTGAGCCTCTAAGGTGGGAGAGCCAAGTTCAGGACACTGGTCCACCAGAGACTTCCCGGCCCCATGTAATATCAAACAGCGAAAGCTCTCCCAGAGATCTCCATCTCAACGTTAAGACCCAGCTGAGCGCAACAATCAGCAAGCTACAGTGCTGAACACCTATGTCAAAAAATTAGCAAGGCAGGAATACTACCCCACCCATTAGCAGAGAGGCTGCCTAAAATCATAATAAGTTCAAAGACACCCCAAAACACACCACCAGATGCAGTCCTGCCCACCAGAAAGACAAGATCCAGCCTCATTCACCAGAACACAGGCACCAGTCCCCTCCATCAGGAAGCCTACACAACCCACTGAACCAACCTTACCCACTGGAAGCAGATACCAAAAACAATGGGAACTACAAACATGCAGCCTGCAAAAAAGGAGACCCCAAACACAGTAAGTTAAGCAAAATGAGAAGACAGAGAAATACACAGCAGATGAAGGAGTAAGGTAAAAACCCACCAGACCAAACAAATGAAGAGGAAATAGGCAGTCTACCTGAAAAAGAATTCAGAGTAATGATAGTAAAGATGATCCCAAATCTTGGAACTGGAATGGAGAAAATACGAGAAACATTTAACAAGGACCAAGAAGAACTAAAGAGCAAACAAACAATGATGAACAACACAATAAATGAAATTAAAAATTCTCTAGAAGGAATCAATAGCAGAATAACAGAGGGAGAAGAACAGATAAGTGACCTGGAAGATAAAATAGTGGAAATAACTACTGCAGAGCAGAATAAACAAAAAAGAATGAAAAGAATTGAGGACAGTCTCGGAGACCGCTGCGACAATATTAAATGTACCAACATTCGAATTATAGGGCTCCCAGAAGTAGAAGAGAAAAAGAAAGGGACTGAGAAAATATTTGAAGAGATTATAGTTGAAAACTACCCTAATATGGTAAAGGAAATAGTCAATCAAGTCCAGGAAGTGCAGAGAGTCCCATACAGGATAAATACAGGGAGAAACATGCCAAGACACATATTAATCAAACTATCAAAAATTAAATACAAAGAAAAAATATTAAAAGTGGCGAGGGAAGGCAACAAATAAGGTACAAGGGAATCCCCATAAGGTTAAAAGCCCATCTGTCAGCAGAAACTCTGCAAGCCAGAAGGGAGTGGCAGGACATATTTAAGTGATGAAAGGGAAAAACCTACTACCAAGATTACTCTACCCATCAAGGATCTCATTCTGATTCAATGGAGAAATTAAAAACTTTACAGACAAGCAAAACTTAAGAGAATTCAGCACCACCAAACCAGCTTTACAACAAATGCTAAAGGAACTTCTCTAGGCAGGAAACACAAGAGAAGGAAAAGACCTACAATAACAAGCCCAAAACAATTAAGAAAATGGTAATAGGAACATACATATCGATAATTACCTTAAATGTAAATGGATTAAATGCTCCAACCAAAAGACACAGAGGGGCTGGATGGATACAAAAACAAGACCTGTATATATGCTGTCCACAAGAGACCCACTTCAGACCTAGGACTTCAGACATACAGACTGAAAGTGAGGGGATGGAAAAAGATATTCCATGCAACTGGAAATCAAAAGAAAGCTGGAGTAGCATTCTCATATGAGACAAAACAGACTTTAAAATAAAGACTATTAGAAGAGACAAACAAGGACACTACATAATGATCAAGGGATCAATCCAAGAAGAAGATATAACAATTATAAGTATTTATGCACCCAACATAGGAGCACCTCTGTACATAAGGCAAATGCTAGCAGCCACATAAGGGGAAATCGACAGTCACACAATCATAGTAGGGGAATTTAACACCCCACTTTCACCAATGGACAGATCAACCAAAATGAAAATAAATAAGGAAACACAAGCTTTAAATGACACATTAAACAAGATGGACTGAAGTGATATTTATAGGACATTCCATCCAAAAAGAACAGGATACACTTTCTTCTCAAGTGCTCATGGAACATTCTACTGGATAGATCATATCCTGGGTCACAAATCAAGCCTTGCTGAATTTAAGAAAACTGAAATTGTATCAAGTATCTGTTCTGACCACAACGCCATGAGACTAGATATCAGTAGGAGGAGAACAACTGTAAAAAATACAAACACATGGAGGCTAAACAATACACTACTAAATAACCAAGAGATCACTGAAGAAATCAAAGAGGAAATCAAAACATACCTAAAAACAAATGACAATGAAAACAAAACGGCCCAAATCCTATGGGATGCAGCAAAAGCAGTTCTGAGAGGAAAGTTTATAGCAATACAATCCTACCTCAAGAAACAAGAAACATCTCAAATAAACAACCTAACATTACACCTAAAGCAATTAGAGACAGAAAAACAAAAAAAAAAACCCCAAAGTTAGCAGAAGGAAAGAAATCATAAAGATCAGATCAGAAACAAATGAAAAAGAAATGAAGGAAACAATAGCAAACATCAATAAAACTAAAAGATGGTTCTTTCAAAAGAAAAACAAAATTGATAAAACATTAGCCAGACTCATCAAGAAAAAAAAAGACTCAAATCAATAGAATTAGAAATGAAAAAGGAGAAGTAACAACTGACACTGCAGAAATACAAAGGATCATGAGAGATTACTACAAGTAACTCTATGCCAATAAAATGGACAACCGGGAAGAAATGGACAAATTCTTAGAAAAGCACAACCATCCAAGACTGAACCAGGAAGAAATAGAAAATATAAAGAGACCAATCACAAGCACTGAAATTGAAATTGTGATTAAAAATCTTCCAACAAACAAAAACCCAGGACCAGATGGCTTCACAGGCAAATTCTCTCAAACTTTTAGAGAAGAGCTAACACCTCTCCTTCTCAAACTCTTCCAAAATATAACAGAGGGAGGAACACTCCCAAACTCATTCTTTGAGGCCACCATCACCTTGATACCAAAACCAGACAAAGATGTCATAAAAAAAGAAAACTACAGGCCAATATCACTGATGAATGTACATGTAAAAATCCTCAACAAAATACTAGCAAACAGAATTCAACAGCACATTAAAAGGATTATACACCATGATCAAGTGGGGTTTATCCCAGGAATGCAAGGACTCTTCAATATACACAAATCAATCAATGTGATACACCATATTAGTAAATTGAAGGAGAAAATCCATATGATCATCTCAATAGATGCAGAACAAGCTTTCAACAAAATTCAACAGCCATTTATGATAAAAAGCCCTCCAGACAGTAAGCATAGAGGGAAACTACCTCAACGTAATAAAAGCCATATATGACAAACCCACAGCCAACATCGTTCTCAATGGTGAAAAATTGAAAGCATTTCCTCTAAGAACAGGAACAAGACAAGGTTGCCCACTCTCACCACTATTATTCAACATAGTTTTGGAAGTTTTAGCCACAGCAATCAGAGAAGAAAAATAAAAGGAATACAAATCAGAAAAGAAGAAGTAAAAGTGTCACTGTTTGCAGATGACATGATACAATACATACAGAATCCTAAAGATGCTACCAGTAAACTATTAGAGCTAATAAATGAATTTGGTAAAGTAGCAGGATACAAAATTAATGCACAGAAATCTCTTGCATTCCTATACACTAATGATGAAAAATCTAAAAGAAAAATTAAGGAAACACTCCCATTTACCACTACAAGAAAAAGAATAAAATACCTAGGAATAAACCTACCTAAGGAGACAAAAGACCTGTATGCAGAAAACTATAAGACACTGATGAAAGAAATTAAAGATGATACAAATAGATGGAGAGATATACCACGTTCTTGGATTGGCAGGATCAACACTATACTATACTACTCAAAGCAATCTACAGATTCAATGCAATCCCTATCAAACTACCAAAGGCATTTTTCACAGAACTAGAACAAACAATTTCACAATTTGTATGGAAACACAAAAGACCCCAAATAGCCAAAGCATCTTGAGAAAGAAAAATGGAGCTGGAGGAATCAGGCTCCTGGACTTCAGACTATAATACAAAGCTACAGTAATCAAGACAGTATGGCACTGGCACAGAAATAGAAATATAGATTAATGGAACAGGATAGAAAGCCCAGAGATAAACCCATGCACATATGGTCACCTTATCTTTGATAAAGGAGGCAAGAATGTACAATGGAGAAAAGACAGCCTCTTTAGTAAGTGGTGCTGGGAAAACTGGACAGCTACATGTAAAAGAATGAAATTAGAACATTCCCTAACACCATACACAAAAATAAAAATAATCAAAATCGATTAAAGACCTAAATGTAAGTCCAGATACTATAAAACTCTTAGAGCAAAACAGTGGCAGAACACCCATGACATAAATCACAGCAAGATCCTTTTTGACTCACCTCCTAGAGAAATGGAAATAAAAACAAGAATAAACAAATGGGACTTAATGAAACTTAAAAGCTTTTGCACAGCAAATGAAACCATAAACAAGATGAAAAGACAACCCTCAGAATGGGTGAAAATATTTGCAAACGAAGTAACTGACAAAGGATTCATCTCCAAATATACAAGTAGCTCATGCAGCTTAATATCAAAAAAAAAAAAAAAAATAACCCAATCCAAAAATGGGCAGAAGACCTAAATAGACATTTCTCCAAAGAAGATATACAGATTGCCAACAAACACATGAAAGGATGCTCAACATCACTATTCATTAGAGAACTGCAAATCAAAACTACAGTGAGGTATCACCTCACACCAGTCAGAATGTCCATCATCAAAAAAAGTACAGGGCTTCCCTGGTGATGTGGTGGTTGAGAGTTGGGAACACTCTTGCACTGCTGGTGGGAATGTGAATTGGTACAGCCACTATGGAGAACAGTATGGAGGTTCCTTAAAAAACTACAAATAGAACTACCATATGACCCAGCAATCCCACTACTGGGCATATACCCTGAGGAAACCATAATTCAAAAAGAGTCATGTACCACAAAAAAAAAACCACTACAAACAATAAATGCTGGAGAGGGTGTGGAGAAAAGGGAACCCTCTTGCACTGTTGGTGGGAATGTGAACTGGTACAGCCACTATGGAGAACAGTATGGAGGTTCCTTAAAAAACTAAAAATAGAACTACCATACAACCCAGCAATCCCACTACTGGGCATATACCCTGAGAAAACCATAATTCAAAAAGACACATGCACCCCAATGTTCATTGCAGCTCTATTTACAATAGCCAGGACATGGAAGCAACCTAAGTGTCCATCAACAGAAGAATGGACAAAGAAGATGTGGCACATATATACAATGGAATATTTCTCAGCCATAAAAAGAAACAAAACTGAGTTATTTGTAGTGAGGTGGATGGACACAGCGTCTGTCATACAAAGTGAAGTAAGTCAGAAAAAAAACCAAATACCATATGCTAACACACATACATGGAATCTAAAAAAATAAAAATAAAGCTTCTGAAGAACCTATGGGCAGGACAGGAATAAAGACTTAGACGTTGAGAATGGACTTGAGGACACGAAGAGGGGGTAGGGTAAGCCAGGATGAAGTGAGAGAGTAGCAGTGACATATATACACTACCAAATGTAAAATAGATAGCTAGTGGGAAGCAGCCGCATAGCACAGTAAGATTAGCTCCGTGCTTTGTGACCACCTAGAGGGGTGGGATAGGGAGGAGATATGGGGATATATGTATATGTATAGCTGATTCAGATTGTTATACAGCAGAAACTAACACACCACTGTAAAGAAGTTATACTCCAATAAAGATGTTGGAAAATAAATAAATATTCTACATATTATGTAGAATATTTTACCAGTAAATCTATAATAACTATTTGTTGTGTGAAAGTAAATTATCGTATTCTTTAGAGGCTTAAAATATTTCTAGAAATACTTTAGAGAGCTGAGAGGAGCACTGATGAAATGGTCACAGAAAGCATTGCCCCCACCAAGATTAAAAATGGCCCAGGAATCTAATGATAAGAAGGGAGCCAGATGCTCTGGGTGGGTCAGGACACGAAGGTGTATCACTGATCTTCATTACAATCATATGACTTCTACCTCAGCACGTCTCTGCAAGGTGAGGTGAGCACAGCTCTGTCCTCCAGCACATCTCTCACTTTTCTAAGTAAACAGAAACCCATCTTCAAAAGGGCAGCCCCTGTAGCAACAGGAGCAGAAGGTGCTGCATGGAAGCAAAACAAAGGTGTGTGCTTCCACTGAGACACCTGGCAATGCTGCTTTTGACAACTGAGTCCCCACGTCCCTTAAGACATCACAGGGGTCATGCCTCAAAATGCCAGATCACTCATTGACACTATAGAGCCTCAAGACTTCACCCTACTTAAATAACCTTGGGATTTCCAGAGTTAATGCAAGATGATGAGCTCTGATTCAGCTAGAAGTGCAACCTTTCCTTGGACATCTTCTGCTTCCTCCAGATATTGACCTTTGTGGCTCTCCATACTTGGAGAACAGCAATTTCCTTTTCATCTTTTTTCCACCTTTAGAACTACATGAGAGGAAAGACTGCGAGAAACCTCTCTCCAAAGAACATGAAGGGGAAACAGATCCATCATCAGGAGAACACACCTGTCTTTCCCATGGAGACAGGTGGATGCTCCTGGGGGATCAACAAGTCACTGGCAGGGGCCCTCTGCACTTCTTTTCACAGGCAACCGTGGTCAGGCACTTTTGTGGCAAGCTGCCCACTCACGGCTCTAATTAATTAAAACACCCTTCTTGCCAGGGATTTTGTCCATTTTGACACCTCAGTTGGAGACTGGAGCTCATGAAGGTTCAGCTTTGGAAGAGCAGCTCTGCTTTTATCATTTTTGATCTCCCCAGTGGGAAAAGCCAAGTGTCTAGAGTTGCAATAATCGTGTTAAGTGTCAGTTTCCATTGCCAAAAAACAGTACACTCTCTTCTTTACCCTTCCCTTGGGGAAAACTCCCACTGAGTCATTTACTAGGTTCTCTGCTTATCTTACAATTCCACACCAGCAGCACCATTTTTTTTTTCAACATATCTAGGCAGTCCCACAAGCCTTTATGGTCTGTGGTTTTAAAGATCATTAAATTTAGGCTCAACCCCAGAGCAAGACAGAGTGCATGATCCCCGAAGACAATATTTAAAGTGCTATCCACTTTAAACTGGAGAATTATCACGCTCATTTCACGGCACAGGCAAGTCTTTGAGAAGACCATCTTCCAGCCCCTGACCCAGGACATGACTCAGTAGTCTCTGCCTTGACAAAAGGAGGAGCTGTACTAGAGATGATCTCTGATCGCTTCCAGTTCTAAAATTCTATGGCCATTGCTTGCTATGACTAAGGATAGTGGTGGTGGTAATAGTTGTCCTAGTAATTCATTTAACATGTATTTTTGAGGAGCTACTATGTTCAAGTCTCAGTTCATATCCATGAATAAAGCAGATCCAAATATCCCTGTCATCTTGTAATTTATTCTATTGTCAGGAGACGGGTAATAAACAATACAGGAAAAATGAATTACATAGTATCTTAGAATGTGAAATGGAAACATAGGTGACTTGGAAATTCTTGGGGCAGGAGCAGGTTGAAATTTTGAATAGGGTGGTCACTGAGAAGATGCTGATACACTGATACAGCTGAATCATTGTTGAACACGGGGGAGGGGCGGAGCCCATCCACCCTCCCTCCCTCTCCTCTCCCCTTCCTCTCACTGCCCAGCAAAGAAAGAGCTCTTAGCATTCATTTGCAATATTCGGTTCTGGATTCCATGCACTCTCCTTTCAGCGCTTATTGGTTGATTTGGGTTTTTACTGTTGCATTTTCCCATCCCTACTCTCCTGAGAAGCAGTATGGTGCAGGGTTAAGAGCACAGACTCTGGAGACCAGTGTCTGTGACAAGTCCCAGCTCCACCACCCATGAGTTCTACAACTTTGCCCAAGTCACTCAGCCTCTCTGTGCCTCGCTTGTCTCACATATAAAATGAGATAAATAATGGCATCAATAATGGTATCAATAAATAATAATTTTTAAAATATTTATTTTATTTATTATCATTTATTTTTGGCTGCATTGGGTCTTCGTTGCTGTGCACGGGCTTTCTCTAGTTGTGGCGAGCGGGGGCTACTCTATGTTGCGGTGCACGGGCTTCTCATTACTGTGGCTTCTCTTGTTGCAGAGCACGGGCTCTAGGAGTGCGGGCTTCAGTAGTTGTGGTGCACGGGCTCTAGAGCACAGGCTCAGTAGTTGTGGCACACGGGCTTAGTTGCTCCGTGGCATGTGGGGATCTACCTGGACCAGGGCTCGAACCCGTGTTCCCTGCATTAGCAGGCGGATTCTTAACCACTGCGCCACCAGGGAAGCCCGATAATGGTATCCAGTTATAGAATTGATGTAAGGATTGAATAGGTGGATCCACATAGAATTCTTAGAGCAGTGTCTCAGGGCTGGTTCTGGACCTCACAATGCAGCCACCACACTGGCATCCTATCTGAGCACTCTGCTCTCATCATTACCACAGCTGTCTTATTTAGTGGTTGGCTAGAGCAGCGGCTTCAGAAGATTATAGAAATCCTCTAAGTGTGGAATTAAAACATTTAAGAAAAACAATCAACATGGGGGGAGGGGGGAGGGATTATTTGGGCTGTACAGATCATTTATCAAAACAAAGGCAAAGCACAGAGCTAAGCCGCTAAATCAGAGGTTACAATTAGCTTGATTGTAGAGTGACTTGGTCCCATTTTGAGCAACAATAGCGAGAATGATCACTCTTAATTGAGGCAAATTAAGTATTCTGACTACTCCACTTTTCTAAAAAGAGCTGTAAGCCAGTGTAGAGATCCAATTTACACAAACTCTGCTCCATTCTTCTTACTGATTCATCTTTCTTTTTTTCTGCTTCTTTTCACAACCAGCTCACTGTGCTGTAGACTCAGAAAACAAGGTAAATCTCTCTATGAAAGCTCATCTCTCAGAGCATATTATGTAAAATTAAATGTGTATATGTGTGTGTAAGTTTAAATACTGTTTAAATAACTATAGTTTAAATAACTATAGTCCTGTTTAAATAACTATAGTCCAATCCTGATTATGAAAGAGTCTGGAAAATCCAAAAACAAAATGGGTAAAAAGAAGAAAGAGAGAAAGCTGTCATAGTGCCCTTGAGACTCAGCAATACAGCAGCCCAAAAGGAAACTCTCTAGAATGAAAAGGGAAACACAATTTACAGCCAAAAGCTCACCTTAATATCTTTAGTACTTGATAAAGAAACTAGTGAAATCAAGCTCGTGCTGATAGAGCTGAATAGTGTAGTTTTTTTTGACATTTATCCCCTCCCCACGAAAAATGCATATACATATATATATATATATATATATATATATATACATATATATATACACACACTTACATACATACATATAAAACAATGCATATATATATATACACACACACATACATATAAAACAATGCATATATATATACACACACAAAAAAAAACAATGCAGGGCTTCCCTGGTGGCGCAGTGGTTGAGAGTCTGCCTGCCGATGCAGGGGACACGGGTTCGTGCCCCGGTCTGGGAGGATCCCACATGCCATGGAGCGCCTGGGCCCGTGAGCCATGGCCGCTGAGCCTGTGCGTCCGGAGCCTGTGCTCCGCAACGGCAGAGGCCACAACGGTGAGAGGCTCGCGTACCGCAAAACAAACAAACAAACAAAAAACAAACAAACACAATGCATATATATATATACACACACACATACATATAAAACAATGCATATATATATATACACACACATACATAAAAAATAATGCATATATATATATACACACACATATAAAACAAAACATATATATATACACACACATACATATAAAACAATTCTTCGTTTTTTTTTTGTTTTTTTTTTTTCTTGCGTTATGCGGGCCTCTCACTGTTGTGGCCTCTCCCATTTGCGGAGCACAGGCTCCGGACGCGCAGGCTCAGTGGCCATGGCTCACGGGCCCAGCCGCTCCGCGGCATGTGGGATGTTCCCGAAACGGGGCACGAACCCGCGTCTCCTGCATCGGCAGGCGGACTCTCAAGCACTGCGCCACCAGGGAAGCCCTAAAACAATTCTTAAATGCCCTTTTGCATGTATAATTTGCAAGATTAGTCAACATCCCTTTATTTCTGCCACCCCATTAAACAAATTGGAATTGCTGTGACAAAAATTCATTTTTTTTGGAAGCTCAAAATAGTTTTTTTCAGGTGTAGGTGTGTGTGGTGGGGAGCATGCTGCTAGTTATTACTGTTTCAAATATATCCTAAAATGTATATTACATGAGCAGTTACGCATGAACCACAGACGCCGAAGGTCATATTCTTGAAACTTGTTCAGATGCAGATACAGAGGGATAATTACAGCTCAAAAGGGATTAGACCAACATAATTCATGACATTTGCCCTTAACTACCTTTCTTCCTATTAGCAGTGTTACTGTTGCAGACAGTGACTCTATTATACAATCTATGGGTCTAAATGTGCTGTTTATTCTGAAATGATGGTGACAATTACAGCAGCTGCTGGGAGAGAATAATGCTTGTGCTCTGGCATCATCGGTGCTGTCCTTAGCAGTAAGGCTCAATTCATGAAAATGCCCACACCCCAAAAGGCATAAGGTAATGCTACTGATGGGATTCTGTTTTTAAATTTAAAACAATAATAGTTATTAAACTTATCAGTACATTTTATTTGCTGTAAATTATACCTCATCCAAAAAATGATTATAATTTATTCTTTGATTTTTGCTTAATGTAGGACATACACAAAAACAGGCAATGAATTTCATCTGGTCCTAAGGCTATTTCCCACAACCAATTTTAATCCCAAACCAAATGAACTATGACTACTTGGTTTGACCTTGGGAATATGTGTCTTTCCTTTGAAAATGTCAAGATCATAAGGTCAAGACAAAAAATTCCTAGGCTAGGGATATAAAATGTTAATATTATGGAGGAATCACCAATGTTCACTCTTTTCAATTATCTCCATGGCTACTACACTGAAAGCAAGGAAGTCCAACATTTCCACACCACTTTTTCATAGTCACCAACCCAAACCCTTTCAATGAAGAGAAAAGCCACAAGCCCATCTACAAAGAGTAGATTCTTCCTCTTCCTTTCTTTTCCATTTCAAGCCTTCTCCTGGAGCCTTTGGGAAGAATAACACCAAGCCAAGCTTATGAATTAACAAGCATTATTAAATGTCTACTATGTGCTCAAAATTGTGTCAGGTGCTAGAGATACAGAAAAGTATATTCACTGTAGAATTAAGAAGGCTTTATCTTTCATTTATTAAGAAGTTATTTGCTTCTGCAGAGCTGGAACTCATAACAATATTGAACTTGAGTGCATTCTAATTAAGAATTAGAGTAAACAAGAATTAGAGGCCCATATGAGGGTATTTCTCCAATGTAATTACTGTTTATATTTTTTCCAAATGCTGACGTTAGCCCAAGTCTATTGATGTACTTTCCTTAATATTGTTGGTCTTTTAGAGCAAAAAGATAAAGTGGAATTCAAAATACCAAAGCTCAAATTATTCTCTGCAAGCACAGGGATGGAATAATAATGAACATCTCTTACTGAGACACTGTTCTAAGAATTTATGTGGATCCATCTATTCAATCCTTACCTCAATTCCATACGTTGATACCATTATTTGCCTCATTTTATACATGACACAAGTGAGGCACAGAGAGGCTGAGTGAGTGACTTGGGCAAAGTTGTAGAGCTCATGGGTGGTGGAGCTGGGACTCCAGTCACAGACATTGGTCTCCAGAGTCTGTGCTCTTAACCCTGCACCATACCGCCTCTCAGGAGAGTAGGATGGGAAAATGCAACAGTAAGAACCAAAACCAGCCAATAAGCGTTGAAAGGAGAGTGTATGGAATCCAGAATCACCCGTCCTTATCCCAAATATTGCAAATGAACACTGAGCCCATTCTCTGCTGGGGGAGTGAGAGGAGAAGTGGGAGGAAGGTGGGGAGGGGCTGTCTGTTTAAAGCAATACAACTTTCCTTCCTATAAATTGATGGCCTGTGTTGGCACATACGATAAAAAGGATAGAACTTTGCAAATATGTATGTATCATCCTTTATCCAGCAGAGAGCCCTATGGCAAGTCAGCAAAACAGCACTCTGCCAAAAACAAACCTTCGTAGCTTCCAAAACAACTATTTAAAAAGTAAACAGCATTTAAATGTACTTGAAATGATACCCTTCACTGTGACTGCTCCAGAACATGGGATGCTGTCTTTCTCAGGGGGAACTGAAAATTTTCCTCGATGCTGACAGGGTTGATTTGGTCTTTGTGCCCTTTCTCAGGGCATGGGAAGAAGCAACCGTGACCTACGAGCCTGGAAATTCTGCCAAGAGGCCAAGAGTCATGGGAATCTGCCTAGCCGGCTCTGTAGGTCAGTGAACGCTGTCTAGACATTAAGTCTTGGTCTTTAAAAGAGGAAGCCAGATATAATATAGTCTCAAAGGCTGAGGAACCAACTGTAAGTAAACATCTTAACCACTGATATTACAATCTTGGGCTGTGTTTACACAGAGGCCCATTCATCAACATGGATGAAAAACTTCCAAAAGCCCATTACATTGTCTATTTTAATCACCTCTTCCTGAAGGAAAATTACCTTGCCTATGTGAGTGAAACACAGCTATGTCTATTAAAAATTAAAACATCAACCAGTGGGCTAAGCAATTACATAAGCACGTGTTCTGCATACTCATACATTGGTAACAGTGGAGAAACCGAGTCAAAGCAAACCGTCAGATGGAAGAGAAGCACAGTCAACACAGTCACAAATACTCCCACAAATTACCACCATCAACAGATGGATTTCCTTTAGGTTCACACATATTCCCCAACCAATACCTTTTAACATGATAAGGATACATTTCCTAAATGCACTATTTTTTTAAAGGTTGTCATTTATATGGGTTAAGATATCACAAGTCCAAGGAGAGAGGACAGAGAGAGACATACAGAGAGAGAAATGGAGCCCACCACACACACACAAACACACACACACACACACACACACACACACACACACACACACACACACAAGGTACAATAAACCATCAAATGACAGTTGAATTTTTAAAATAAACTCTCCAACCTGAGAAACCTATTTATATGACTACTGTTATATGGTTGGGAGTCTAGGTTACCATATGTAGATGGAATTTACAGCAGGATAACGTAGGGCATTTTGATGTCAAACTGGAAAACCACTGCTTTTCATTTCCGAGTAATTTGTGAAATGGAAATTTCTAACCTTTGACCCATCTCTGGGATTCATCTTATCCCTGACCTTCACCCCATCCATCACCCTTACCTATCTGTCACCCCTTGCCTATCTCTGACCTGTGCCCCAGGGGTGGGGGGCAGGGTCAGAGTGAGGAACCTTGGAGAAGGGATAAGGATATCTGTTTTACATATAACTTCCAATTAAAATCCTGAAAGTTCAATAGTGCTAGGTCAGAATGTCCCCACACAAAACCTGCTGAGTCAAACACATCTGGGTCCAAGTATCTTGCACTGAGAGATGGAAAAGAATCAAGACACAAAAATATAAATATCCATGAACATAAAACAGGTGGCAGGAGCCATCATGAAGCACGCTTGAGGATCATTCCCTGTAGCTCGCCCACCCAATACATACTCTCCATGTGTCAACTCTAGTTAAAAACTGTGGGGTGAACTGGTTTAAGAGAGAGAAAATCAGAAGATCTGAATTAGGCCTTTCCTCTAAGAGTCTGCCTTGAGTTTAATAGGTGCCCTAGAGCAAGTCATCTCATGTCTTGGCATATTCGTTTTTCCTCTATGACATGTTACCAATAACAACTGCTTTGCAATAGGAGGTACTCAATAAATACTTATGAATGAATGAATGAATGTATGCATATTACCTAGATGTTTTTAGGTTTTCCAAATTATGGATTGAATTGGTCTTTGGCTGAAAATAAGAATAGTGTTCTTACAACTGTATAAGGTAGGAAGTAAGCCTTAGAATGCTTGCTATCTTTGGCTAAGCTAAATATTTCAATCCCTACCAGCTGTCCATTAAGAACTTATTTTAATGTAGAAATTACCTTTATAGTGAACACTGAATATAAAATATTCTTTTCTCAACTCCTATGAAAAGGAAAAAAACCCAAACACTTTTTAGAACAAAATGGCCCCATAATAATATTATGCTAAGGGACAACCATGTATGTAGCAAATCCAGGCATTAAATAGACCTTTACTGAGATCTTACTACCTGTGGGGTATTTTTTATTATTCCTAACAGAATCAGTCATGGTTCCTCCCCTCTAAGAGCTGATAGTTTAGGGGGAAGCTGGACCCATAAATAAGGATTTCGAATCCAATAGCAGAGGAGGTGACAAACACTAAAAGCAATGACTCTGAGGTCAGAGAGCCTGGATTCACATCCCGACTGCAACAACTCCTACTGGAGTTTCCTCCAGCAAGCTCTTCACCTGTCAATGGCAGTAATACTATTACCTACCTGTGAGGGGCCAATATAAAAATCGAATGAGATAATCCATGCAAAGCATTTCTCACAGGGCTGCGAACATGGTAAACATTTGACAAGTTGTGTGGTTGTTGTTAGGTTATACTTGGAGGCGGTACAAAATGTTATGAACCCAGCAAGGAGGTAAAACCACTCATCTTTCCTGGAGAAACCAAGAAAAGTCTTTTAAAAATGCTTGAAAAGAAAGTGACAAAGGGAGGGGTCCCTCCACAGAAGAGTAAGGAAGTTTTCCAAGCATATGAGAGGGCAGAAGGGCATTCTAGCAGTCTGCTCCAGGCCTCCAGACCCCAGCACCTAGAAAAACATCAGGGGATGCAGCTAAGGATAACGGGAATGACTGACCAAGTGATGCAGAGTTTGGGGGCTATTTTGAAGAAAAACTGAAATCCCTTAGATGTTTTTAAGTAAGGGTGTGACACACACGGCTGTGTTTCTTGCTTGTCTTCTGGAAAGTAACCCTGGCAGCGTTTTGGAAAATGGAGTGGAGAAGGGAAAACTTGGTACAAGGAAAGAGAGAGCAGGGAGTTGTTACAACCTTTCAAAGGATGTATGAGGAAGCAAGGAAAGAGATGATGGAGAGATTCTAGAAACATTTCAAGATGGAGTTGATGGGATTTGATAGCTAGTTGGATGGGGAAGGAAAGGAAAGGGAGGAGTCCTGGATGACACCAAGGTTTCTAGTTTGGAATGGTGAAGCCATTAACTGAAGTGGTGAATATAAGAGAAGAAAAAGAAAGGTCAGGATGGGAGAGAATGTGTGGACAAGATCTGCTTACTAGTTAGTCAGCAACACAGATCTAGGCCTCAGAAGAGATCACGAATACTTGGGACAGATTTGAGAGTGATTTTCTTAAAAAAGACCTTATTTGTACAGGCAAGATTGCCCGGAGATTGCTGATCATGTGAATGGCAATATCTAAGCAAAATATGAGGGGGAATATCTGTAGATTCCCTCCTGTTGAAATGGTATAGCTGTGCAGACTCAAAGCTGGTTGAATAATCATCCCACCTCCCCACACAAAAACAGAAAATAAAGTAGATGAATTGACCAGAGTCAGGTAGTGGCATGTCCCCATTCTGGCTCCCTGCTTCCATAATTCTTACCTACATGAGTTCTATCTTTTCTTCCTCAGGCTCAGTAGTTGTGGCGCACAGGCTTAGTTGTTCCACAGCATGTGGGATCTTCCTGGACCACGGCTCGAACCTGTGTCCCCTGCATTATCAGGCGGATTCTTAACCACTGGGCCACCAGGGAAGCCCTAAATTATCTTAATTGATCAAAAATTTTTAAATGAATAAACATAATGCCCTGCATCCATACTAAAAGAATCATTTACATAAATATAAAAGAGATTCATGTTTTAATAGCAGCTCATGTAAAAATGTCTTAAGGGCTCATCGAAGGACATTAAGCTTCACGTGGTCGAGAAGGATATGGCTTTTAAATAGAAACTCGTGCCATCTTATAGTGTATTAGTAGAATGTTAGTGCTGCACTCAAGAATGCCTACAGCTTATCCTTTCATCATAGACCGTGTCTTCTGCCGTGCCTGCCATACACAAAGTTTGTAAACACAGCTTGCTGAATGAAGAGTAAAAAGCACAATTCTTGACATTGGTTACAAAAACTATGCCCCCCCAAAAAAGGACAACCTGGTCTAGAAGCCATAATAATAATAGCTAATATAGCATTTCTATGTGTTGGGCACTGTTCTAAGCACTTTACATATGTTAACTCATCTACCTCATGAGGTATGTACCATCTACCTCATGAGGTATGTACAACTATTATCTCCATTCTACAGATGATAAAAGTGAGGCACAAATAGGTATGTCACCAACCCAAAGTCACGTAAGTAACAAGTGGCAGAGCCATTTTTTGAAACCAGACAGCCAGCTCCCAGCAGCCATGCTTTTGGAAATCAATCATTATCAATGTCCTATTAGAAATGAAAAAGAAAAATAAATAGCCCTGCAATGGGGTGGGGAGAAGATTCAGAAGAAAGCATATTACCTGGCTTCACACTTAAATCGGTAGGCAGAAATCAAAAGGAGGCAGATACTGGCTCAGTAAAAGGAAAAACTAACTTTCTAATCCTTTGTCTCGCTAGTGAACAGGTAGGGTCATTAAGTTCCCCGTCAGCAGAATATTCAAGTGGAGGCTAGAGGTCCATTTATAAATTATATCGATGGCAGTCCCACTGTGGGAAAAGGGGGAGACTAGAGAACCCCTAAAGTCCTTTTGTTCTCTAAGCTCTATAATTTTAAGAATTCCACATGGACTTTGCTCTCAGGGAGCTGAGAGCGAGACAAACACAGCAGAACTCAATCAAGATGGAGACTTAACAGGCAATAAAAAAACGATCAAGATAATGAAACGATGGCATTCAGAACAGTGGGCCCTCACACCACCTTTAAAAGATGAAATTCCCGCTACCTATTTCCATATCAAGCAAATTCAGAAACGGGAACAGCCCAGCAAACAATGTCATGGTATCAAATCCTTAGAAATGCCAAGTAACTAATATATCAGGCACAGGTCAACTCTTTATGCACCTGGTTTTCCATATCAATAGATAGCATCAAAGAATTTATTTGAGTTTTCAGACTGTGAAATCGCTTCTTTCCCCTCCAGAAGGAGAAGATCTAGTTAAACCCGAGATTAAAGAGGCGGATAAAAGTGCCCCCTGGACTGCGAAGGCCAGGAATTAGACACGCTGCTGCTGCTCTAGCAGGCAGTCCTCAGACATGATCCATTACAGGACGGCTTCCATCAGATGCCAGCGAGGCTAATCCTTTTGCAAAGCATGACAGCTTCTCAAACTTGACTCTGGTGAATCCAAGCCAGATTTTTATGCTATATGATCAGCTTTCCAAATATGAAATCATTTTTATATTGTATTGGGTTTAGGTTTATTAGATTTAAATTTGCAAACAAAGATAGAGATGCCTGCAATGCAGCTTGCCCTGAACTCCCTTGATGCTCACCTTGCAGAATAAAATATCAGATAATAGCGAGATAGAAATATATGGAAACAGAGCTTCTTTAGAAGAAAAGGCTGTCAAACAATAACAGAGTTTTCCACAGCCTTAAAGAGAACCATTCAAATTTCCATCTCTGAGGAAAGAAGACTACAATATGTCAGCAGAACATTCTCATTGATACCATAGCTTTTTCAACCAAATGTCATCAATTCTGAAGCAGGCTGCAATTCCTGGAGGCTGACTTACCTTTTTGCAGTCACTAGCCAGTGTGCTGAGATTGGTGGTCTGCAAAACAAGAAGGTGGGAGACACATTAGAACTGGCAAAGTGTAATGCTATTGACCCTGCCCCCCGTACATCTCCAATCCAAGGTGGGTACCACCTCCTGTGACCCCACTGATTTCTCTGGATTTTAAAGTATCTGCCCTTCACTGCTCCTACTGCCACCCCCTCCAAGTCAGAACATTCATTATGGGCCAACGATGATCCAGTGGAGTAAAGACTCTTATTTATCTTTATTTCACAAATAAAGGACCACAGCACAATTAGGTTAATTGTCATACCTAGGAAACAGCTAGATCCCGAATGAAAATGAAGCAGTCTGACTCAAAAACCCACCTTATCAACCACACACGGCACTCTCTTTATCTTGAAGAGATATGTACAAATTGTCAAATGCCAAAAGCTTTCAAATGACACCTGTAAATAGCCTGAGTGATGGAGTGGGGCTTCTCCCCATCCATGAGATATGTGAGTCTGAACAGCAGTATCAGGACTCTTGCCGTCTCATCCCCAGTCTCCTTAGCTCACTCGTTCTCCCTGTGATTTGACTTTTTACAGTTGTGTGAATATTTTCTTGGCCTCATGAGCCACTAAAAAGGCACTTTGGCATTCAAGGCCAGTTGGGATTTACAGGCAAGCTTGTTCCTTTTGGACTATGCTATGAAGAGTTCAATGGACATAATGGTATTAAATTTTTTTCAGTAACATTTTCTACTTTTTAATTACAAAACTAATATATATTCTTAATGAGCCAATCCCCTTTCTAACCTATTCTTCTGAGGTAACCAATAGTAAAAATTTGTATTCATCCTTCCACATTTTCTCTATTTTTATGCAAATGCATGTATGTTAATTGTGTGTTTTATATTACACAGGTACATAAAGAAGTTTCTTCTTTCTTGAGATCATACCATCCTACTAAGGCTATATTATCAACACCTTTCCAGTCAGTTCACGTAGACTGACTCATTCCTCTTAATAGCTGTATAACATTCCATAATATGGATATACCATACTTTATGTATGCTTTCCTTTATTGGTAGATATTTGATGGTTTCCAGAATTTTATTCTTTTGTTTTTGCTTTGCAATAAATATTCTTTTATATATATGCCATATATGTATACATGTGTATTGTGTGTATATATGCATGTACATATGTGGTATGTATATATACGTGTGTATATATACATATACATACAGTGTATATGTATATATATATATGTGTATATATATACATACACTGATAATTTTATTTTGGTTGAATAGAGTCAAAAGAACTAAAAGAAATGTATAACAGAGACTTTGGTATGGCTCAAAGATCTAATGTATATAATCTTTCTCCCACTCTCTCCTCATATAACATAAAAATATTTGTCAACCCATCTAGGGTTTTGATTTGTTTTCAGACAAGCAGTAAAAAAAGTTAAGAATCTGGGCCAGCACATATTCTGGCCCAAAATAATACTCAGTATTAAAGGACAGAAAACACAGACGTGGATAAACATACAAAAAAAGTATCTTTAATGAAGAAAAATTAAGTTTAAGGTTTACGTTGGGTGTGATCTTTAAATTTGGATTGCTGGCGTTTTCATTTGTGTTTTTGTTGTGTTTGTGAAGGAAGGGGTACATATTCAGAAAGTTTGAATTAAAAGCGGAAAAGAGAAAGGAGGAGAGAATTTTGGTGATGGGAAAACAAGAGGAAAAGCCAAAGTCAAGATTGAGCCAGTAAGGAGAGAGAGAACAGCCAAAGAAGCAAACAGCTCACACATGTTACCCTGAAACACCCCACCTACAATCTTCCCCCCCAAATATCTTCCACATGACCTTTTGTCATCTTTACGTGTTTGTAACATTTTGTCATTTTTACGTGTTTGTACACTGAGCCCTGTATCATGAGACTGACCTCAATGTTCACTCTCAGATTTCTGCTCCAGGGAGGGAAAGACCCAACAAGACTTGGACATTGCTGTAGCCCCATTGCCTAGCCCAGTGCCTGGCACACACAAAAAACGGTATCCACTAAATATGCACTCGATGGGAAAATGCAAAAAAAAAAAATGACTGCAGCCCTTACCCCAAAACATTGTTTTGGAAGCAGAGCGCTGGAAAGCAGACTCACGCATCATAGCATTACAAAGTGAAACCAAGGGAGACACAAAAGGCTCCTGAATAGTAGTAAAATACATTTCCTCTCTATTTAGCATATACCTATTGTCTAGTATCCACTTGGTTTGGCTAAATCAATTTTTCAGCGTTGGGCGTATGAACACTTTGGACTGGATAATTCTTGTTGTGGTACTGAGCACCTTAGAATGTTTTGCAGCATCCCTGGCCTCTACCCACCAGATGCCAGTAGCACACCTCCCTCCCCACGTCAGTCACGACAACAAAAAATGTCTCCAGACATTGCCAAATGTCCCCTGGGAGGTGGGGGGCTGGCAGAATCACCCCCAGTTGAGAACAACAGGTCTAAACTCTAAAGGAGCTAGTTATGGAAATGATTGTGATTCCCTGACTAGTACAACTAAATTTTTTCCAGGAAACAGAAGTCTAACGGTGGGAATTTCTCTTCCAGTTCCTGATTTCAAATCTCACTCTCTGTCCTAAATGGCAATATAATAAAACACTAGGGGAGGAACAAATCCCAGCTACTGAAGACTCCGTGTGGTTGCCCACGTGGGCGCAACTTGAGCGATTCCAATTGTTTTTTTTGTTTTTTTGTTTGTTTTTTTGTGGTACGCGGTCTCTCACTGCTGTGGCTTCTCCCGTTGTGGAGCACAGGCTCCGGACGCGCAGGCTCAGCGGCCATGGCTCACGGGCCCAGCCGCTCCGCGGCATGTGGGATCTTCCCGGACCCGGGCACGAACCCGCGTCCCCTGCACCGGCAGGCGGACTCAACCACTGCGCCACCAGGGAAGCCCTAATAGCATTTTTAACGAAGCTTAAGATACATCGCTGGGGAGAGTAAATTAATGAACACGTCTAAGAATTCAGACATTAGCCCCAGGGGAAATGATCTTCGAAATTAAACAATACCATTCAACCTTCAAAAACAGTCTCAGGTAACCTGAGAAACATGTTTGGAGGAGAAATGAGAGTCAGAGATGGGTGAAATTGGCTTCACTAAAAGAAAATAATACAGGTAGCTCTAAATGTTACATTTGTAGCAAGAAACCTCTTGAGCCAAAGGACAAACATACAGTGAAATCTCAGGACATGGAATGAGTGTGAAAGAGGTATGGCAAAGGTCAAAGAGAGTCCATATCCTTAATTTGGCCATTTTCTAAGGGGACTGTACTTATACGCTTGGTCAGTCTCGTTTCGTTCCGGCGAAAGTCTTTTGCCGGCATTCCAATTTCCTAATTGCAGCTACTGTGAATGACTTTGAGTGGGCTTTCTAAACCTTCCGATAATATGTTCACTTTAATTACGGAAAATGAAAGAATCAAAACATGGTGACTTACCCATGCTGTGACCTTCTTGATTGTTGCATCAATATTTTTCTACTAAAGAGGTAACTCCTAATGGGTCCCCTCCACCAAAGTTTGCCTGATGCTGCATTTGTCACAGTGAAGCACAATGACTTTTTTAGAGCACTGACTTCTAAGGCTGCTGGCAGGGCGACCAGCATGGGGTGTACAGTATTACACATGGACAGTTATAGCAATTTCCCAAAATGAATCTAGAAAGGTGAGGCACCACCGTTATCCATTTATATACTGATGCCTGAAATTTCACTTATTAGAGCTCTGTTTTTAGCATGAGGCTTTGAATCATGATAGACAAACCCTCGAGGGATGCTAGGGTGTTAAGAGTCACAGCAAAGGGGAAAGTTGGAAATTTCAAGTATTATATTCGTTGGTCTGTTACACCTTAGAGAGAATGAATTTATTCATTCCCTTTCCTACAAGCAGAATCTTCTTGTCTTCTATTAATTTCAAAAGCAGATTTTGATAGGAAAAAAATGAAGACTTAGATCATGAAGACACTCAGTGCGACGGAAAAGATCACAGGTCGCAGGGTGGTCTCCCTAACAAGCAGCCTGTGAGATGGAGATTAGCAGGCAGGATGTTTATTAGGGCGTGATCTGGGATCTCCCTTGGAGAGGGGAAGGGAAGGGTGAAGGACTGAGCAGAGGGAGATGGGCTGCGGTGCAAGTTCAACAAAGGTCTCAGCAAACCCAGTGGGGAACTCTGAAGCTGGATTCAGACCTATCTTAAGCTGGGACAAGGGAAAGGGCTGCCCCGGGAAGGGGGCAGACCCTAGGCATAATGCCTTTGTTCAGCCAAGGGCAATTTCCCGAAAGGGCTGACAGCTGAGGGCAGCGTGCTAGAAGGTCTGTGTGAAGCACTGCTCTGTTCACTACAATACACCTTAATTTTTTTTTTCTTTTTATTGAAGTATAGTTAATTTACAGTGTTGTGTTAGTTTCAGGTGTACAGCAAGTGATTCAGTTATACAGGTACATATATGTCTTTTTCTTCAGATTCTTCTCCCTTATAGGTTATTACAAAATATTGAGTATAGCTGCCTGTGCTATACAGCAGGTCCTTGTTGGTTATCCATCCATCTATCTATCTATCTATCTATCTATCTATCTATCTATCTATTTATTTATTTTTAACATCTTATTGGAGTATAATTGCTTTACAATTGTGTGTTAGTTTCTGCTCTATAACAAAGTGAATCAGTTATACATATGCGTATGTCCCTATATCTCTTCCCTCTTGCGGCTCCCTCCCTCCCCCCCTCCCTATCCCACCCCTCTAGGTGGTCACAAAGCACCTAGCTGATCTCCCTGTGCTATGCGGCTGCTTCCCACTAGCTATCTATTCTACGTTTGGTAGTGTATATATGTCCATGCCACTCTCTCACTTTGTCCCAGCTTACCCTTCCCCCTCCCCATATCCTCAAGTCCACTCTCTAGTAGGTCTGTGTCTTTATTCCCGTCTTACCCCTAGGTTCTTCATGACCTTTTTTTTTCTTAGATTCCATATATATGTGTTAGTGTACGGTATTTGTTTTTCTCTTTCTGACTTACTTCACTCCGTATAACAGTCTCTAGGTCCATCCACCTCACTACAAATAACTCAGTTTCATTCCTTTTTACGGCTGAGTAATATTCCATTGTGTATATGTGCCACATCTTCTTCATCCATTCATCTGACGATGGGCACTTAGGTTGTTTCCACCTCCGGGCTATTGTAAATAGAGCTGCAATGAACATTTTGGTACATGACTCTTTTTGAATTATGGTTTTCTCAGGGTATATGTCCAGTAGTGGGATTGCTGGCTCGTATGGTAGTTCTATTTGTAGTTTTTTAAGGAACCTCCATTCTGTTCTCTATAGTGGCTGTATCAATTTTCATTTCCACCAACAGTGCAAGAGGGTTCCCTTTTCTCCACACCCTCTCCAGCATTTATTGTTTGTAGATTTTTTGATGATGGCCATTCTGATCGGCGTGAGATGATCTCTCATTGTAGTTTTGATTTGCATTTCTCTAATGATTAGTGATGTTGAGCATTCTTTCACGTGTTTGTTGGCAATCTGTATAATCTTCTTTGGAGAAATGTCTACTTAGGTCTTCTGCCGATTTTTGGATAGAGTTGTTTGTTTTTTTATATTGAGCTGCATGAGCTGCTCGTAAATTTTGGAGATTAATCCTTTGTCGGTTGCTTCATTTGCAGATATTTTCTCCCATTCTGAGGGTTGTCTTTTGGAATACACTTTAACTTGACACAGTTTTGCCAAGGGTAGATACTGGCTATGACTGATGTGCTCTAGTTGAATGTGACCCCTTATTAGAACTTATATGTTTGCTGGTCTTTTATGATAGAGTCGTTGGACAGTTAGACAAATGGACCACTTGCTCAGGAGTCTAGGCGTTTAACGCTTGTCTCTTCTTAATAGGAGACAAGCTTATTAACTCTGTGAGCTTAAGACAGATAGCTAGCCTGGCGGTCTTGAACTCTTCATTATGAAATGAGGAAACCCCTATTCATTTCCTTTTAGGTCATGAGAACCCTGGCTAATTTGAAGAAAATGGGCTGGATCTTATCAGGCACATTGTTTGGAAATCAGTGAGTATAGTGCCTACTTCTTTCCTCTATCCTCTGAGGACAGAACATCTGGCTGAATAACATGGTCAGCTCTTGATTATCTACAGAGGCAGAGAGAGTTTTTCAGGGAATTCACAAAAGCATAACTTATAAAATGTCTTTATATTCAACTTTGAGACAGATATAAATTAAATATTGACAGATATATATCAAATATTTATATTTATATATTATATATTAAGTATATTTATATATTTATTAAGATATATATCTTATATATATCTATGTATATATAAAATAATGGTTCATTTAGAAGACTGAGGTGCTTAAACGTGTCTTCCTTAAATTAACATTAAGAATCGTTTGCAGAAATATTGCAAGTGGGCCAAAGCAACCCAGAAGGAAGAGTGACTTGGGACAAAGGACCAAGACTGATAAGGCCTTGGTAAGACAACCTAGACAGAAGACCAGTGATCAGTGGTTCATCCAGTCCAGCCTACAAAAAGAGACTTCTAGAAGGGCAGCTGCTTACCTGATTCTCACTGGTGGGTGTGTTTTGCAAAGTGACTGAGCACTGAAAAGAGACTCCATACGTTCTATACTCCTTTTTAAGGGAGAGTTTACCTCTGAGAGTTATTACAATGTTGTTTCATTCCCACTGAATTAGGTTTAGAAAAAGAACAGAAATAGATATGCTCTGCCTCTACTGAGCCAACTTCTGCCATGTAATGTCTATAACTAAGATTCATGTTTTTAAAACAGCAAACATTTGACACTTATTCGATTAAATTGGAACAAAGTTGGGGGCAAGCAAAGAGCATTGCTTAAGTATTGGATTATAAAAATTAAGGAATTCAGAAACTGAATTTCTGAGATAGTTGGTAATTTTGTGAAATTTTATTTCAAGTATCAGGGTGTGTGTGTGTGTGTGTGTGTGTGTGTGTGTGTGTGTGTGTGTGTGTGTGTGTGTGTCACTCTCAACCAAATTTCACCAGAGGCCAGCTAGGTTTGATAAATGGTCAAATGCAGTTGAAAGCTAAGAACCATTTAAAGGAAAAATGCCTGCATATAGCATCTCCATTTGATACCTGAAATTTGCACCCCACAGAAAACTGGATGATTTCTTATTCATTGGTAGATGTCAAGACCAGACCCACACATACTACTAACAATTTGGAAGTCTCTTATACTTGAATCAATGGGTCCCCAAAGTGCATACTACTTGGATGCTTTCTTAGACATTTTAGTTGGTCAATTTTAGGATTTCTAGACAAAGTATGACTTTCCATTTGGTCTCCATGCTTTAGTAGACTAGTATTGACACATGTGCACCGAAAATAGTGGTATCCCCTCCAGGCAAAGTGTGGCATTCATTTTTTTTTAAACTGCATAATTATAAAATACAACCTGCTAAAGGAAAAAAATTATACCCCTGAATAAATGATAAAATTACAGTGTTTTCTTGTAGTCCATGAATACTGAAAATTTCAATTAACCAAGTGAAAAGCCATTGAATGTGCCAGCAGGATTTACATCCCAGACTAATGACCGTCATCTGCATCCTATTTAGCTAATGAAGGTTTGGAACACTTGTGGATAATTAAGGGAAAGCTGATGGGAGGAAATTTGAACCATAGAAAGACCAAATCTATTTATGTCTGCATTTAAAACTAAACATATCTAATAGTTCACTCAATCAAGGCATAATGTCTGTTCATTTGGAATAAGATAGATGCTCTTAAGTTAAGTAGGCAGGATAGCTCCCAAAACACAAAATTCCGTCCTCATTCATTCATTCCATAAGTAGCTATTGAACACCTACCATGCACCTCTGCCTTTGTGGATCAACCCGACAGCACCATGGTTTCCCTAATGTTTTCCTACCACTTTCCTTCTTACATCTTAATTACCTTTAGAGCTCTGGTTTTCACTTCAAAGTAACTACCGTCCATCTGTCTGTCAGCACAGCCATGGCATAGCTGCAATCCAGGGGTATGACGGGAAAGCACAGGGTGTGCAGTGGGGCACCTGGCTATTTCTAAGACCTGTCAGAGCACTTGGGAGTAGGCCCCAGACTCATTAATAGGTGGGGGGTTCGTTTGAGGAAGACCAAAGACTATTAGAGGGAACGAGACACCTGATGTTCAAGGGTAGCCAGAATAGGAATCAAGCTCAGTGCAGCTCTACTGAATTTCACCGAATAGTTCACCAGTCATCTCACTCAACTGTTATTATCTCACTTAAGGATAATGCTCTCTGGACCCTCAGCATATCTCCAGCAAGTGTGTGTTTAACCAAGGGGATGTTTTAAGGACCTGCACTCCTAGGATCTATGTCAATGCTAAAAAGGGCACACCTAGCTGGCAGGCGTGTTCTGGGAAGTCAACTGTTGGTTCCAACTCAATCTTAGGTACACACATTTTGTCTTTCAGAAATCTCTTCCATGTCTGAAAGAAAAGCCAGGTTAAAAAAACATCAGCAAAATCAGAGCCTACACACACGCAGCTGGGTATAACTCTAAACCAGTGGGTCTCAAACGTTAGTGTCAGGACAATCTCCCTGGAGGTCCTGTGAAAACACAAACGGATGGGCCCCAACCCCAGAGGTTCTGACTCAGGAGGTCTGAGGTGGGGCCCAAGAATATGCATTTCTAACACAAGGTGGATGTTCCTGGTCTGGGAACCATAACTTGAGAGCCAGTGGTCTAAGAAATACTCAAAGCAAATTAATGGCAATGATAACTATGCCTTATATGATCTCACAAAAGAAGAAAAAGTATATCTGACTGGAATTTCCATAGCCTAATTATAATTAGGACAATAGGGATAATACCTTGTGACATTTATATAAAACGTCCAATTTCTAAAGCCCCTTGACACACATTGTTTCACTTGAACTTCCAAACAACCCTATAGAGTATCTGTTTCACGCATTGTAGGACAATAAGAAAACAGAGAGTTTAAGTGACTTGTCTAAGTTTTCTTAACTAGTAAGTTGTTAAACCAAGATTCAGGTCACTGACCTTCAGAAGTATTTCTGGGGTAGACTGTGCCACTAGAATCGTACTCTGGGAGCATTAGGGTAAAATGTGAAATTCACTTAAAATTAACAAAGCAAGGTCACTCTAGTCTCATATCAATGTCAAAGGTTCTTTACCAATAGGTAAATGCTAACTTCTTTTTACTCAGCACCATATATAAAAGCTGAAAAGTCTTTGCATACAAAGTGAATTTTATAAAAAAGCTCCCTTAAAAGAGCTAAGTATGGGGGACCTTCAAGATGGCAGAGGAGTAAGACGTGGAGATCACCTTCCTCCCCACAAATACATCAAAAATACATCTACATGTGGAAAAACTCCTACAGAACACCTACGGAACGCTGGCAGAAAGAAGACCTCAGACTTCCCAAAACGCAAGAAACCCCCCACGTACTTGGGGAGGGCAAAAGAAAAAAGAAAAAACAGAGACAAAAGAACAGGGGTGTGACCTGCACCTAAGGAGGAAAGTTTCCACACACCAGGAAGCCCCTTCACTGGCGGAGACGGCGCGGGGCGGGCAGGGCACGGGGAAGCTTGGGAGCCACGAAGGAGAGCGCAGCAACAGGGGCGCGGAGGGCAAAGCGGGGAGATTCCCGCACAGAGGATCGGCGCCGACCGGCACTCACCAGCCCGAGAGGCTTGTCTGCTCACCCACTGGGACGGGTGGGGGCGGGGAGTTGAGGCTCGGGCTTTGGAGGTCAGATCCCAGGGAGAGGACTGGGATTGGCTGCATGAACACAGTCTGAAGGGGGCTAGTGCACCACAGCTAGCTGGGAGGGAGTCCGGGGAAAATGTCTGGAACTGCCTAAGAGGCAAGAGACCATGGTTTTGGGGTGCATGAGGAGAGGGGATTCCTTCCCTGTCTGCCCACAGAAGGCAGAGCACCACCTAAACAAGCTCCAGAGATGGGCACAAGCTGTGGATATCAGCCCAGATACCAGAGATGGGCATGAAATGCTAACACTGCTGCTGCAGCTACCAAGAATCCTGCGTGCAAGAACAGGTCACTATCCATACCCCGCCCCCCCCCGGGAGCCTGTGCAGCCCGCCACTGCCAGGGTCCTGTGATCCAGGGACAAGTTCCCCAGGAGAACACACGGCGTGTCTCAGGCTGCTGTAACGTCACGCTGGCCTCTGCCACTGCAGGCTCG
Organism: Lipotes vexillifer; assembly: GCF_000442215.2. Classification (NCBI taxonomy): domain Eukaryota; kingdom Metazoa; phylum Chordata; class Mammalia; order Artiodactyla; family Lipotidae; genus Lipotes; species Lipotes vexillifer. The sequence goes on along the minus strand of NW_006772469.1, from coordinate 1,485,302 downwards.
CCCGGCATTCCAATTACAACTACTGTACCCCTCCCTCCCCCTGGCCTGAATGAGCCAGAGCCCCCTAATCAGCCACTCCTTTAACCCCATCCTGTCTGGGCAGTAACAGATGCCTGAGGGTGACCTACATGCAGAGGTGGGGCTGAACCCCAGGAGCTGTGCGAACAAAGAAGAAAAAGGGAAATTTCTCCCAGCAGCCTCAGGAGCAGCAGATTAAATCCCCACAATCAACTTGATGTACCCTGTATCTGTGGAATACCTGAATAGACAATGAATCAACCGAAACCTGAGGCGATGGACTTTGGGAGCACCTGCAGACTTGGGGTTTGCTGTCTGTGGCTAACTTGTTTCTGATTTTCATGTTTATCTTAGTATAGTTTTTAGCACTTGTTATAATTGGTGGATTTGTTATTTGGTTTGGTTGCTCTCTTCTTTTTTTTTATTATTACTTTTAAAATTTTTTACTTTAATAATTTTTTAATTTTTAATTTTAATAATTTTATCATTTTTTATTTAGTATTTTTTTTCTTTCATTTTCCTCCCTTCTCTTCTGAGCCATGTGGCTGACAGGGTCTTGGTGCTCTGGCCTGGTGTCAGGCCTGAGCCTCTGAGGTGGGAGAGCTGAGTTGAAGACATTGGACCACAAGACACCTCCCAGTTCCACATAATATCAATTGGCGAGAGCTCTCCCAGAGAACTCCATCTCAGTGCTAAGGCCCAGCTCCCTATAATGGCCAGCAAGTTCTAGGGCTGGATGCCCCATGCCAAACAATTAGCAAGACAGGAATACAACCCCATCCATTAGTAGAGAGGCTGCCTAAAATCATACTAAGTACACAAACACCCCAAAACACACCGCTGGACACAGCCCTGAACACCAGAAAGACAAGATCCAGCCCCAACCCCCAGAACACAGTCACCAGTCCCTTCCACCAGGAAACCTACACAACCCACTGAACCAGCCTTACTCACTGGGGGCAGACACCAAAAACAATGGGAAGTACGAACCTGCAGCCTGCGAAAAGGAGATCCCAAACACAGTAAGTTAAGCAAACTGAGAAGACAGAGAAATACACAGCGGATGAAGGAGCAAGGTAAAATACAAACCCACTAGACCAAAGAAATGAAAAGAAATAGGCAGTCCACCTGGAAAAGAATTCAGAGTAATGATAGTAAAGATGACTCCAAATCTTGGAAATAGAATGGAGAAAATACAAAAACTGATTAACAAGGACCTAGAAGAATTAAAGAGCAAACAAACAATGATGAACAACACAATAAATGAAATTAAAAATTCTCTAGAAGGAATCAATAGCAGAATAACTGAGGCAGAAGAATGGATAAGTGACCTGGAACGTAAAAGAGTGGAAATAACTACCACAGAGCAGAATAGAGAAAAAAAGAATGAAAAGAATTAAGGACAGTCTCAGAGACTTCAGAGATAACATTAAACACAACAACATTCAAATTATAAGGGTCCCAGAAGAAGAAGAGGAAAAGAAAGGGTCTGAGAAAGTATTTGAAGAAATTATACTTGAAAACTTCCCTAACATGGGAAAGGAAACAGTCAATCAAATCCAGGAAGGAAAGATAGTTCCATACAGGATAAATCCAAGGAGAAACATGCTAAGAAACATTTTAATCAAACTATCAAAAATTAAATTCAAAGAAAAAATATTAAAAGCAGCAAGGGAAAAGCAACAAATAACACACAAGGGAATCCCCATAAGGTTAAAGCCGATCTTTCAGCAGAAACTCTGCAAGCCAGAAGGGAGTGGCAGGACATATTTAAGTGATGAAAGGGAAAAACCTACAACCAAGATTACTCTACCCAGCAAGGATCTCAATCAGAGTCGACAGAGAAATTAAAACCTTTACAGAAAAGGAAAAGCTAAGAGAATTCAGCACCACAAAACCAGCTTTACAACAAATGCTAAAGGAACTTCTCTAGGCAGGAAACACAAGAGAAGGAAAAGACCTACAATAACAAACCCAGAACAATTAAGAAAATGTTAATAGAAATATACATATCGATAATTACCTTATATGTAAGGGGATTAAATGCTCCCACCAAAAGACACAGACTGGCTGAATGGATACAAAAACAAGAGCCATATATATGCTGTCTACAAGAGACCCACTTCAGACCTAGGGACACATACAGACTGAAAGTGAGGGGATGGAAAAAGGTATTCCATGCAAATGGAAATCAAAAGAAATCTGGAGCAGCAATTCTCATATCAGACAAAATAGACTTTAAAATAAAGACTATCAGAAGAGACAAACAAGGACACTACATAATGATCAAGGGATCAATCCAAGAAGAAGATATAACAATGTGTAAATATTTAGGCACCCAACATAGGAGCACCTCAATAAATAAGGCAAATGCAAACAGCCATAAAAGGGGAAAACGACAGAAACACAATCATAGTAGGGGACTTTAACACCCCACTTTCACCAATTGACAGATCATCCACAATGAAAATAAATGATACATTTATTTTATACATATAAATGATACATTAAACAAGACGGACTTCATTGATATTTATAGGACATTCCATTGAAAAACAACAGAATTCACATTCTTCTCAAGTGCTCACAGAACACTCTCCATGACAAATCATAACTTGGGTCACAAATCAAGCTTTGGTTAATTTAGAGAAAATTGAAATCGTATCAAGTATCTTTTCCAACCACAACACTATGAGACTAAATATCAATTACAGGAAAAAAACTGTAAAAAAAATATATACATGGAGGCTAAACAATACACCACTAAATAACCAAGAGATCACTGAAGAAATCAAAGAGGATATCAAAAAATACCTAGAAGCAAATGACAATGGAAACATGATGACCCCAAACCTACAAAAGCAGTTCTAAGAGGGAAGTTTATAGCAACACAATCCTACCTCAAGAAAGAGCTCAAATAAACAACTTAACCTTACACCTAAAGCAATCAGAGAGAGAAGAACAGCAACAACAAAAAAACCAAAGTTAGCAGAAGGAAGGAAATCATAAAGATCATATCAGAAATAAATGAAAAAGAAATGAAGGAAATAGTAGCAAAGATCAATAAAACTAAAAGCTGGTTCTTTGAGAAGACAAACAAAACTCATAAGCCACTAGCCACACTCATCAAGGAAAAAGGGAGAAGACTCAAACCAACAGAATTAGAAATGAAAAAGGAGAAGGAACAAGTGACACTGCAGAAATGCAAAAGATCATGAGAGATTGCTACAAGCAGGAAGAAATGGACAAATTCTTAGAAAAGCACAAACTTCCGAGACGGAACCAGGAAGAAATAGAAAATATAAACAGACCAATCACAGACCAAATTGAAACTGTGATTAAAAATCTTCCAACAAACAAAAGCCCAGGACCAGATGGCTTCACAGGCAAACTCTATCAAACATTTAGGGAAGAGCTAACACCTATCCTTCTCAAACTCTTCCAAAATACAGCAGAGGGAGGAACACTACCAAACTCATTCTATGAGGCCACCATAGCCTTGATACCAAAACCAGATAAAGGTGTAACAAAGAAAGAAAACTACAGGCCAATATCACTGATGAACAGAGATGCAAAAATCCTCAACAATACATTAGCAAACAGAATCCAATAGCACATTAAAAGGATCATAAACCATGATCAAGTGGGGTTTATCCCAGGAATGCAAGGATTCTTCAATGTATGCAAGTCAATCAATGTGATACACCATATTAAAATATTGAAGGGTGAAAACCATATGATAATCTCAATAGGTGCAGAAAAAGCGTTTGGCAAAATTCAACACCCATTTATGATAAAACCTCTCCAGAAAGTAGGCATACTGGGAACCTACCTCAACATAATAAAGGCCATATATGACAAACCCACAGCCAACATCATTCTCAATGGTGAAAAACTGAAACCATTTCCGCTAAAATCAGGAACAAGACAAGGCAGTCCACTCTCACCACTCCCTCAATGGCGAAAAACTGAAAGCATTTCCACTAAGATCAGGAACAAGACAAGGTTGCCCACTCTCACCACTCTTACTCAACATAATTTTGGAAGTTTTAGCCACAGCAATCAGAGAAGAAAAGGAAATAAAAGGAATCCAAATCAGAAAAGAAGAAGTAAAGCTGTCACTGTTTGCAGATGACATGATACTATACATAGAGAATCCTAAAGATGCTACCAGAAAACAACTAGAGGCAATCAATGAATCTGGTAGAGTAGCAGGGTACAAAATTAATGCACAGAAATCTCTTGCATTCCTATACACTAAGAGCAAAAAATCTGAAAGAGAAATTAAGGAAAACTCCCATTTATCATTGCAACAAAAAGAATAAAATACCTAGGAATAAACCTACCTAAGGAGACAAAAGACCTGTATGCAGAAAACTATAAGACACTGACAAAAGAAATTAAAGATGATAGAAACAGATGGAGAGATATACCATGTTCTTGGATTGGCAGAATCAATACTGTGAAAATAACTATACTATCCAAAGCAATCTACAGATTCAGTGCAATCCCTATCAAACTACCAATGGCATTTTTCACAGAACTGGAACAAAAAATTTCACAATTTGTATGGAAACACAAAAGACCCCCAATAGCCAAAGCAATCTTGAGAAAGAAAAACGGAGCTGGAGGAATCAGGCTCCCAGACTTCAGACTATACTACAAAGCTACAGTAATCATGACCGTATGGTACTGGCACAAAAACAGAAATATAGATCAATGGAACAGGATAGAAATCCCAGAGATAAACCCACACACATATGGTCACCTTATCTTTGATAAAGGAGGCAAGAATATACAGTGGAGAAAAGACAGCCTCTTCAATAAGTGGTGCTGGAAAAACTGGACAGCTACATGTACAAGAATGAAATTAGAACACTCCCTAACACTAAACACAGAAATAAACTCAAAATGGATTAAAAACCTAAATGTAAGGCCAGACACTATAAAACTCTTAGAGCAAAACAGTGGCAGAGCAATCTGATGTAAATCACAGCAAGATCCTTTCTGACCCACCTCCTAGAGAAATGGAAATAAGAACAAAAATAAATAAATGGGACCTAATGAAACTTAAAAGCTTTTGCACAGCAAAGGAAAACATAAACAAGATGAAAGGACAACCCTCAGAATGGGAGAAAATATTTGCAAATGAAGCAACTGACAAAGGATTAATCTCCAAAATATATAAGCAGCTCATGCAGCTCAATATCAAAAAAACAAACAACCCAATCCAAAAATGGGCAGAAGACCTAAATAGAAATTTCTCCAAAGAAGATATACAGATTGCCAACAAACACATGAAAGGATGCTCAACATCACTAATCATTAGAGAAATGCAAATCAAAACTACAATAAGCAATCACCTCACAGGCATCAGAATGGCCATCATCAAAAACTCTACAAACAATAAATGCTGGAGAGGGTGTGGAGAAAAGGGAAACCTCTTGCACTGTTGGTGGGAATGTAAATTAATACAGCCACTATGGAGAACAGTATGAAGGTTCCTTAAAAATCTAAAAATTGAAGGACCATACGACCCAGCAATCCCAGTACTGGGCATATACCCTGAGAAAACCATAATTCAAAAAGAGTCATGTATCACAATGTTCACTGCAGCTCTATTTACAATAACCAGGACATGGAAGCAACCTAAGATTCCATCGACAGATGAGTGGATAAAGAAGATGTGGCACATATATACAATGGAATATTACTCCGCCATAAAAAGAAACGAAATTGAGTTATTTGTAGTGAGGTGGATGGACCTAGAGTCTGTCAAACAAAGTGAAGTAAGTCAGAAAGAGAAAAACAAATATCATATGCCAACACATATATATGGAATCTAAAAAAATAAAAATGTTCTGATGAATGTAGGGGCAGGACAGGAATAAAGATGTAGATGTAGAGAATGGACTTGAGGACACGGGGATGGGGAAGGGCAAGCTGGGACAAAGTGAGAGAGTGGCATGGACATATATACACTACCAAATGTAAAATAGCTAGTGGGCCCAGCCGCATAGCACAGGGAGATCAGCTCGGTGCTTTGTGACCACCTAGAGGGGTGGGATAGGGAGGTTGGTCGGGAGATGCAAGAGGGAGGGGATATGGGGATATATGTATATGTATAGCTGATTCACTTTGTTATATAGCAGAAACTAACACAACATTGTAAAGCAATTATACTCCAATAAAGATGTTAAAAGAAAAAGGGGGGCTAAGTAGAACAGAGGCTGAGAAATATATATATAAAGTACAGATACAAAGTTAAGGTCAGCAGCAACTATGAACCCTAGGAAGAGAACACCATTGGGAGAACAGGTGTTACTCTTTAGCACCAGTTCCCCTGTTCCTGCATGGAGTGGATCTTTGATGATTTCACCAGGTCAGCATCTTTGGGGTTGATAACCTGTAGGAAGCTCTGAATCTGCAGGGAGGAGAAGTAACTCTATGGTTTACAAACTGCACAGAGATAAAACGATGGGACCCGAGGATGCGGTCCACAAAGAGCCCCCACCGGAACCCCCCGCAGAGAGGATGAACCTCCTCCCTTGCTGCGCCCTCACACTTCTTTTTTTTTTTTTTTTTTTTTTTAACATCTTTATTGGGGTATAATTGCTTTACAGTGGTGTGTTAGTTTCTGCTTTATAACAGAGTGAGTCAGTTATACATATATATATGTTCCCATATCTCTTCCCTCTTTGTCTCCCTCCCTCCCACCCTCCCTATCCCACCCCTCCAGACAGCCACAAAGAACCGAGCCGGTTTCCCTGTGCCATGCGGCTGCTTCCCACTGGCTATCTACCTTACGTTTGTTAGTATATATATGTCCATGTCTCTCTCTCGCCCTAACACACCTCACCCTTCCCCCTCCCCATATCCTCAAGTCTGTTCTCCAGTAGGTCTCTGTCTTTATTCCTGTTTTACCCCTAGGTTCTTCATAACATTTTTTTTTTCTTAAATTCCATATATATGTGTTAGCATACGGTATTTGTCCTTCTCTTTCTGACTTACTTCACTCTGTATGACAGACTCTAGATCTATCCACCTCATTACAAATAGCTCAGTTTCGTTTCTTTTTATGGCTGAGTAATATTCCATTGTATATATGTGCCACATCTTCTTTATCCATTCATCCGACGACGGGCACTTAGGTTGTTTCCATCTCCAGGCTATTGTAAATAGAGCTGCAATGAACATTTTGGTACATGACTCTTTCTGAATTCTGGTTTCCTCAGGGTATATACCTCACACTTCTGACCCAGGAGGATCCTGCGAGACCAGCGAGATGCTGAGCTCTGGGGCAAGGGGAGGAGAAAGTGTCAGAACACATTTCATGCACTTCACAACTATATTTGAATGTAAACAATTAGTGCCAGGAGGAGAGAGCAGAGCAACAAAGAGCCTCAAAGAAGACACAACAAAATGCAACATATAGGGACAAAACTCACTGAGTGCTGTCGAGCTTCATCCCACAAAGCTTCAGACAAAGTCTCCCTAAAAGCCATCAACTTAATCTAACAAGTTTAGAGCCCCCTCCTCAGGGTCATCCCACTGTTTTTCCCAGAGCAGAGAATCCTAACCTGACATGGTAAGTGCTAAAGGGAAGAGAGATTGAGGGAATTAAGGCAAATAAGAGGGGCAGAATATTTCTGTACATTATGACTTTAAAAGAATAGTGAGGAACCTCTACCCTACAATTCCATGTATATTAGCATCTGTAATTTTTGAGTCAATAGCTGTGGTACCTTAAATAAGACCACATCGATTATTTTAAAAGATTATGACTCAATATTTGAGAATTTAGATCTCTAAGATCCCCCTACATCTCTACTGTACCTTACACAAACCCCTCTGATGGACTTATCACTGATGGTTGCTTTTCCACATTGCACAGTTGAGGCCAGAAACCAAGTCTTAATCACTTTTGTGCAGTATACTTTAGCACAGTGATGAACATAGGGCCACAGACACAGTAGGACCTTCATAAATGTTTGTTGAATGTATAGTGTATGAGGTGAGGGAGGCAAGAGAGTGGAGAAAGGAAGAAGCAGGGAAGGAGGTACAAAGGGAGGGGACAAGAAAAGGAGGAAGAATGATGATGATGTCAGGATAACACCTTCCATGGGGAAAAGTGTTATGAGTTATATTGTGTCCCCCCAAAAGATATGTTGATGTCCTAACCCCTGGTACATGTAAATGTGACCTTGTTTGGAAACAGGGTTTCTTTGCAGATGATCCAGTTAAGATGAAGTCATTAGGGGGAGTCCTAATCCAATATATCTGGTATCCTTATAAAAATGCGGAAATCTGGACACAGACACACACAGAGGGATAAGGAGGTGAGGACAGCCAAGTGATGATGGAGGCAGAGACTGGACGGAGGCAGATGCAAACAAAGGAACACCAAGGATTGTGGGCCACCACCAGAAGCCAGGAAGAGGCAAGGAAGGATTCTACTCAGACTCTTAGAGAGAGCAGGGCTCTGCACACACCCTGATTTTAGACTTCTAGCCTCCAGCACTGTGAGACAGTAAATATCTGTTGTTTGAACCCACCCAGTTCGTGGTACTTTTTATGTAGCCTTAGCAAACTAGTACAGAGAGACTGTACCATGGGTCTCTATTATTGATCACTATTACAGCGGTTGACAAACTTTTCCTTAAAAAGGGACAGATAAAAAACATTTTAGGCTCTGTGGGCCATAAGGTCTCTGTCACGACAAGTCAACTCTGTCACTGTAACATAAAAGGAGTCGTAGACAATGCATAAATGAATGTGTGTCTGTGTTCCAATACAAGTTTATTCTACAGACACCGAAATTTGAATTACATATAATGTTTTTGTATCATGAAATATTGTTCTTCTTTTGTTTTTTTCCAACTATTTAAAAATGTGAAAACTACTCTTAGCTTGCAGGCTGTACAAAGACCGACAGTGGCCAGATTTGGCCTGTAAGCTATAGGTTGTCTACCCCAGGGTACGGATCTAGGAATCAGAAACATCTGGCTCTAGTCCTGATTCCACTGATTATTATTCTTGTAACTTTGATTAAATCACTGACTTTCATCTTCAAAAGAGCAAAATAAACCTTTCCTTACCCACCTGGAAGGTCATGAGGATGAGATAAAAATCATATGCTTTAAAATACTTTGTATATGGTTAACACTACTGATACTTTGATATATTTAGCTCTGACTTACTCTTCAGAAATAAATATTAACAGTAAGGTCAGGGTGATGATCAAGTGACTCTGAGTCATGCAACCAGGGCAGAGTGGAAACAAAGATATAAGCCCCTTCAATCATCCACAGCTTCAGATGGATCAGGCAAGAGGACAGGAAGATGTGGGCAGATGAAGGACTTTCTGAGATAAACAGCAACTGCAAGGCAAAAAAATCTTCACTGTCTTTGGTCACATTTGACCCGGGGCTACTGCTTAACCAAGAATTTCTTTTAGGGAACGTTCTGCTGAGAGGCTGTACTGTAACTCAGTTCCCTAGGTCATCACTGTAAACAAACATTCATCGTCCACTAAAGCTCCTTTGGCCATCTTGAGCTCCTTTCTATGGTGCCAACAGCTGACGAAGCCATAAACATTACCCTGCACGCAGCACTGTCTTCACACTTGCCACCGTAAGGAATTGGAACCCTGCCACTGGGCTCTGCAGGGGCTGGACTAGAGCTGACAGCTCCAGATTTTCAGGTCTGGCACAAGGTAAAGCCAAAGAAAGCACTGAGGAATAAAGAAAATAGTTCACAGGAGGAAATATCATTTTGCTCACACTGCATAGGACTGTAGATCTCCCTGGAACTAAGGTATGCCCTTGAGGAGATGAGAGAAGACCCTTCCAAATTAGTAGCACAACCGGTCATGGTCATAAGTCCTTAGAAAATAGGGATTTTACTCCAAATTAATTATTCTGATTCTCCTTCATCCCTAAGACTGTGCATTTCCTTGATGCAGAAACAAGTGCTGTCACTAAACTTATTCTCAGTTCCTGACTCCTTGTACTCATGTTTGAAGTGAATAGGAGAGAATTCACATCTTTTGCCGATTCCCGGCTGCCACCGATACCTGGAGCCTCATCCTCCTTGTTGGCTTCTTCTCCATTCCCACCTCCACCCTGACAGATCACCTGCCTTCAAAAGAACAGAGAAGAAAGCCATGGTGATTGAGTATCTCTTAGCAACCAGATGCCCTTCTTCTAAAAGATGCTCACAGAAAAGCATGGCTGGGCCAAAGGTATCCCTCTTGGAAGCAGGGTGCTTAATGGAAAGGGCATGGGCTCAAATTCTGGCTCTGCCCATGTTATGTGGCTAGGGCTCATCACTTAAATTCTGAGCCTCAATCCCTTATCTGTAAAATGGGAACCAGACCATTTACCTTAGAGTATTTCGTAAGAATTTAAGAGGACGTGCACTCAAAAGAATAGTAGCTAGTACGATTATTTCAGAGCATTCTGGACTTCTCCAGCTTTGTCTTCAGCCACATGTACTCAACAGACTTCACAGACGCCTATTTAGTGGCACAGATACACCTGTGCCACTAAAACCCATAATGGTGCATGAGGAAGCAAGGAAGAAACTACAAGGTTACTTGAAGCCTGGGCTGTACAAGAGCAAGTGGCTGGGGGCAGGGAGGAGGGATTGGCCTTCTCGTCCCTCGAATGATCTCCAGGTTATTATATGCTGGCAAATTTTCATGCTCCTGGTTGAAGCAGATGGATAATGACTTACACTGTGAATACTGTGCAGTACCTGAGAGGAAAGAAAAGTGATATGAATGATCGCTTTCAATACACACATACGGTTATGCTTGCAGGTCTGAATTATTGAGAAAATATTTCAGGAGCTTTTATAGCTCATCCTCTAGAAAAACAGGATCTTTCCAGCAGCTAGAGAGAGAATATGACCAGGAAAACAAATTTAACTTGGAAAAGCTACATGTCAGCCAGATAAAACAGTGAAAAACATTATACCATATTTAGTTATTTTGGAGGGGGTGGGTGGTTAAAAAGCACTGTTAGTCTCAAGCCTAGCTGTAGGTGCTTGATGATAAGATTCCCTCCTTCAAACGTCTCAGGTAAGATGGTAATGAAACCGATGGCCAGCCTTGGGCAATGAAGTTGAGGCACTCAGCCCTTGGAGGGATTCTTACTGGTAGAGTGGTAGGAATATCTTTTATCCTGAGGCTTTCACACAGTATCTTTCTTTCTCTTTTTCTTTTTCACAGGAACTCTGTGTACTAATATATACCTAAATAGATCTGTTTTTAAAAAAAACAGTATGTTAATTTGTAAAATCCAATTTGATGAAATACTAACCTGTAAATTCAGTGGGTGGGGAGGAGAGGGAGAAAGTCAAGAAAGAAAGACATTTTCGTAATTACTGGCTATTACAAATCATTTAAATGGACGCACAACAAGAATGGAGGTTGCAAGACTCAATGTGATGGGTTCCTGTTTAAAAGCCCAGCACTGTCATTAGTCAGTGAATGGTGATGTGGCATTGTCTCAGGCACTCTCAGTGATGGTTTGACAGGAAATCGACGGCTACACAATTTTGCTGCACACCAGAAATAAAAGGTCTAGCTTGCCATAAGCATATTTCAGTACTGACAGATGCATTCCTTACCCTAGCTCTAAACTGCTGCATCTTCATTTCTTCAGAGAGTTTATTTTGCGTTCCACCTGCATAAGCTCTCCATGTGAAAGGCTAATAAGAGATGATTAAAGTGTTCCCCAGGGCTTGGGGAAATCCCAAGCTTCATTTTTTTTTTTTTTTCATGTCTTTCCAACTGCCCTGGGCCCATTTACTCAACAAACATTACTGAGCACTTATGTTGCAGGCATTAGGTTGGGTTCTGCTGGGAGTATATTGATAAATGAGATATGACATGTGCCTTGAAGAAATAACAAGCAAATCTATGAAGCTTCTCATATTCTTTGAAGAAATTCTACTGAGTTCTGATCCTGGTTTTCCTCTCTTCTGTGTCTTCCATCCTGCCCATGTGATCTCTTTTCCTTTGTGCCACTTCTGTACCTTGTACACATTTCTATAATAACCTTTTTCACAACGTATTGTATTTATTTGATTATGTCCCTTGCCCCAAAGAACTCTGCAAGCAGATAGCCATGCCATACTAATATTCCTATTCACAATGTGAATTCACAATTCACACATTCCCATATTCACAATGGCTAATATATAGATTTTTTTTAAATTTTGTTGAATATGAACATAATCCATCCACTTCTATGGCTTCAACTACTAGCTATATGATGTTCATTCTTTATTTTTAATTTAGTTTATTGAAGTATAGTTGATGTACAATGTTGTGTTAATTTCTGCTGTACAGCAGAGTGATTCAGTTATATATATATATATATATATATATATATTCTTTTTCATATTCTTTTCCATTATGGTTTATCACAGGATATTGAATATAGTTCCCTGTACTATACAGTAGGACCTTGTTGTTTATCCGTTCTGTATATAATAGTTTGCACCTGCGGATCCCAAACTCCCAATTCATCCCTCTCCCTCCCCCCCTCCCCCTTGGCAACCACAAGTCTGTCCTCTATGACTGCGAGTCTGTTTCTGTTTCACTGATAAGTTCATTTGTGTCATATTTTAGATTCCACATATAAGTGATACCATATGGTATTTGTCTTTCTCTTTCTGACTTACTTCACTTAGTATGATAATCTCTAGGTCCATCCATATTGCTGCAAATGGCATTATTTAACTCTTCTTATGGCTGAGTAGTATTCCATTGTATATATGTACCACATCTTCTTTATATAATGTTCATTCTTAATGTGTATGTTCATCGCCGATCCCCTCCCAAGCTTCAAATTCAGTATTTCCAATTGCCTATTAAATACCTCTACTGGAATGTCCCACAGGCAGCTATAACTTGACTTTTCCAAAACTGAATGCACTGTATTCCCCTACTGCAAGTCTCCAATTGTTCATATCTTGGTTAACAGTGAGACCACCTATTCCCTCTTTCAACCACAAATTTCAGTGTCTTTTTTTATTCTTCTCTTTTCCTTACCTACCACATCTTATTGATTTGACCTTGGAAAACTCTCAAGTCATAAAGCTTTCTTTTCTCATTGCTTTGCCACTGCCTTAGTTCAGATCCTTGTCACCTCTTATTTAATTTCCTACCAGATCTCCATGCCACCACCAGCCTCTACAACGCCACCAGATATTGCAGAATCTGATTCTGCAGGTTAACAGTTGAGAGATCTCTCCTGGCTCCCTAATGCCTAAAAGAAAATGTCTTTGTTTCTGAGCATGGTACCTATTGACAATCTGACTGCAGCTTGTTTCATCGGGCTAGATTCTGATGTTTTCCACTACACATCCTATAATCTAGTCACATTAAATGTTTGATTGTTCTCTGGACAAGCCAGGGAGACCTTGCACATAATAGTCCTTGCATATACTATTACATTCCCTCTGCCTGAAATTTCTTCTCCTAAATCACCTAGCCAATTCCTCCCTCCCTCTGCAAAGATTTCTGATACCACCAGGAGCAGTTAGTGGTTTCCCTTCCCGTGTTGCTAAAGTTTTTAATTCTCACGTGTCTTATAGTTTCGTAATGTAGTTCTTGCTAGTGAGACTGAAAACTCAGTGAGGGTTAAGAGGTCAGCTTCATCTCTGTTACCCTGGGCAAAGTCTGGTATGTGGTAGATAGTCAATGAATGTTTGCGAAAACGATGAATGAGTCACTAATTTAACAGTCTAAGGTTAGTTAAAGATATAGTTAGGCACCAACTGTGTATAAGGGTAGTTGAAGCCATGGTTATGATTTTAAGTACCTAGAAAATGTATAATTATAAGAAATAAGGGATTGATGTTAAAAAAAAAAAGAAAAGAAAAAGAAACAAGGGATGGAGACAAAACTCTAGGGAGCATTGATATTTATCAGGATGAAAAGAAAGAACCAGCTAAGGAACTTAAGAAAAGCTGTCAGAGGAGTGGAAGAGCCATAGTACTGTCACAGTATAGCACCTCCTGAAAGAAACCTAGGGTGGTACTTCCTCAGAGAAGCTCTCCCTGATTTCTCAAATCAGGATTAGAATCCTCTTTATACGTGCTCTCACCTCACTCCATACTAAACCCTGTCAGAGTGCTTATCACAGTGACTTTGTCTACCTGTCTGCAACCCTTATAGAATATTAGCTCCCCAAAGACAGGGACTATGTCTTATTGACAGCATATGGCACACATCTACTGGTCAATAAATATTTGTTGAAACAGTTGAAGAGATGAATAATTAAATACATGAGTGAAATGCAGTCAAGAAATCACATGAGATGAGAATGAAAGATGCCCCCTGATTTTAGTATTCAGGAAGATACTGCGTGACTTCTATTCTTATGTGTTACCACATATACCCACAAACTCTCATGAGTTTCACATTGGAAGGTTCAAGAGTTTTAGAGTCATTACCTCCCTTAAGAGATGGAAAGTTAAACACATGATTTCAAAATTACTTCAGCAAATAGTACTCTCTTTAAGCCAAGGAACTTTAAATAATTATAATCAACTCATCTCTTAGTGACCTTGAATTTTTGACTATTATATCCTGTACATGTTATAATCATATGCCCTCTATCCGAAGAATCCTTGCAAAGTAGAACCACAGATTATTTATCATCATAATACCCCAAGTTGCTGATATAAAAGGAATTTTTTGATGATAAATCCCTAGACAAATGAATGGAACAGAATCTCTGACAGATTGCTAATGTTTTGTCTTCAGATTTACAAATGAGAACCTGAAATAAAAGGGACTGGAAATGGAAAACATAAGTACAGCCTGTAGACAACAAATGCCCTTCAGGACATGAGGTAGGGAATGTACTTCAGCAATGGAATGTATTTCAGCAATTTCTGAGAGTTGCTGAGAACTGAAAATTCAGCTCTCCTGGGCCTGTGCAAACACAATGATGATCATGATGTAAACTGCCTTCCACCCTCTTATCTCTCCTGACTACCAGTGGGTGCCATCTGCATACAGGGGACTGTCAAAGCAAAGATGTATGAAAGGAATTTGCTGTTGTTTCTCAGCCTTACCCCTTGGAAAGTTAAGCAAGAGGGACCAAATTCTTCCTGCCAACTACATCCTGCATACAGCTTGGACCTCCAGGACACCGTGGACTCTGATTGGAACCATGTTCTAAAATTGATAAACCGGGGACTTCTCTGATGGTCCAGTGGTAAAGAAGGCTGTCAGAAAACAATTGTGCACTATTCAAAGAGGGCTAAGTTCTATGGAATACATCAAAAAAACCTGAGGTTAAAGAGAAGTGGTGTGCCCTAAAACATCCATGTTCCACAAAAAGTGTAAGATTTGTAGTCAAAATATATAAATATGCCGTTTTCAGCAGTGACCCACACTAGCAGCATGACTGTACAAGTTACTTAACTTTATGGTCTTCAGTTTCCTCTACTGTAAAATGGAAACAAAAAACCCACTTCATAGTATGATAAGGATCAAATACAATCATCTATGCATAGCCCACAGCTCAGACACTGGTGGACATTCAATAAATATTGCTCTCTCTTCCAGTTTGAGCTCCTTAAAAAATTAGGCTGGAAAAGGAAGTTTATCTGTCAAAAAACTTTTAACAGAGCACTGACTGCTAGTAAATTAAGATGGATATATCATAATACCAGATACAATACTTTATCACATAAAAGACATCGATTATAAGACATCACTATAAAGAAAAAGTGCTGCTAATCATATGTTTCCATTGACTCTATGAAGCATCACAATTTCAGAAAAGTTAAAATATGAAAATATGTGTGTATTTTCATAAAATCAATGAAATACACGAAGTGTCTAAGATTCCAGAAAAGCTTAGAGATACAACAGAAGCAAGAACTGGGATACAAAGAATCCCATACTTGCTTTCTGCAGCTTAATCTCTTTATCTTGAGGGGAAAAAAATCATGAAGGTGTAGGCCAAACAGTCAAGCAATTGCTCAATTGGGAATTCCTTTAAATACCAGTTTACCCAGTTTACACCAGTAACTAGATATGTAGAAACAGCATTTGAGGGAACAAGCAAATGGAAGAACTTGGAAGGAATTACCATCTTCTTTTTAAAATGATAGCTAATTTCCATCTAAGTGTTTTTGATGTTCGAGTTTAAGTACTTAAAGTTTGTAGTTCTAAATCTGTAAGGAGACCACATGATAGTTCTGAGGCTTGGAGGACACTTAAGAATGCCTCCTGACCACCTAGTTATGTAACCTATAGCGACATTTAGTGGTGGCTCCCTCAAATTACAACCAGTTGTCCCAGAGGGGTGGGACAATTGCTCCAATCAAATGACTAAGCAAAATTCTCATTTATCACAGTGTAAGTGATGTCCCCATACTGTTGCCAGACAGAGGTTATTAAGAGGTCTTCCGGACGTGGTGCTAGAAGTGGTGGCAGCTAATATCACTGCAATCTTAATATGTTTGCTATTTTCTGCATAGCCTTTATTTCATTAACAGAATCACAGAACTGGAAGTGGCCTAGGGATTAACTAATCCAATTCTCTTATTTGCAGATTATAAAACTGTGATTCAAATACGCTAGCCCAAGGTCATATAGCCAATCTAGGCCTCGAACCAGGCCTCCCAATTCCAAAAGCACTGTTCTCTCAAACTATTTTGCTGTTCATAAGTAATGGGTAATGCATATTTTTCAGCACTTATTGATTGAGCACTTAATATGTGATGAAGTGTATTGAAAGCATATTTACAGTTCTGTTAGGAAGTTTGAAATGATTTAGGGATTGGTATATAAAGAAACAAAGTCAATGAAAACTAACAATTAACATCTTTATAGGTCTGACTGCCCTATAAGGTAGGTCCAGTTATTATCCCCATTTTACTGTTGAAGAAATTGAGGCATAGAGAGTTTCTGGTAATTACTAACTCCGAAAACCCCCTAAAAGTTACATAGAAAAGTAAATGCAATCATAACATACTACATGGCTCAGCTGTAAATGACAGTAACATAGGCTCAATAATATAAACCACAACTTTTTTTTTTTTTTTTTTTTTTTGGCGGTACGCAGGCCTCTCACTGTTGTGGCCTCTCCCTTTGCGGAGCACAGGCTCCGGACACGCAGGCTCAGTGGCCATGGCTCACGGGCCCAGCCACTCCGCTGCATGTGGGATCTTCCCGGACCGGGGCACGAACCCGTGTCCCCTGCATCGGCAGGCGGACTCTCACTGGCCACCAGGGAAGCCCTAAACCACAACGTTAGAACATAACCATATCTGAAAGAGATCAGGGGAAGTATGTATTGGGCAAGGGAGACAGAGACAGGGGATATAAGAAAACTAAATCATCAGTTTCTATAGTAGACATCAAGAGAAAACATCAAAACTGAAAAATTAAGACAAAAATAACAACATAAACATAGAGATGTTTATACGGATGTAAATCCAGGTGACAAAGAGAAAAGAGAGTTGAAGTGGTTGCCTGTGGAGAGACAATCAAATGTGGGAGGTGGGTGGATGGAGCACTGCTGTTTTTAATTATAAGGCTTATAGAACTACTTGATACTTTAATATATATGTGCATTTACACTATGACAAAATATACAATCAACTTTTAAAGCCAAGACATACAAAGGCAAATCACTAAAAATACTGCCTTCAAACTTATGTGTAAAAAGGACAACAGTGATTCACAAGTATTGAAATAGGATGTTTTACACAATGATCTTCTATGTCATTTGCCAAAAGATGTAAAACATCAACCAGAGAGTTCTTGCCGAAAGAAAGGCCTTGTTTCTATATTGAAAAGATTGGCAAATAAACACACATTTAAACATTTTAAGTTGAAATAAAGTATTCTGTTGATGTATGTATTGCTTTTTACTATTCTCCTCTTTAACTGAGTTTTTAAACTAATCAACCAGTATCCCCATCGTGCTGGTATAGCATCAGTGGACGCTGTGCTGTACCACCCAGACACCCTCTTTGGAACTGAGCCACCCAACCCTACCACCCACTTCAAAGCAGCTCGTAGCTCTCAGCTGAGTCATTCTCCAGAGCTGAAAGGTGCCATCTGGCCCAAGGTCACAACACTTTTCCAGTAATGGCCAACTGGTGGTATAAAAACTTGGCCCTCTTGACGTGAGATAGAATGACTCTGAAGTGACACCCAGCTCCAGGATCTCCGGGGGATCTGCTGAGGACTATGCCAGAACCTCCCAGTCCTGCTTCCTGCTTCCTCCCGCCCACAGGTATTGGTCTCACGCTGGTGGTTGTCTCCCCAGTAAACTTCTTATACACAAATCTCCATCTCAGAGTGTGCCTCCAGGAACTCTGACATGAGGGTCAAATAGGAGCCCTTTTACTGTTCTACTCGATACACTACTAACATTATTTTTATTTAAGTGACTTTAAAAACGAAGGCCTAGCACCACTTATTGTAGAGGCTGCCTATTGTTCACTGTATATTCTTGCCTCCTTTATCAAAAATAAGGTGACCATATGTGTGTGGGTTTATCTCTGGGCTTTCTATCCTGTTCCATTGATCTGTATTTCTGTTTCTGTGCCACTACCATACTGTCTTGATTACTGTAGCTTTGTAGTATAATCTGAAGTCCAGGACCAGGCAGCCTGATTCCTCCAGCTCCATTTTTTGTTCTCAAGATTGCTTTGGCTATTCGGGGTCTTTTGTGTTTCCATACAAATTGTGAAATTTTTTGTTCTAGTTCTGTGAAAAATGCCAGTGGTAGTTTGATAGGGATTGCATTGAATCTGTAGATTGCTTTGGGTAGTAGAGTCATTTTCACAATGTTGATTCTTCCAATCCAAGAACATGGTATATCTCTCCATCTGTTTGTATCATCTTTAATTTCTTTCATCAGTGTCTTATAATTTTCTGCATACAAGTCTTTTGTCTCCTTAGGTAGGTTTATTCCTAGGTATTTTATTCTTTTTGTTGCAGTGGTAAATGGGAGTGTTTCCTTAATTTCACTTTCAGATTTTTCATCATTAGTGTATAGGAATGCCAGAGATTTCTGTGCATTAATTTTGTATCCTGTTACTTTACCAAATTCATTGATTAGCTCTAGTAGTTTTCTGGTAGCATCTTTAGGATTCTCTATGTATAGTATCATGTCATCTGCAAACAGTGACAGCTTTACTTCTTTTCCAATTTGGATTCCTTTTATTTCTTTTTCTTCTGATTTCTGTGGCTAAACTACACAACTACATGTAAAAGAATGAAATTAGAACACTCCCTAACACCATACACAAAAATAAACTCAAAATGGATTAAAGACCTAAATGTAAGGCCAGAAACTTTCAAACTCTTAGAGGAAAACATAGGCAGAACACTCTATGACATAAATCACAGCAAGATCCTTTTTGACCCACCTCCTAAAGAAATGGAAATAAAAAACAGAAAAAAAAACAAATGGGACCTAATGAAACTTAAAAGCTTTTGCATAGCAAAGGAAACCATAAACAAAATGAAAGGACAACCCTCAGAATGATAGAAAATATTTGCAGATGAAGCAACTGACAAAGGATTAATCTCCAAAATATACAAGCAGCTCATGCAGCTCAATATCAAAAAAACAAACAACCCAATCCAAAAATGGGCAGAAGACCTAAACAGACATTTCTCCAAAGAAGATTTACAGATTGCCAACAAACACATGAAAGAATGCTCAACATCATTAATCATTAGAGAAATGCAAGTCAAAACTTCAATGAGATATCATCTCACACCAGTCAGAATGGCCATCATCAAAAAATCTAGAAACAATAAATGCTGGAGAGGGTGTGGAGAAAAGGGAACACTCTTGCACTGCTGGTGGGAATGTGAATTGGTTCAGCCACTATGGAGAACAGTATGGAGGTTCCTTAAAAAACTACAAATAGAACTACCATATGACCCAGCAATCCCACTACTAGGTATATACCCTGAGGAAACCAGAATTCAGAAAGAGTCATGTACCAAAATGTTCATTGCAGCTCTATTTACAATAGCCCGGAGATGGAAACAACCTAAGTGCCCGCCGTCGGATGAATGGATAAAGAAGATGTGGCACATATATACAATGGAATATTACTCAGCCATAAAAAGAAACGAAATTGAGCTATTTGTAATGAGGTGGATAGATCTAGAGTCTGTCATACAGAGTGAAGTAAGTCAAACTAAAAATAACACTACCACACGACCCAGCAATCCCACTACTGGGCATATACTCTGAGAAAACCATAATTCAAAAAGAGTCATGTATCACAATGTTCACTGCAGCTCTATTTACAATAGCCAGGACATGGAAGCAACCGAAGTGTCCGTCGACAGATTAATGGATAAAGAAGATGTGGCACATATATACAATGGAATATTACTCAGACATAAAAAGAAACGAAATTGAGTTATTTGTAGTGAGGTGGATGGACCTAGAGTCTGTCATACAGAGTGAAGTAAGTCAGAAAGAGAAAAACAAATACCATATGTTAACATATATATATGGAATCTAAAAAAAAAAAAAAATGGTCAGGAGGAACCTAGGGCAAGATGAGAATAAAGATGCAGACCTACTAGAGAATGGACTTGAGGATACGGGGAAGGGGAAGGGTAAGCTGGGACAAAGTGAGAGAGTTGCATGTACATATATACACTACCAAATGCAGAACCGATAGCTAGTGGGAAGCAGCCACATAGCACAGGGAGATCAGCTCGGTGCTTTGTGACCACCTAGAGGGGTGGGATAGGGAGGGTGGGAGGGAGGGAGACGCAAGATAGAAGATATATGGGGATATATGTATATGTATAGCTGACTCACTTTGTTATAAAGCAGAAAGTAACACACCATTGTAAAGCAATTATACTCCAATAAAGATGTTAAAAAAAAAATAAAAGGCCCTTGGTTCCTTTACCTTCTTTGATTTAACTTCCCATTTCAGAGAGTTTTAAACGGTGCATTCCATGTGCTTTGACCTTATTTCATTTAATAATGAAATTTATCTTCAGGATAATTTAATATTTGTCTGAATATCTACTTTATATAAAGTACAATGGAAAGGGAGGAGGGAGAGGCCAGAGGAGAATGCACAATGAAAAGTGAATGACAAAGCCTGGGTGTTTTCTTCCTTGATGAGTTTGAAATTTGGTAGAGAAATTATAATATACGACAACTGCTGTAAAAACTAGAATGTAACGAAGAAGTGAAAAGTGCTACAGAAGTTCAGCTAGAAGATGATTTTTTTAGTTTTGCGTTTGGTTGGTGGTAGGGAAGTAGAAAGAACGAGGAGCAGGCAGGTGAAACGTTGCTACAACTTCCTGTGTAACCTACTCAAGATCAACTGGCCTTTCTATACTGGCTTGGAGTTAGGCAGATGAAAAAGGTAGGTAAGTAATTTCAGACAGATGTAACAGCTAAGAGGAAAGGCTCAGAGGTATAAAGGGTGGTGGCAGTGTTTGGGGAAAAGCTGCCAATCTAGTTTGACTAGTGCATTGGATGTACATCACACATCTTTGGATATGTCATAAGGAAGGCCGGTGACTGCCCTTCAGCCTCTAGGCCAGCTGGGCAGCCACGAGGCCCCTACCCACTACAGAGGCATTTGCTTTTCCACTGATCTACTGCAGACGTCCCAGAAGGATTCTCAGTCAAACCTCTTCCAAAGAGTTACTGTGAATACGCTATTACACTATAGTTTAAAAAAACTATAGGCTCTCCAGGGGGAAAAATGCTTGAAACTTTTTCATCAGCTAAATTTCTACAGTTATCTTTTAGTATTTCTATATTATTTTGCTATAAGAAGATGATTTTTTCATAGAGAGTATTTTGATGCTTGGTTATATATATTTCTAAGTTATTAAGTCATTGATCTCTGCTATAACAGAGAAATAATTAAATAAGACACGGATGAGTCACGTCTTCATATAATGAAATACTATGAAAACCTGCAATAAACAAGGAAAAATGAAGACCTAGAGAAAGAGAGCCAAATGTGAATGAATGATTAAATACATATGCACTCAAGAGGGACACTAATCTATTCAAAACATGGAACAAGTAGCAAAAAGATTGGACCAGGTTGGTCCGGGTGATGGAGCTGTCTAGCTTCCAGCACGCCACGCCAACATTGCAGACTTTGCTCTCCTGCTGGAAACCTCCCCATTGTCATCAAGGACTTTTAATTAATGACTTAAGTGAAGGAAGCAACCTGTTGCTGTTCAAACTCAGACGTTCACTACAAGGGGCATGAAACTTATTACAAGACGATACATTTGGTCATTAATTTTATATTTTCACATGCAGTTATTCCTAACAGATTCTTTACTCCTAAGCACTTAGGAAGAGATTTCTAAACCCCATCATCAGAAGTGTATGGAACCTCCAAAACTGTCCAAAGATACAGAATTCAACTCCTTAAACTTAACTGAAAACAAAGGGAACACCATGCCAATTCTCTCTTTAGAAGTAACTGACAATTTCACTTAGAAAGTATTACAGAGGAGCAGATGGCTGAATCCAAATGTAGTTATTAATATAAAAATTTATAGAGAAAAAATTATCATTCAGTTATTAACTATAATATTTATAGAGAAATTAACTATGGAAAGAAATAAAAATAAGATGAGCAAAAACAGGACTTCACACGTTCTTCAAAAGATGCACCTTAGTCTTGGATTATTGTCAACTCTCAATGTCAGACTCCAGGCCAGTTTGTTCATGGGGGCTGGCCAAGAAAGCCTTCTTTGGTGCCAAGATTCTCTGGCCAAATATCAGCATGGGGACACCCTTGTGTTGGTAATCTCTAGCTAATTTACTAGCAGTCCAGAAACTCATGTCAGAATGGCTCATATCTTCTCTCAACCAACAGAAAGCCACAAATTTACCATCTCAGCTATGCACTGGCAGGTCTTCAATGTAAAGTTCTATATGTTAGTGACCATGACCTATATCCTCAGAGGGTCCACAGGTCCACAGTCCAAGAAAAGATTTGGGTTTATTCCACAGTTCAGCATATGTCTGTCTGACTGCACAGTGGGACAGAACTCTTGCCAAATAACCTGGCACTCTTCAACCTGGCTATCAGAAGACTAAAAACCATACAGCCATTTTAAGCAACCCGCCAAGACAATAAATTGGTACATCTCCCATAGAATTTCTTAACTTAGAATGAAAATAGACTTGTTTAATTTCCTAATCTATAGTAATTCAATACAATATATTAATAAATCTTTTAAAATATATAGAAGTGACTCTAGTATCTCACAGGTTGATGATATAGAAACCACCCACCCACATTTTATATAACACTTGTTCATAAGGAAGATTAAATATGTCAGAGTAATTGCGAGTATTTTTCATTCCATATAAATCCAGAGATAAAAATCAACATTTCAGTTTCTCTTCTCAATCTCTCTTTCTCACTCGTCATATATTTGTACAACAGTGTCTCGAAAAATGCCTGCACAAATAAGTACTCAATAAATAGTAATATGTGTTGAACAAACAAATAAACAAATGTTGATCTCTAGAAGGAGCCCACAGCTCCTCCCTTGTTTTCCTACTTCTGCTTCTAAGGAGAGCACGTTATGGGGATGGTGGAGGAAAGGGCAGTATATGGGGTCCCAGAGGGTGAAGTGTTGGGTATAACATGGGCTAAAGGTCTGCCTTCTGGTCATTTAGAATCCTGACTTCTTCTAGGATTCTCTCTCCTGCCCTCTTCCTGTTGGATCCCCAACTCCTGTCCAGCAGTAGAGGTGCCATTCTTCTCCCCGTCCTTTTCCTCCTCTTCCTTCATTGCCTCCACACATCCCCTCTTTAGAAAGGCAAACAGACACTGGCGTTAGACCCAGGATAAATGAGCGACGTAGAAGCTGCCTCAGACCTTCTGTGCTAGGCTACCAGAGACATGTCTTCCTTTTCCTTTAGTCATCTTTTCTTGTCTCTGATCACCAAGATGTACATAACGGTACAGAGTGAAACTTAAGGAAGAAAGCTGAGGAAGCAGCAGGTGCAAGAGTTCAGTCTGAGCCTCAGACCTCCTTTGGGGGAAGTGGTCATACACACTGCTGTCGAGAAGACCTGGAGACTGCAGGATGGTTTGTGACCTCAAACCTCAGTAATAAGGAGAATGCGTTTGCCTGGTCTTGTGTGTGTGTGTGTGTGTGTGTGTGTGTGTGTGTGTGTGTGTGTGTGTGTGTATGTGTGTGTGTGTGTGTATGTGTGTGCATGTGTGTATATCTTTACAGCTCCTTAGTTTTGGGTAAATGGCCAGTTAAGGATTTAAAGTGCTTAATCATGATCAAAATCATCTTGATATAATTAATAGTTAACACATAAATATATAGATCAGCAAAAACTGCTTTCAATAAATGTGATTAAACCATTACTGCTCCAAAAGACTTCAGATGGTGAATACAACATAATGTCTATGGGGCATCACTGTATGGAATGAAGTAAGGGAGAGGGTAGAAACCAATCCCTCATGAAGTCCTGAGGACAAAACAACTTGTACAGTCTCTGAACAGGCAGGAGTATCAATATAAAGTTCATTAACATTCTCATAAGATAACAATCAGGTACCCACGTCACCTATGACCCAAGTGAATTTCACTGTAAGTAGAAGCAGAACCTAGAAGCAGTCCTCAGAAAGCCCCAATCTCATCTCTAGTTACAGTCACTTTCAGACCTGCCTTGGACCATCACTTTTCCTCCTATATTGGGACACATTAACATTCACTATGGACAGTTAATCTCTAATGTCTTCATTATATTACTGCTGGCAACTTATTTTGCCCATGAAGCACTTTTATAGCACCAAATTATTTAACCTACTCCCTCCTTTAGAGAAGTCCTAAAAAACATCAAGGTTTATATGAGCCTAACAGTGGCTACTTTCTACCTGGGGCTAAGTTGTACGAGAAATTAGGCAGAGCAGCTGGAAAAGAAGATATTTGGACACCTAATCCAGTTCTTATGATGTTCTTCATTATTATTATTATTATTATTATTATTATTATTATTATTATTATTTTGCGGTACGCGGGCCTCTCACCGCCGCGGCCTCTCCCGTTGCGGAGCACAGGCTCCGGACGGGCAGGCTCAGCGGCCATGGCCCACGGGCCTAGCCACTCCGCGGTATGTGGGATCCTCCCGGACCGGGGCACGAACCCGTATCCCCTGCAGCTGCAGGCGGACTCTCAACCACTGCGCCACCGGGGAAGCCCCTTCATTATTTTATTTGAAAAGAATTCTGAAAACAGCAAAGTCATTTTCAAATGTGATTCTAAAAGCGATCAATTACACTATTTTGCATCATCTTAATTTTAATTTTCTCATCCTAGAGTTTATTATCACTCAGGACAGGTGACATGTGAAACCTTTTTTAAGATTTTTTGCAAAGTTCTGAAAAGTTATCAGCCAGGATCATGGTATATAATAAGACATAACACGTTCCCTTTAAAAATATTTAAGTGCATGTGTAAAGTTAAGAAGCTGTTGTATATTTATGGTTTAATAAAATAATTCTAAAGGAAAAAATACTTCTAAAATCCTAAACTGTAATATAACAATCTATGACCACAATCATTTGCCCATCCATCTTTATTATTCCATTTCTCCAAACAACTCCTGTTCTTTAAATTGTTCAAAACTCCCAAATCTATATTTCCATCCATAGACTTACTACTATTCCAAACCATACACAATCCTCTTAGATCTCTTCACCTGGGTGATTTACAGACATACAAACTCAGCACATCTAAACTAAATTTATCAAATTTTCCTGCCCTCCCTTTGAGCCCTGCGCTTCACACAAACCAAACTCCTCGTTGTCCACTGAATGGGCTCTTCTGAAAGTCTCCTGACTGCGTATTTGCTCATATCTTCACCCGAACTGATCTTATGTTCCCTCATTTCTACCCAATCCCTTCCTAACTCTCGCCCAGCAAATTGCCTATTCAACACTCACTCATCTCTCAATATACGTTTGAATTATTACCTCTTCTCAAATCCCTTCCCGTCAGGTAGACTGCCATTCCTCCTGTGAGTTCCCACTGATCCCTCTATGCTCCAAACACTTCAGCAATGAAGCAGAGATGATTATTACAACCATACGAGCAAAAAGGCTGTAGGAAAACATAAGCTATTTTCAACTCCAAAATAAATCTCAGGAACCCTGAGACCTGTCACTGTGCTAATATAGTGAGTCATGCTCTCTATCAAGAGTAGATTGAGGTGGAGGGGGTATATGCTCTCTAATTTGGTGATGTCTAAGAAAGGGGATTACAGACAAGTGGTAACGGGCTCAGATAAATCAGGTTGGAAGGTGAGTACTGGATTGGAAACATGCTTCTGCAGATATACTTGTGAAACCATTTGTAAAGCAAAATTAATGTAGTCATAACTTTTCCCCTTCCTCTACTTTACCAGGGAAATGGGTCTTTGTGGCTAGGATGGCTGCCAGGCCTGGGTCTTTCACTGCATTGATCTGAGGTACAGGATGAATTAGAGAACAGAAAGAGTCAGAACAGCTAACGTGATTTGTATCAAGAGAGGAAAGAGAGGAGGGGAGAGGGGAGAAGAGGCAAAAAGGGATCCAGAAATGCAAGGAATACAGCGAGAGAGATGAAAACCAATGCAGATTGTTTGTAGCAGAGTCCTTTGAGGAAAGAGGTCTTGGGAGCAACTGCTTTACCACGTGAGACATCCTATTTCATTGCATCTGAGATGCTATTATTCACAGAGTACACCATTATTATATGTACTGATGAAATATACACTTGAAAGAAAAAGAGGTTGGGAAAGGGTTTTTATTTCCTTCTTTGAACCGTATAAAGAGGTTATTTGAGACACAAAATTACAATTTATTTTTAGCACTTTTTAATACACTATTAGAAAGGTGTTTGGGGTTTTGTTTTCGGTTTTGCTTTGTTTTGGGGGGCGGTTTTGGGGCTTGTTTTTAAGTGACAGAGGGCAGAGATTAACGTAAAGGCAGCTCAGCTTTATATAGTTACATTTAACTGTGCAGAGCCCTTCTTAACATTAAAAAATAGAAACTTTTCAGATCCCTTTTCCCATAACCCTTTCTGGTACCAAGTTGAAAAGGAATGAGCAGCATTATAGATGACTGTGGCACAGAGGATTATGTATGTGTTTGGAATAGTAATAAGTCTAATTATTATCATTATTATGAAATAATGATTATAGCTAATATTTTTTAACACGATCTAAGCTTTTAAATGAATGCACTCATTTGGTTTTCATAACAAACTCTCTAAGATAGATATAGTTTATTATCTCTATTGAGGCACAGAGAGCTTAAATAATTGCCCAAGCTTATACAACCAGTAAGTGACAGAGCCGGGGTTCACATCCAGCCAGTTGGGATCTGGTACACATGCTGTTATCTGCCACATCCTACTGCCTCATGCTGTTAACATACAGAACATGTTTTCCCTAAATGGAAGTCATTTATTACTCTTCCACGTGAATGAAGCCAATCACAAAATGTCCTTATGTAGTATACTTCAGTCAGCAAATATATACCCACAAGCCTGGGATAATGAGGAAACCAGTCACTCCTAAGCCAAATGATCCACTGAAACTTGCACAGATAAGAAGAATACTATTAGGGGGCTTCCCTGGTGGCTCAGTGGTTGAGAGTCCGCCTGCCGATGCAGGCGACGCGGGTTCGTGCCCCGGTCCAGGAAGATCCCACATGCCGCGGAGAGGCTGGGCCCTTGAGCCATGGCCGCTGAGCCTGAGCGTCCGGAGCCTGTGCTCCACAACGGGAGAGGCCACAACAGTGAGAGGCCCGCGTACCGCAAAAACAAAAAAAATAATAATACTATTAGATGAAGTGAAGATTGGATTTCCTCCAACTACAGGTTATTTTATCCTAGAAACTAAAAAGCAAGTAAATATAATCAAGAAACACGGTTTAAGTTATTTAGAGGAAAAAGTAAGACTAAAAGACACTGGTGAGAAAGCTGCAAAGATTGAAGAAGACTATATATTTTGACATTAAATTATGTAAATCATATGCAAACTATGCAAATCTGCATGAAGCTAGGGAAAG
>NW_006772469.1:1443891-1457176 GCF_000442215.2 Lipotes vexillifer | reverse complement strand
AAAGAGAAGCTGCGGTTGTTTTTTCTTTCTTTAAGCCTTACATAAACACCTTCTGAAATGAGCGGTGAGGGACTAAGTGTGAAATTCACAATAATATGATTTTCTAGGTACTTTAGCTCATTGAAAACTGAATTAATCACATATTCAAAAAATGTAAATTAATGCTATAGAGAAATGTTGCAATCTTTGTAACACTATGGTCATGTTACAATGGTTTTTAAGTGCCTTCTAGGACTCTATTTCCAGATCTCCACCTTCATATGGTATATCATCTCCCTTTAGCACGTGTACTAAGAGACCAAACTATCACTTACATGAAAAGTTACGTATGTCACATTATGTAAAGGTGAAAAGACTCAGTCTGACCACAAGTATATCCTAACTCATGTACCAACGAACTAGATGGCAGCAAACTGTATTTGATTCTCTGAGGTCATTTGCATTGGCTAACTCCTTTACTTAGGAACAGCTAGTTTGGACACTGTATCATTCTGACTTTGGATGAAGACCATTACATGAAAAAGCTTACTCTTCAACTCATTCCAGTAACACAGAACAGCTATTTCACTGCCTTTTCTGTTGAATCTATAACCCTTGAGATAAACAAAAAGGAATACCTCAAACTAAGAGGAAATAGAAGAGTGGATGCATAGAAAATATGATGAGCACCGAGAAAGCCCATTAAAAAAAAGGGCCCAAAAAGATTTCTGCAAGTTACTTCTTCAGAAAGAAAATTCACTATAGGATAGTGGAGACAGATAAATAAAACATGATTTCTGCCTTTAATCATCTCAGACATTTTAACTTTTAGCCAGAACCCAGGATATGAAATTTCGTATATATCAAAGCACAACAATCCTGAAGGAGGCCCAGCAATCGACTGCTAATCAAAATAAACTATCCTATTATGAGGGGATGTAACATGCCCTATCCTATACTGGTAGCACAAGGCCACAGACACTCACTCTTCTTTGCCACTTAAGCTCTCTTAAAAGGTATGGCAAGGAATGATGTCATCCACTGGGTGACATCCACGAAGTTAATTCTGCAGGAGACTTCAGAGAATGTGTTCAATTGCTTCATTGGTCAGATGATGAGGAAACAGAAGGAAACGAAGGCCAAGAGACATTAAATAATTTTCTCAAAGTCACAGTTACTTAGTGTCAATGGAACGGGACCCAGCCTGATATCTATTTTTTACTTACTATGCCAAATAATTTTCAAGCAAGAATTTCAATTATTTATGCTTTCCTAGACCCATATTGTCATAAACAGTCAGCTGCTGACTACATGGTCCATTAAAATTAGCAAATAACATCTACTTTGCTTCCAGAGGATCTTACCAATTCAATGTTAATCACGTCATTCCCTTGATTTAAAAATCATTTTATCCTCAAAAGATAAAATTCAACCCAGGTATAACATAGGTTCTTTCACAACGTAATCCCCCAGCCTAGACTTCCAGACCTCCCACCTCAGACCGTACATTCCAGAAACATCAAACTGCTTGTAGTTCTCAAAAGGAGAAAGATTGTTGGACACTGCCTTGGTTTGCATAGGCTCCTTCCTCCACCCAATAGGCTATTCTCCCACTTGTTTGGGGGAAGAATTCCTACTCACCCCTTAAAACACATTTCTTTCCTAAAGACTACTGTTCACCATGGAATTAGTCAAAGCCACCCCTCGATTTCCAACATTCCTTTGTTGTTGAGCTAATCACATAGCTTAGCAATTATTCCTCCCTCTATCTCTTTCTCTCTCTACTGAACCGTGGCACCTCGAGGGGAAAGTCCTTAGCCTTATAGCTTTACATCCCCAGCTGCGAGCACATAAGAAGTACGCCGTTAATATTTATTGAATAAATGAATGGGATGGGGGCTAAAATAGATGCCATTATTTCTGTTTCTTTTATTTTATATCAGAGAAATCTAGCTCAAAACACAACTGATAACAATCAAGGAACTGTGGTAAAGCTAAAGATTAACATTTGCAATTATTACCCATTTTAAATTAGCATAAAAATATTTAAAACCTGACTATGGAAAAGGGCTTGCAGCAAAGAGAAAAATCCATACACAATGCGCATTGATTTAAGCAGGGTTTTGCAGGGTTTTTTTCATTTTAAAGAAAAGCTTTCTTGGAACAGGTGATCTTTATTACCACGTTGCTCTAACTGCAAATACTTCAGTACCTGATGCCTATTAAATTGTCTGCCCTGCCAGAAGGAAAGCCAAGAAACCACAACAAAAGAAAAATAAAGCTTTAAATGCAAGCAATAAAGAACTGGCTCTGAGTAATAATTACCTTGGATAATGCAGGAACACTAAGTAGCCAGTACAGTTCATTAAATAAATTTCATTCTCAATTTCGGAAAATAAGGAGGGCAAAATTTAAAACTTCATCATTCATTGTACATTTAAAGGACTCCAAAGGGAAGTATAGATTACTTTGTTTTATTTTACAGAGTAGAACAGTTCAGCCTCACTGAGGCAATCTCACCCAGCAGAAAGGACCTCGCCTGTATATTCATAGCCATCTGTGTGCTATCAAGGGGCAGAGCATCCAGATATTAAATGCCAAGGACTGTCTCTCCAGCCATTGTAGAGGTCACTCCAACAATAGCAAGTTGATGGAACTGACGAAATATTTAGCTAGTGTCTAATTCTTCCTGAAAATTGACTGGATACTAAACTTGGCATCAATGAAATAGTTGGAGTACCCATAATGCTTTGGTGTTGCAGTATACCAGAAGATAAATATTCTAGGAATGAATGCAGTTATTTTCCTGGAAGGGAAAGTTATTATGAGTTCTCGACTTTGTTGATTTCAAATCCACTGACTGGCATGGGATCAATTACCCACTTCTGGAGCTAAAAGCAAGGGGAGTGGAAGGAGAAAGTGTTCAATCCCATCCAACTAAATAGCTCAGGTAGGAAAGAGGGGGATTCCCTAAAGAAAAATCGGAGGGTTGTTACCAGAAGAAGTGAGAATGAGGGAATGGGTGTTGGGCAGGTGAAAACATATAGTGTACTTTTCAGAATCTGAGAAAGTTAAGGACGGCTAAAGGTAGACCAAGGAATAAAGCTATAACAACAAGCGCCTGAAGTACTTCAAGTCTGCTGAAACAATATGTAGGTTTATCCCATGTGTATCAGGAAAACAGAACTAGGACCAAAAAGTAGAACTTTGAAGAGGCAGCTTTAACTTGAAATAAGGAAGAGCTTTATCATGAGAGGAGGTATTTAAAAACCAAGGGACAAGCAGAGATTCTTCCTCCACCATTCCTGTCTTGGACCCATCTCTCTCATTTTAGAGGAAAACCCGCTCTGCCTTCTTTACTCACCCTTCTGTGCTCCTCTTCCCCACGGCAGGAGAAGACACTTGACGGTCACGTTTAGCCAAGGCTCTCTCTAGACTCTCCCTTTCAGAGCCTCTCTACATGGATCACATCTTCTCCGCAATCCTGTCTCCTCTTTGTGTGACTGCTCACAGGATAGATCCTGACCCAGTGGGGCTGGGGAGAACTCCAGTCATCCAGCTGTATAGTCTGCACCTGGGTGAGAGACTCCATCCAGGTGATAAGACACAGGAAACCACTTTGACCCCATAATTCTGAACCACCTTCGCCAGCCTTAGAGTCAATGTCTGATTCTCATCTAACTTCCATATGTATTCTAAGTGGCTCAGAATTTAAAAGGAAGAGGAGTGCGGTTACTTGGCTCCCTTAAGCTCTAACATTTTTCAGAAGGGATTCGAACGTGGACTGGAAATAGTGTTTGGAGTGGGGATGTTGTTTGGAATAGTCTACTATTGCACTTCCAATCTGTGATACTAGTTATGCAAGGTAATAAAGGTCACTGAAAATAACCAATAATTATTTGTCCATGTTTATTCTTCAGAAACCATCAGAGACTTTTACCTGATTGCAGACCAGTAGAAAATCTAGCATCCTTCTTTTATTGAGAACTGGCACTGTCTGCCTCAGGCAGTGTGATCTAATGGAATTTACTGTCTCTAAAGGCAGAAAACCTGATTCCCACCTCACTGAATTGCCATATAGCAATTATCAACTAACCCCTCTGCCCCAGCTATTCTTTGCATGAAATAAAGTAATAATGACAACATTTTACTACAGTGTTGGAGAATTGCTGATTGGGTGCGGAGTATTTATAAAATATTCATGATATGCTAAATGTTAAAAAGGAAATTTTAACTTCTTAAAGTGGAAAGGTTATTATAAGAAATGATTTGCTATGTTCTCAGACTGAAATTAGTGGAAAATATGGGGGAAATGTGTGCACTGGATCTAGAATATCCAAAGCAATCTTGAAAAAAAAGAATAAAGTTGGAAGACTTATATTACTTGACTTCAAGGCTAACTATTAAGCTACAGCAATCAAGATAATATGTTACCGGCATAATAATCAACAAACAAATCAAGGTAACAGAATAGAGAGACAAGAAATAGAAACACTCATTTAATTTTTTTTCTTTTTCTTTTTCTTTTTACTTTATGCGGGCCTCTCACTGTTGTGGCCTCTCCGGTCGCGGAGCACAGGCTCCGGACGCGCAGGCTCAGCGGCCATGGCTCACGGGCCCAGCCGCTCCGCGGCATGCGGGACCCTCCCGGACCGGGGCACGAACCCGTGTCCCCTGAATCGGCAGGCGGACTCTCAACCACTGCGCCACCAGGGAAGCCCCTCCTTTAATTTTTGACAACACAAAAAGTCACAGCAAATGTTGCTATAATAACTGGATATCTATATGCAATAAAATGAATGTTGACTTGCCTTCATACCAAATAAAAATTAATTTGAAATAGATTACAAACTTATCATAAAAGTTAAATAATAAAGCTTTTACAAGAAAAGGTAGGGAATATCTTCCACACTTGGAAGAAGGTAAATGTTTCTTAGATGGATTTTTCCAGTAAAAAATGGATAAGATTTCAGCAGATCCTTCATTAAAGCAGTTATATAAAAGGCCAATAAGCAAATCTGCATTCTCATTAAAGAAATTCAAATTAAAAATACCCCAGTGAGATACCAGTAATATCCACCAAGATGGCTAAAACTAAAATGACCAACAACACCAAATGATGACAAAGATGTGGAGCAACTGAAACTCTCCTGTAGCGTAAGT
The DNA here is from genome assembly GCF_000442215.2 of Lipotes vexillifer. NCBI lineage: Eukaryota > Metazoa > Chordata > Mammalia > Artiodactyla > Lipotidae > Lipotes > Lipotes vexillifer. The sequence continues at coordinate 1,452,034 of NW_006772469.1, read as the reverse complement.
GGGAATATAAAACAGTACAACCAGTGGTGCAGGAGCTAGTCTGCACTGGTTCACAAAAGCCAATCCTGCACATCTGTTCCCATGTTAGCTCTCAATGACTTCACACTGGTAGCCTGAAATTGTCCATAATGGGACTATTTACCTCATGAAATTGACAACGTTGCACTTGCTGTTATGAGTGGTCTGCATCATCGTTGTGTTCTCCATCTCTTCCCCTTCCTCCTTCTTTTGGTTTCTCCTCCTTCTCATTTTTCCCTTGCCCTCCTCTTTTTGTCCTTTTCCTCCTCCTCTTCCTCCTTTTTCTCCTTTTCCTCCTCCTTGTTCATTTTTTGTTTCTGTTTTTTTTTTTTTTTTTTTCTGCAGAGTCAATTGATAAACATTTACCAACACCCCACTGGGTACCGCAACTTTGGGATAATTTATGTCCATTTCTTATAAAATGAAATATATACCTACTCCCTGACCTAGAAATTCCACAAAAAAATTTTCTACAGGAGTGTTCGTAGCAGCTTTATTCATAATAACCAAAACCTGAAAACAGCCCGAGTGTCCATTAATAGCGGAATGGAAAAACAAACTGTGGTATAATCATATATTAAATAGTTCTCAGCAAGAAAAACAAATAAACACTACCACAGATGAATCTCAAAAACACTATGCTGAGTGGAAGAAGCCTTACACAAGAGTATATACTGTATGTTTACATTTATATAAAGTTATAGGACAGGCAAAACTAATAAGGTTTTAAAAAAAACAGAACAATGGTTGCCTCTGGGGGTGGAGAGTGGGGCAGGGATTGACTGGCAAGGAGCATGAGGGTGCTTTCTGGGGTAATGGTAAAGCTCTGTAACAATAGGGATTTGGGTTAAACAAGTACAAGCATTGGTCAAAACTAGTGACTATATACAAGATCTGGGTGTTTCACTCTATGTATATTACCTCAAAAGAAAAAATGTAAACAAATACTGAACTCTAGTTAATGATTTCCTTGGCTGAAATATTTAGATGTGTACTCATGTCTGCAACTTCAAAATAGATCACGAAAATAAGATGGATTGGTGAATTGATAGAGAGATGGATAAATGGATGGATATATGATACAGTAAATTAGTAAAATGTTAATGGTAGAATCTAGGACATGGGTATGGGTGCTCACTATAAAATCCTTTAACTTTTTTGTATGTTTGAAAATTTTCATAATAAAATGTTGGAGAATATCAGTAAAAGACAAACTGTATAGCTCTTAATGAGTGCTTACCATTGCCAGGTGCTATGCTAGATGTTTTATAAGCATTATCTAATTTAATCCTCACAACCATCCTATGTTAAATGCCATTATCATTCCCATTTTCCACGTAATTAAACTAGGCTTAGAGAAATGAAGTTACTTGTCTGAGGTCACACAGCAAGTAATGAGAAATGACCTCAACCCAGTCTGTCTCATCTATACATTGTATAAATCTCCTCTCTGTATGGAAGAAACAGAAGGAGAAAAGCAGAACAAAAGTCAAAAAGAAGTCAACTGGTAATAAATAAGAAGTGGGAATACTTGGGCAGAGTCCCTGCTTTACCATCTTTTAAGACTAAACTACAAGCAAAACTGGCTACATAATTTGTGGAGCTTAGTGACAAATAAACATGAAGGATTTCCTGCTCAAAAATTAAGAATTTCAAGAAGGTGACAGCAGGGCATCAAACCAAGTACAGGGCCCTTCTGAAAGCCAGCCCCGTGCAACTGTGGGGCTGTGGGGTGCACACCCATGAAGCGGACCCTGCATACAAGAATAGAAAGCTTGATATCATTAGGATTACTACAAATTTCTCACATTAAATGACTCCTTCTGTGATTAAATTTTTTCCCGTCTCCCATTCCCGGAGTCAGAGTTTTTATACCCAAGGAGCAGAAAAGGCAGGCTTAAACCTTGGTGGCCATGACATCTGAATACTAAAGCTGTAGTAAGTTTCCATAAAAGACTTCTGTGTTCTTGCCAAAATTAAGGCATATTAGTCATAACAGGCACTGATCTTCCTCTTAAAGTGGTCATCAGGGACACAACTGGGAAATGTTGATGGATCATCCTGAAAGAGTAAACTGGTTTCAAAGAGGCAGCTTTGTCACTAGTGGAATGAACGGGTGACCCATCATTCCCCTCCAACTCCAAAACTGACCTGGCAGTCAGAGAATGTCTCCTCCATTTATGGGGCTGCCTTTTACCATCAGGGTTTCAAAGCAAAGAGCTCATGTGTACTTTAGAAAATGGAGACTATGGCACCAATTGAAAATACTTTAAAAAATAAAGCTCCCATACATTTCCAAGCCCCAGGACAATTCAGCAGCAGCTTAGTTACTTCCCACCTGGGCTGTGGCTGCAATCAGTAATTCTCAGACAGACAAAAAACACAGTAGTTTTGCTATGGATAATAGACTGTTCATCCACTGAAAAGACTTCTATATTTTTTCATGTACTGTACAAGAAAAATGCTTCATTTCGACTAGAATCAAAACGACAAATCCTTTTACCTCAGTTTCGCTAGCTGCCTCTGGAAGCTGAAAAATACTGTTACTAGAGAATAACCCAGAGGATTTTGAGAAGCCCCAATGGGGGAAAGGAACCAAGACAAGATTTGCCTCCCTTTTTCATTCTGTACCAGACACTGCAAGGGTGATTCAAATTATTTAGAATGATCGCTCTGTAAGCTCTGATAACTCTACGTTCAAAAATAATTTCCCAAATTACTACATTTAAGATTCCTCTATAAGAAAGGCCACAGGAAGAGGCAGCATAGAAATGGGCTGTTTTGAGGATTTCCAGGAAAGTCCTTGGTTTTAAAGAGAAGAAACCGCTTAAACTGGGAATGGGGGAAATGTGCTGATTCCCTAGCAATTTCTGGGGCTGCTACCTCATGAAAGGCACTTTACGAAATGCAGAAAGCCCGCATGCCTCCACAGTGACTGAGAGGCTCGGGTCCCTTCCTTCTAGCATGTGAAAAATACTGTGCATTTTCAGTACAAAGAGATTCTCCTCTCCTTTGCAGACTTTGCTTTATCAACATACCTGGAAATACGTTCAAGAAATCCCACCTTATAGGGATGGCTGGGCTGACCTGTTGGATCAAAGTCTCCTATGCTGTGGTAGGAGCTAAGAACAAGGATAGGTAAAATCAGCATGGTTTTTCTTTTCTTTTTTTTACATCTTTATTCGAGTATAATTGCTTTACAATGGTGTGTTAGTTTCTGCTGTATAACAAAGTGAATCAGCTATACATATACATATATCCCCATATCCCCTCCCTCTTGTGTCTCCCTCCCACCCTCCCTATCCCACCCCTCTAGGTGGTCACAAAGCACTGAGCCGATCTCCCTGTGCTATGCGGCTGCTTCCCATTAGCTATCTATTTTACATTTGGTAGTGTATATATGTCCATACCACTCCCAGCTTACCCTATCCCCTTCCTGTGTCCTCAGTCTACATCTGCGTCTTTATTCCTGTCCTGCCCCTAGGTTCTTCAGAATCTTTTTTTTTCTTCTAGATTCCATATATATGTGTTAGCATACGGTATTTGTTTTTCTCTTTCTGACTGACTTCACTCTGTATGACAGACTCTAGGTCCATCCACATCACTACAAATAACTCAGTTTCGTTTCTTTTTATGGCTGAGTAATATTCCATCGTATATATGTGCCACATCTTCTTTATACATTCATCTGTTGATGGACACTTTGGTTGCTTCCATGTCCTGGCTATTGTAAATAGAGCTACAGTGAACACTGTGGTACATGACTATTTTGCATTATGGTTTTCTCAGGGTATATGCCCAGTAGGGGGATTGCTGGGTCATATAGTAGTTCTATTTTTAGTTTTTAAGGACCCTCCATACTGTTCTCCATAGTGGCTGTATCCATTTACATTCCCACCAACAGTGCAAGAGGGTTCCCTTTTCTCCACACCCTCTCCAGCATTTATTGTTTGTAGATTTTTTGATGATGGCCATTCTGAGTGGTGTGAGGTGATACCTCATTGTAGTTTTGATTTTCAGCATGGGTTTGTTTGTTTGTTTGTTTGTTTGTGGTATGCGGGCCTCTCACTGTTGTGGCCTCTCCCTGTTGCGGAGCACAGGCCCCGGACGCACAGGCTCAGCGGCCATGGCTCACGGGCCCAGCCGCTCCGCGGCGTGTGGGATCTTCCCGGACCGGGGCACGAACCTGTGTCCCCTGCATCGGCAGGCGGACTCTCAACCACTGCGCCACCAGGGAAGCCCTCAGCATGGGTTTTTAATTTGGAGAACTCACCAGCATTAGGGCAACTGCATCCAACAAAACAAATCACTAGAATGAAGACTTGGGGAGGATATCCTGCCAGGCGTGTGTGCAGCACAGATCAATGCACACCAGCCATGGAGTGCAATGCTAAGAAGGTGGCCGGAGACATACGTGTGTATTTATAGCTTCAAGTACCTCCAAGCACAGCCAACCTCCCCCTCAAATAAAGTGAACAAATGAATAATTTACCAGGACTGGAGATGTAATAGCTAATGTGCCTGACTACAGGCAATTGTTCACTACTCTTCTTTTTAGTCAATCAGTGATGTCTTTGGAAAACATTCATCGTTTTTTTTTTAATTTACTTATATTACTGTTGTCAACTAATCTGAGCTGGGAGGCAGTGAGAATAGGATCATTTTACCAGGACGGGGAGATATCTTTTTTAAAAATAAATATGTTGACATGAAGTCCATATTTCTAATATTTTAAACATATTCACCATATGCACCTCCCAATGTTTCTCCAAAGTGCTAAATTAGGGAGAGGATAAGCTTTGAGATCAAGTGAACCTGGCTTGAATCCTGCCTCCATCAGTTAGGAGTTAGTTGTAAGATTCAGAGCAAGTGCTTAATGGTTCCAAACCTTGGTTATCCTCTTTTGTAAACTGGAGGAGATGATACTACCTCACTGGTGTGTTGTGAAGGTTAAACAAGATAATGCACGTAAGACACCTAGCACAGGTGTGGAACAAACTTCTTGGGTTCCTTTTCACTCTCCCCTCTTCCCCTCACCAAGTCACCATGGAATTTGCTGTGGAATTGCCATTGTGCTACCTCTCTTTGCAGGTTCAGGATTGCCTGAAGGTGGCTAGAGCAACTTTAACAATCTCAACTCATTCTGCTTGTTCGTAGTTACAGTGAATAATAAGGGAACTATGTTCAATATCCTGTGATAAAACATCATGGAAAAGAATACGAAAAAGAATGTGTATATATGTATAACTGAATCACTTTGCTGTACAGCAGAAACTAACACAACATTGTAAATCAACTACACTTCAATAAAAATAATAAGAATAAATATATATGATGTATTCATCATGCTGGGGAGTTTCTTGCATTGGAAAATCACATCAGCAGCTTTGCATACCAAAAGGTTTAAATATGAGCCTCAAAAGAAATAAATAAAGCTTGATCACTCAGCTAAAGATTCAGCATTTCATACTTTCAGTCTCACTGAAGAAACTACAATTGCCTTTGACCAACGTTTCATCCATACTTATGTCTAACAGATATTGGTAAATTTGCAAGATTCTCCCTCAGAAATAGTGAAGCGCTCAGGTCTGGGGGCCAGTCCACCTAGCCAGTCCACTTAGCAACTGTGTGAACTTGACAGAGTACTGACTCCTTTCAGGCCTTGGTTTCCACAACTTTAAATGAGGACAACAATGGCACCTTATCAAGATGTTGTTAGGCTTATGTAAGCTTATGATATAAAGCACATAGATAGTGCCTGAGACACAGTAAGAGCTCAAGTAGTAATTTTTCCAGTCTAACTAACATCAGCTGAGACTCTTTCTGGGGACAAGCACATTTGACTGCTCTCTTCAAATAGAATATGGTCACCATTTTCCCCAGAAAGTCAATTTCTCCATCTATGGCTCTATATATCTCTAGAAGGACAGAAGTAGGAAACTGGGAGGGGAAAGTAGAACTGACAGATCTGCTCTGACTAGGGCCTGAAAGGCACACCCCCAAACATACACACACACACACACACACACACACACACACACACACACACAATTTAGACCAACCGCCTCCTCATAGAGACAAAGAACCTGAGGACAGAGAGATTAAGTGACCAATTCAAAATACATCTGTTCTCAAAGAGAAAAATAAGACTATACAATACTTAAAATGGCCCCTTTAATAATGATGATTTCCAAAACCAAGTTAAGTGACCAAATTCTAAAAGATATCTTCTGATTTTTTTTTTTTTTTTTTTTTTTTTTTTTTTTTTTTTTTTTTTTTTTTTTGCGGTCCGCGGGCCTCTCACTGTTGTGGCCCCTCCCATTGCAGAGCACAGGCTCCAGACGCGCAGGCTCAGCGTCCATGGCTCACGGGCCCAGCCGCTCCGCGGCATGTGGGAGCTTCCCAGACCGGGGCACTAACCCGCGTCCCCTGCATAGGCAGGCGGACTCTCAACCACTGCGCCACCAGGGAAGCCCCTATCTTCTGATTTTTACATCAAAGTCAGGTGACTTAGAGGTGAACTTCTCAATCTTCAATTATACATAGGAATCACCTGCATTAAATGCAGATTCAGATTTAGGAGGCTGGGTGGGCCTTGAGGTCCTGCATTTCTAACGAGCTCAGGGTGATGTCAGTGCTGCTGGTGGGCAGACCATGCTTTGAGGAGCGAGGATTCAGAGACCCGCTCTAATACAGTCTGTTCCTCACACTGTTAATCTGTTAATCACACTGGCAAATTTCTCTTTCCTAAGTGAAAAACAACCCAATATCCAAAGAAAACTGCCCGGTACAAATCTGTGGCTAGAAGAATTGCTTACTTTGGGCTTTCAAATCTCTATGGCAACCAGCTCAGTTGGTAAGCATATGCTGCGAATGGCGGTCTAGAGCTCGAACTTGACTTCACCAGCCATTAACCATCATAGTTCAGTTTTTAAAATACTGATTGAATGACTCCCCTGTGTGCGACACCATTCTAGGAACTCAGGATACAAGCAGTGATCAAAACCAAGTCCTACAAAAAACACAAAGTCCTTGCTCTCACGGAGCTTACATTATAGTGAAGAAGGCAATAAACAAGTAACCAAGTAAATAAATAGCATGCCAAGGGGTGATGACGCTACAGAGAAAAACAACGCAGAGCAAAAGAGATGAGTGCCGTGGTGGGGTATTTACTTCACAAAATGTGGTCAGGAAAGGCCTCGGTGAGCAGACATGTGTACAAAAACCTTAAGGAAATGAAGGATGGAGCTATGTGGGAATTGGGAAGAGTTCAACACAGAGGAAACAGCAAGTTCAAAAACCGAGGCTGGAAACAGGAAAGCCAGGGTCCTGAAGAAAGCAAGAGACAGAGCAGGAGATGAGGTGACATTTTGAGCTGTGCTGCTGTATTACTCCGAGTTAAAAATCATGCCAAAGTAAAAATAGGAACAAAACAATACACTAATAATTTTCTAACTTATGATGACAATGAATTTTTGCCAAAGGGAACACATTATCAGTGGGCTTCAGGTAGAACTCAATGGTGGGCCACCCTCTCTACTGGAAAAACAGGTAAATCAGTGGTACAAGAGATAAAGTAATAAGGTCTTTAACATGAAAATGATAATTCCAAACAGTTAAGTAATTACTGAGGTGCTTTGGAGTATGGGAAAGTGCGTGCTTTTGTCATTTGATGAATGGGGTATCACAAATTACTTTGTCAAAATTAACCCTCCTGGGGGAGGAGCTTCAAGATGGCAGAAGAGTAAGACACGGAGATCACCCTCCTCCCCACAAATACATCAGAAATACATCTACATGTGGAACAACTCCTACAGAACACCTACTGAATGCTGGCAGAAGACCTCAGACCTCCCAAAAGGCAAGAAACTGCCCACGTACCTGGGTCGGGCAAAAGAAAAAAATTAAAAACAGAGACAAAAGGATAGGGATGGGACCTGCACCAGTGGGAGGGAGCTGTGAAGGAGGAAAGGTTTCCACACACTAGGAAGCCCCTTCGCGGGCGGACATTGCGGGGGGCGGAGGGGGAAAGCTTCAGAGCCGCGAAGGAGAGCACAGCAACAGGGGTGTGGGGGGCAAAGCAGAGAGATTCCCGCACAGAGGATCGGGGCCGACCGGCACTCAG
>NW_006772469.1:1428994-1443881 GCF_000442215.2 Lipotes vexillifer | reverse complement strand
GCTGAGGCTCGGGCTTCGGTCGGAGCACAGGGAGAGGACTGGGGTTGGCGGCGTGAACACAGCCTGCAGGGGGCTAGTGCGCCACGGCTGGCAGGGAGGGAGTCCGGGGGAAAGTCTGGAGCTGCCGAAGAGGCAAGAGACTTTTTCTTCCCTCTTTGTTTCCTGTTGCGCGAGGAGAGGGGATTGAGAGCGCAGCTTAAGGAAGCTCCAGAGACGGGCGCGAGCCACGGCTAACTGCGCGGACCCCAGAGACGGACATGAGATGCTAAGGCTGCTGCTGCCGCCACCAAGAAGCCTGTGTGCGAGCACAGGTCACTATCCACACCCCCCTTCCTGGGAGCCTGTGCAGCCCGCCTCTGCGAGGGTCCCGGGATCCAGGGACAAGTTCCCTGGGAGAACACACGGTGCGCCTCAGGCTGGTGCAACGTCACGCCGGCCTCTGCCGCCGCAGGCTCACCCCGCATCTGTACCCCTCCCTCCCCCCGGCCTGAGTGAGCCGGAACCCCCGAATCAGTGGCTCCTTTAACCCCGTCCTGTCTGAGCGAAGAACAGACGCCCTCAGGCGACCTACACGTAGAGGCGGGGCCAAATCCAAAGCTGAACCCCTGGGAGCTGTGCGAACAAAGAAGAGAAAGGGAAATCTCTCCCAGCAGCCTCAGGAGCAGCGGATTGAATCTCCACAATCAACTTGATGTGCCCTGCATCTGTGGAATACCTGAATAGAAAACGAATCACCCCAAATTGAGGAGTTGGACTTTTTCTCTTTTTGTGAGTGTGTACAGACACTCACAAAAATCAAAATCAAAATCACACACGCTGCTTCTGTGTGTGATTTTGTCTGTATAGCTTTGCTTTTACCGTTTGTCCTAGAGTTCTGTCATTTATTTTTAATTACTTAAAATTTTTTTCTTAATTATTTTTCATTTTTATTTTAATAACTTTATTTTATTTTATTTTATCTCTTTCTTCCTTCCTTCCTTCCTTCCTTCCTTCCTTTCCTTCCTTCCTTCCTTCCTTCCTTCTTCCTTCCTTCCTTCCTTCCTTCCTTCCTTTCCTTCCTTCCTTCCTTCCTTCCTTCCTTTCTTTCTTTCTTTCTTTCTCTTTCTTTCTTTCTTTCTCTTTCCTCCCTTTTATTCTGAGCTATGTGGAGGACAGGCTCTTGGTGCTCCAGCCAGGCATCAGGGCTGTGCCACTGAGGTGAGAGAGCCAAGTTCAGGACACTGGTCCACCAGAGACCTCCCAGCTCCACGTAATATCAAACGGCGAAAATCTCCCAGAAATGTCCAACTCAATGCCAACACCCAGTTCCACTCAACAACCAGCAAGCTACAGTGCTGGACACTCTATGCCAAAAAACTAGCAAGACAGGAACACAACCCCATCCATTAGCACAGAGGCTGCCTAAAATCATAATAAGTCCACGACACCCCAATAAATGAGGCAGAAGAACGGATAAGTGACCTGGAAGATAAAATAGTGGAAATAACTACTGCAGAGCAGAATAAAGAAAAAAGAATGAAAAGAACTGAGGACAGTCTCAGAGACCTCTGGGACAACATTAAACGCACCAACATTCGAATTATAGGGGTTCCAGAAGAAGAAGAGAAAAAGAAAGGGACTGAGAAAATATTTGAAGAGATTATAGTTGAAAACTTCCCTAATATGGGAAAGGAAATCGTTAATCAAGTCCAGGAAGCACAGAGAGTCCCATACAGGATAAATTCAAGGAGAAATACGCCAAGACACATATTAATCAAACTGTCAAAAACTAAATACAAAGAAAGCATATTAAAAGCAGCAAGGGAAAAACAACAAATAACACACAAGGGAATCCCCATAAGGTTAACAGCTGATCTCTCAGCAGAAACTCTACAAGCCAGAAGGGAGTGGCAGGACATACTGAAAGTGATGAAGGAGAAAAACCTGCAACCAAGATTACTCTACCCAGCAAGGATCTCATTCAGATTTGATGGAGAAATTAAAACCTTTACAGACAAGCAAAAGCTGAGAGAGTTCAGCACCACCAAACCAGCTTTACAACAAATGCTAAAGGAACTTCTCTAGACAAAAACACAAGAGAAGGAAAAGTCCTATAATAACGAACCCAAAACAATTTAGAAAATGGGAATAGGAACATACATATCGATAATTACCTTAAATGTAAATGGACTAAATGCTCCCACCAAAAGACACAGATTGGCTGAATGGATACAAAAACAAGACCCATATATATGCTGTCTACAAGAGACCCACTTCAGACCTAGAGACACATACAGACTGAAAGTAAGGGGATGGAAAAAGATATTCCATGCAAATGGAAACCAAAAGAAAGCTGGAGTAGCAATTCTCATATCAGACAAAATAGACTTTAAAATAAGGACTATCAGAAGAGACAAAGAAGGACACTACATAATGATCAAGGGATCGATCCAAGAAGAAGGTATAACAATTGTAAATATTTATGCACCCAACATAGGAGCACCTCAATACATAAGGCAAAAACTAGCAGCCATAAACGGGGAAATTGACAGTAACACATTCATAGTAGGGGACTTCAACACCCCACTTTCACCAATGGACAGATCATCCAAAATGAAAATAAATAAGGAAACACAAGCTTTAAATGATACATTAAACAAGATGGACTTAATTGATATTTATAGGACACTCCATCCAAAAACAACAGAATACACATTTTTCTCAAGTGCTCATGGAACATTCTCCAGGATAGATCATATCTTGGGTCACAAATCAAGCCTTGGTAAACTTAAGAAAATTGAAATTGTATCAAGTATCTTTTCTGACCACAACGCCATGAGACTAGATATCAATTACAGGAAAAGATCTGTAAAAAATACAAACACATGGAGGCTAAACAATACACTATTTAATAACGAAATGATCACTGAAGAAATCAAAGAGGAAATTTAAAAATACCTAGAAACAAATGACAATGGAGACACGACGACCCAAAATCTATGGGATGCAGCAAAAGCAGTTCTAAGAGGGAAGTTTATAGCAATACAATCCTACCTTAACAAACAGGAAACATCTCAAATAAACAACCTAACCTTGCACCTAAAGCAATTAGAGAAAGAAGAACAAAAAAACCCCCAAAGTTAGCAGAAGGAAAGAAATCATAAAAATCAGATCAGAAAAAAATGAAAAAGAAATAAAGGAAACAATAGCAAAGATCAGTAAAACTAAAAGCTGGTTCTTTGAGAAGATAAACAAAATTGATAAACCATTAGCCAGACTTATCAAGATAAAAAGGGAGAAGACTCAAATCAATAGAATTAGAAATGAAAAAAGAGAAATAACAACTGACAGTGCAGAAATACAAAGGACCATGAGAGATTACTACAAGCAACTCTATGCCAATAGAATGGACAACCTGGAAGAAATGGACAAATTCTTAGAAAAGCACAACCTTCTAAGACTGGACCAGGAAGAAATAGAAAATATAAACAGACCAATCATAAGAATTGAAATTGAGACTGTGATTAAAAATGTTCCAACAAACAAAAGTACAGGACCAGATGGCTTCACAGGTGAATTCTATCAAACATTTAGAGAAGAGCTAACACCTATCCTTCTCAAACTCTTCCAAAATACAGCAGAGGGAGGAACACTACCAAACTCATTCTATGAGGCCACCATCACTCTGATACCAAAACCAGGCAAAGATGTCACAAAGAAAGAATACTACAGGCCAATACCACTGATGAACATAGATGCAAAACTCCTCAACAAAATACTAGCAAACAGAATCCAACAGAACATTAAAAGGATCATGCATTATGATCAAGTGGGGTTTATCCCAGGAATACAAGGCTTCTTCAATATATGCAAATCAATCAACGTGATACACCATACTAACAAATTGAAGGAGAAAAACCATATGAGCATCTCAGTAGATGCAGAGAAAGCTTTTGACAAAATTCAACACCCAGTTATGATAAAAATCCTCCAGGAAGTAGGCATAGAGGGAACTTTCCTCTACATAATAAAGGCCATATATGATAAACCCACAGCCAACATCATCCTCAGTGGTGAAATACTGAAACCATTTCCACTAAGATAAGGAATAAGACAATGTTGCCCACTCTTACCACTAGTATTCAGCATAGTTTTGGAAGTTTTAGCCACAGCAATCAGAGAAGAAAAAAAAATAAAAGGAATCCAAATTGGAAAGGAAGAAGTAAAGCTGTCACTGTTTGCAGATGACATGATACTATAAATAGAGAATCCTAAAGATGCTACCAGAAAACTACTAGAGCTAATCAATGAATTTGGTAAAGTAGCAGGATACAAAATTAATGCACAGAAATCTCTTACATTCCTATATACTAATGATGAAAAATCTGAAAGTGAAATCAAGAAAACACTCCCATTTACCACTGCAACAAAAAGAATAAAATATCTAGGAATAAACCTACCTAAGGAGACAAAAGACCTGTATGCAGAAAATTATAAGACACTGATGAAAGAAATTAAAGATGATACAAATAGGTGGAGAGGTATACCATGTTCTTGGATTGGAAGAAACAACATTGTGAAAATGACTCTACTACCCAAAGCAATCTACCAATTCAATGCAATCCCTATCAAACGACCACTGGCATTTTTCACAGAACTAGAACAAAAAATTTCACTATTTGTATGGAAACACAAAAGACCCTGAATAGCCAATGCAATCTTGAGAAAGAAAAACGGAGCTGGAGGAATCAGGCGCCTGGACTTCAGACTATACTACAAAGCTACAGTAATCAAGACAGTATGGTAGTGGCACAGAAACAGAAATACAGATCAATGGAACAGGATAGAAAGCCCAGAGCTAAACCCATGCACATATGGTCACCTTATCTTTGATAAAGGAGGCAAGAATATACAGTGGAGAAAATATAGCCTCTTCAATAAGTGGTGCTGGGAAAACTGGACAGCCACGTGTAAAAGAATGAATTTAGAACACTCCCTAACACCATACACAAAAATCAGCTCAAAATGGATTAAAGACCTAAATGTAAGGCCAGAAACTATCAAACTCTTAGAGGAAAACATAGGCAGAACACTCTGTGACATAAATCACAGCAAGATCTTTTATGACCCACCTCCTAGAGAAATGGAAATAAAAACAAAAATAAACAAATGGGACCTAATGAAACTTCAAAGCTTTTGAACAGCAAAGGAAACCATAAACAAGATGAAAAGACAACCCTCAGAATGGGATAAAATATTTGCAAATGAAGCAACTGACAAAGGATTAATTTCCAAAATTTACAAGCAGCTCATATAGCTCAATATTAAAGAAACAAACAACCCAATCCAAAAATGGGCAGAAGACCTAAATAGACATTTCTCCAAAGAAGATATACAGATTTCCAACAGACACATGAAAGAATGCTCAACATCATTAATCATTAGAGAAATGCAAATCAAAATTATAATGAGATATCATCTCACACCGGTAAGAATGGCCATCATCAAAAAAATCTACAAACAATAAACGCTGGAGAGGGTGTGGAGAAAAGGAAACCCTCTTGCACTGTTGGTGGGAATGTAAATCGATACAGCCACTATGGAGAACAGTATGGATGTTCCTTAAAAAACTAAAAATAGAACCACCATATGACCCAGCAATCCCACTACTGGGCATATACACTGAGCAAACCATAATTCAAAATGAGTCATGTACCAAAGTGTTCATTACAGCTCTATTTACAATAGCCAGGACATGGAAGCAACTGAAGTGTCCATAGACAGATGAATGGATAAAGAAGATGGGGCACATATATACAATGGAATATTACTTAGCCATAAAAAGGAATGAAACTGGGTTATTTGTAGTGAGGAGGATGGACCTAGAGACTGTCATACAGAGTGAAGTAAGTCAGAAAAAGAAAAAACAAATAACGCATGCTAACACATATATATGGAATCTAAAAGAAAAAAAAATGGTCATGAAGAACCTAGGGGCAAGATGGGAGTAAAGATGCATACCTACTAGAGAATGGACTTGAGTATACGGTGAGGGGGAAGGGTAAGCTAGGACACAGTGAGAGAGTGGCATGGACATATACACACTACCAAACGTAAAATAGATAGCTAGTGGGAAGCAGCCACATAGCACAGGGAGATCAGCTCAGGGCTTTGTGACCACCTAGAGGGGTGGGATAGGGAAGGTGGGAGGGGGGGAGATGCAAGAGGGAAGAGATATGGGGACATATGTATATGTATAGCTGATTCACTTTGTTATAAAGGAGAAAATAACACACCATTGTAAAGCAATTATACTCCGATAAAGATGTTTAAAAAGAAAAAAAAATTATTCCTCCTGATAGATGCACCTGCCTAAATGCATACCCATGCAAACGTGCAACTGGAGGATTCTGAACAGAAAGATGCCACAGAGCCAGGGCTTCCGCCATCAGTTCCAATAAACGTGGATGCATCCCTGAGTGAGCATTCAGATATTCATACTGGTGAGATCACATATTCAAATATGTAGCCCGTGGCTCCTGGAATCCATGTTCTCCCGGGGAGACTCAAATGTCACCGAGGCAGGTACACCACAAATCACAAATGTACGAGAAACCAGCATGCCCCACTTTTGCATTGTGCTGATATACTCTGCAGGGAATACCCTACACCAGCAAGAGGGAGTCGGGGAGAGGGGAAGGAGCCCAGGGGCCCCTGGCAGGGCAACAGCAACAGCCGGCCATAGTTACAGCAAGTTCTGTGTTCCACCTCAATCATGTGGACCTGAGCTTGAATCTGGGAACCAGCCCACCAACCGATCAGGCATTCTCCATAGCCAGCTCCTCTCCTCTGCATGGATACTCATAGATACTCAGGGCTCTCCCATCTTAAGAAGAAACAAGCAAATCTTCCTTACATGGTTTCCCATCACAATTAAAATCCAACCCAAATTCTTTCTCATGGCCTACAAAGCCTACTTAACCCTGTCCAACCTTCTCCCACAGTCACTCCATTCTAGCCACACTAGCCTCAAGGAACACACCAAGAACATTCTTTCCTCAGGCCCTTTGCAAGAGCTGTTCCAGCACCCAGTAAAGCTCCAGCAAACATCCACGTGGCTCATCCCCTTGCTTCATTCAGGTCTCTACTCAAATGTCACCTCTTCAGAGAGGCCTTACTTGCCGCGCGCATCTAGAATAGCACCAATGGGACTCGATCACCTCCCCTCCATCACCATTCTTCATAGTGCTGGCACTATTCACAAGATATAAGTCATCTGTTGAGTGCCTTCTCTCCACTAGAGTGTAGCTGAATGCTGTTCTCTTTGGTTCACCATTGCATCCTTAGGATCTAGAAACATCAGGCACTCATTAGGTGCTCAAGAAGTATCTGCTGAGTGAACAAATGAATGAATAAATTTAATTCCTTGATATATACTAAAGTAGCTATACTGGCTTTTTGTATACGTTTTATCGAAATAGTGACTGTTGGTATATGTTTATTTTCCAGGGATACACTTCATGATTAAGTGATACATTTTTCAAGCTAAAAAGTGAGAAAAAAGAAAAAGGTGACACAGATATTAGTGCACAAAACAATGCACTAGAGGAAAGGGGAGGGAACAGAGCAGAACCAGCTCCCCCAGGGACATGGCAAGGAGAGATACTCCTAAAAGATGGAAGAAATGAACAATCTAAGAGGACCAGGCAAATAAATACCATGGTTTCAAAAGTGTTTTCCAAGTTGCATAAATAACAACTTAGCGATAGAAGGTGCTCAAGGAGTGCTGGATAAAGAGGCTAATGATAGTGTAGCATAGGAATTAATTGGTGAATCTTGAAAACCTGCATATCCCAGAACAGAAATCCAAATAATTTTTTTTCACAAAGAAGATGACATTACAAATACAATTTTAATGACCAATGGCTGCATATTCTTAACATCGTGATTTTTTAAGAGGACCCCATGTTCCAGTTCTAGGTGACAACTTTTATTTATTCAATCACAAGCTATTACATGGATCATAAACTTAAATGCCCCCAGGAGTCAGGCAGGCGACATAAGTGAGGGAAGCCTGGCTGGGGCTGCCTGGAGCCAGCTTGCCATACGCCTCTCATTGGCAGAGCAGCTACTCTGCTCCAGCCAGAAAGAGCACCCATGTTGTTAGGAAACCTGGGTTTTCTGGTAAGATTTTTTGATTTTTATTTTTGGCAATGAATTCAAACATTTTGTAAAAGCCGTGCAAAGAAAACACATTTACAATGCCTTCGGTTTGCAATAAATTAGTTAAATATGAAGCCCACTGAAGAACAGAAGTGATAACATCTTTTAATTATCTGACCAAATTCCATAAAAATATTTGCTATTTACATAAACCCAGGGCTTTGCTAGTTATAAACGAGGAGAATGTCGAGGGAGATCTGAGACACTCAAGGCATAAGAAAGCAGCTCAGGCTTTATAAATGGGACATTAATGATAAGATGATTTCATTTTTACCCATAGACTCTTAAGGTCTCAATTACATTTGTATGGCTAATAATTCAGTTATCAGGTACTCATTAAATAACCACAAGTTTCTGACCAACATAGGAAATACTTAAAAAGCAAGTAAAGATTTAGTTAGCATACTTATTATCTAATCTATTAGTTTAACTAAAAAACAAGCCAACAACTAACGTATAAAACAAACTCCATTCGTACTTGTGGTTTCACTATTTGCAAGTGACCACTACAGGGCCCCGACATACCGGTCACCTCGTTGAGGATGAACTTGGTGAGTGAACCCAGCAATAGCCTAGCATGCACGTCGCACTGCAGTTTTATTGTTCTCTATGCATAATCACACCCAGAAAAAGCGTTACAAGGTGTCGAAAAGAGATTCATTTAATTCTTCAGTCATACTTTACTGCCCTGTGATCAAATTTAAATATTACCTGAGTAATAGCATATTGTGAGATTCACAAAAGTATTGATATGTTTCCTTGATTGATGCCAAGGCGTACCTCCCCTGTTTATACCCAGTGAAAGCAGCCTTCACCTTCATGGAGACCCCCAGTGCCAGGCGGCTTCCTCCCCTCCCAGCTCTCGGTCTCCACCTGGCTTCACCATCTCAACGCGTATTTGAGTCCTGGCTCCTGCCCTCCTCCCTCCCCACCCCCTCACGCTGCACCTCTCCCACCGAACCTATTCTCCCACTCATCAAGCCTGACAACACCCAGCCATCTCTTTCTTGACTTCCTAGCTCAACCTGTGGGTCTGGGTGGGATACTGTATCCATTTAGGTCCAGTTGCGGACAACATACACTGCCATACCTGGTGTAAGCAAAAAATATATTTTACTGCTGGGTTTTAGGTGCTTAACACAATCATTAAAGGAGACAAAGGAACAGAGTAAGTCAAGCTTCCAAGAAGAGCTCCCATGATCATTCAGCCTCTGTTGTGATCTAGAAAGCTCCTGCATCCTGGCTGAAATAGCCCATCAGGGAGCTGCTGGTGGAAGCAAGCCTCCTCCACCAGGATGGAGACAGCCCTGCAGCTGCAGAAGCCAATGAATCAGGAAAGTAGGACCTCACACCTCGCCTCCTGCTCTTTTTATACATCAGGTCTCTTACTAGTGGCCCCATAGGAGGAATCCAAAAGTTCAAGCAATGCTCATCTCTACTTGGGGAATTTAGGGGGTTCAAATACATCAAAGAAGACCAGAAGAGCATACAAATAACAAACAGTTCATAGGGGTGGTGACACTTACACAAATCTTCACCATCCCACCTTCCCTTAACCATCCTTCATCCTCTCTCTACCATACCACACTTTCCCTTTCTCTTTATCGCTAATATTCTTGACCTACTCTGTCATTCTTTGCAGCCTGGTTCCATAGCACCACCTCACTGTAACTGCTCCCTCAGAGGTCACCAGGGCCCATGACTGACCTGTTTGCAGCCACACCCCAATTCTCATCTCACTCACCCTCCACACAGTATTTGACCGTCGCCCACTCTTATACTCACTCTGCTGCCTAAAAGCCTTCCATGGCGCCACCTGTCTGAGTTTCAAGTCCCCTAGACTCTCTTACAAAGCTCACAATCTCTAGGTGCCTTCTTGCCCACAGAACACTTGTCAAATCCACAAGTATATCCCATTGTGTTGTATCTCCTCACTTCTTCATGCTTTGCCCCCTGTCTGCGGTGGTCTTCACTACATTTTCCCATCCTCCAAACTCCTAATTATTCTTCAAAACCGAGTTCAAGTGCCATTCCCACTGTGAAGGGATCCCATGGTGACTTGGTCAGCTCTTCCCTCCTCCTTTCTCTCTACTCTTAGAGCGCTTGGTAGAAGCTCTGCTGAGGGTTCTGGACTCCAAGTACTTGCTCCCATGTACCGTCCCCTCATTTCACTGTGTATGCGAATCATTTAATCCTCTTTAAATCCCAAGTATTTGGACTAAATCCACATAAAGCTATACTATATAAATGACTAGGGTAGCAGCCAAGCTTGGCAGTTCCAACCAGGAAAAAAACCCTCTAAATTCCTAAATATATCAAGACAAGTTATTTCTCAGGCACACATCTCTTAAAATTCAGTAAACTTCCAGAATATGCAAATGACAGTAAAACTTCCCTCCAGCACATTAGAGTGACAGTTACAAGAAAATGACATAAAATGGCTCCCTAAGGAACCATCTCAAGGTAGCATTAAACACTCAGGCTTGTCACTCGGAAGGGCACCAACTAAGTCATATTTTTTTTCAGCTTTTATAACAAAGATGGCACAGTTATCAGCATATTCCCATTATCATCTCTGTCTTTAGAACTATGGGCAGAAAAGTATTTACTGTGAATGCTAAGTATGTGACAGTAGAGGACTAATGGGTTTGGGGCAAATAAGTACGAGAGATGTGGATTTAGGTTCCAGTAGGGCTCCAGCTTCTCCAGGATAGCAATGGAGATGCTCCATCCTTGAGTTTTCCCTGTGAGCACCAGCCCTATCCCAGTTCTGGAATACAGAATGAGTCACTTGTCCAAGATCTAGTCAGTGTCTGTCCCAGATGCTGGCGCTCATCAGAGCTTTTGGAGCCCATGAGAACCCTGAGGCAGGAGGAAGAAGGCAGGACACTTCCCCACAACTAATATCCTTGGAGAACCTACGCACGAGCACATAGTAAAGTAGGGAAGTTGAACAGTCATGTCACTCTGCACACTTTCAGTAACAACTCTGGGTCAGATTAAGGCCCAAGCAAAGCCCATTGCCGATTCTGTGGGGACAGAAAAGCATTCATCATCTCCTGTAAAAAAATTTTCCACTTTCTGGCTCCTGCATGTATTCAGCTAGTCAAGTGTCAGCACAGAGCCTGGAACTCATATGCTCTGTGGCTTTCACTGTGACAACTGCATTTCCAAGCCTGTCGTTGCAGGCAAGACATTTGTTATTGTCTTGTTGGCTGAAGGTAAAACAAATACCCATTTAGATCACAACAGATATAGGCTTCCTCTGAATTAATCACACATGGGAGGCCAGAAAACACAGTTCTGTCAGGGAAATTGAATCTCACAGTGGCAAACCCACCCACAAAGAAAAGGGAACCGCGTGAAATAAAGGGAAATGTTACAGTATTTACAGTAGCCTTGAAGTGGGAGCTCTTGTGAAACAAGTCTCCAAAAAAGGCATCAAACAGGTAAAGGTGAGAATGCCTAAACGTGAATGACCTCAGAAGGTCAGGTTTCCAGGGAATCTCCTCTACCCCCAGTCACTGAGATCATACTGATTACAGACTCTGTGCAATTCATTTTAAAATGCACTTTTTTCAGGCCCACTGTGTGCTTGGAGCAGAAGGTCATGAAACCCACTTCCATACCCTCCTGGCAGCGGAGAGAGGCAGCATAAGCCCTCTCAGTGAAAGCCACTCACCACAGATGCCAGAAATAGACTTTTTCCCTTTTCTTCCAACACATGAATTTGGAAGGTACATTTTTGTTGTTCAGAGCAGAACTGGATGTGTTAGACTATGTTTGGTGGGGCGTGGCAGGGAGGGAGGAAACAGATTCTGTAAAAAGTCAATTCTTTATAAAGATTTACTATATGACACCAGTACTGGCCATTGCTAGTGGAAGGTAAGCACAACAATCCACTATGAAACAAACTCGCTGTTGGCTGGCCAAGTATATTGAGAGAATCCAGAAGAATGCACAAAGAGCCCCTTACTTCAAGTTGGAATCATATTGCCCAATGACACTGAGTTTTCCCGGAGGTAAACAGGAAGGAATCCCCTTATTTTGATGTCTCTGGGGACTGCAGCATATGACAATCCATAAGGAAAAAAGCCCTCTCCGGTGGGTCCTCTTCCCTTCCTTTTGCCTTCTCTCCTTCCCCTTCTCTTCCATTCTTTTTCCTTCTCTACTCTTACAGGTCCAGTTCCTCAGGACACAGACTCTGAGATGCAGAGTGCTGTGCAGGAACCTTCCTGGGAACTGCGTTGGGAACCACGGTTGTGAAGGGATGAGAGGGCAGAACTCAGCAGAAGGAGAAGTTGAACTCAGTTGCCACTGAGGCCTCAGCCAACCCCACCAGGAGCTGCAAAGCTGGGATGGCCCTCAGAGATGCCCGCCACGGGTCTTAGTAATGCCACCTTGACTGGGGGGATTTGTGACCTTGGGCGAGGCAGCTCCCTTCAACCAAGGACCGTTTTTTGGGGAGAGGACTCAGCCAGGAGCCTCAGCAGTCGACACACTCCCGGCAGCTGGGGAATGAGTAATTCAGTCCTGAAAGGGAGAGCCAGGGGGTCAGATGCTGCCCCTTCCTCTCTTCACCTTTCCCTTCTCTTCTCTTCCCATGGCCCTGAGTCCTTACACGCCTTTGTTCTCTCCCCAGGGTCCTGCCTCTTATTCTCTTTGTTCCGTGGGACAAGTCTGTAATAATTCCATTCCATCTACCTCCACTACGCTGGGGTGGTATCTGCAAGCCAATCAGCCTTTCACACTGACAGTACACACCCACTCTTAGCAGATCTGCAGTACATTTTCAAGAGAAAGCTCTCCTTTTTATCTAAAGTTCACACTACCAAACAGGTACCACATGTTACCCTAACCTCAGTACGTGCCATGGCCCCAGCAGGATGTCTTAATTTAAAAGTCTCTACCTATTCCTCCACCTTCATACGTAAGAGTACGTGGTCTCCTTGGGTTGCCGTAGTTTTGTATGTGCCGTGATCATGGTTGAAGAAAAATAAATGTTAACCCAAGAAATATCTTAATTGAACTGGAACATGTAAAGTAACCATATTATAATAGCTCTGCTATATAAGCAAATGCTCATCAGCACTACAGCTGGCTACTTCAAATACCTGTGTCATTCAATATTTACAACAACCTTACAGGACCCCCATTTTCAAGGAAGGAACTGACACCTGGAGAGGCTCTGAACTTGCCTAAGAGCACACAGCTAGGAAGTGCTGAAAGCCAGATGTGGCAGAGATGGCCAACTGTCCACTAAAATCCATACCGCTCCATGATGTTGAGCGTCTCTCTGAGGAAGCTGCCCAGCCAGGGACCACATGTTCCTGCCCGCCTTGTTCCTAGACAGGGTCACGTGGATAGTTCTAGTAAAAAGAAAGTGAGCAGAAGTAGCATGTGTCACTTGTACCCTCCTCATGTTCTCTTCCCTGTCTGCCTACCATATGCAGTGGGCTTTCAAGCCCCAGTGGAAAGCAGAGCCATGACGTGGAAAGAGGCCAGTCCCTGAATCACCAGGTAGAGGAAAGCCACCCATCGTTAGACTATCATGAGTGATAACTACAGTTTTGTTGCACCAAACTGAAATGGAGGGGCTTACTTGTCACGGCAGCTAGCACTACCCTAATTAGCACAGGAGATGAAAGCTATACTTGCTCTTACATATTCACTTATCCATTCAACTAAATGAATGGTAGAGGTCATTTGAGTAACCTCTACCAGTTAGGTATATACTTGACACTGGGATGCACATGACATGGTCTCTTCCTTCTAGGAGCTCATGGTACAGCAAGGAAGAGAGATTATTCACACCATGGAAATACTGAGGGGGAAAGACTGGCTCTCCCTGGCCTCATTTATGGAGTTTCTCCCCTGGGGAGGCACTGATATTTACATGGCAATCTTATCTTTACTTACGTTTTTCAAATTTATAACATTGATACAAATTCTTTCCATATGGATACTCTGATAGAGACCTGTTCTGAAAAAAAAAAAAAAAAATCCCTGAAACCAATTAGGAAAGGGGAAGTTGTTAGAATTTAAAATCAGATAATATATTCAGTGATTACTAATAACTCTCCTAAAAATAATTCTTTGGGGTATTTGGCACTTCTGTCCTCTGCCTTTGAAAACTAGTTAGTACAATGGATAGATTAAGAAATACAGGGACTTCCCTGGCGGTCCAGTGGTTAAGACTCTGTGCTTCCACTGCAGGGGGAATGGGTTCGATCCCTGGCTGGGTAACTAAGATCCCGCATGCCGCATGGCACAGCCAAAATAAATAAATAAATAAACAAAATACAACTTCGATTTCTTTTAAAAAAAAAAAAAGAAATACAATAAGTATAGGTGCAAGAAAAAGTGGCTTTTTTCTTTCTCAGTCTCCCTTTAAATTATGCTTTCTGGTGAGAGGAAAAAAACCAAGCAGAGCAAGAGAGATCAAAGAAATGTATATCTACACACACATACCTCACTCCCTCTACCAATATATCATGACCCCAAACTCCTAGGCTGGCTCAGAACCTTCCCTTTCCTGTTCTAATTCTGTGTTTCCGTTGGTAGAAAACCCTTTTCTTGCCTTCCTGTGTCTCATCCATCTTCCATCCCCACCCACCCCTCCACATCCACTCACATACCACCCTCTCCATTCCCGAAGAATTCCAGCCTGCGCTGTCTCTTTCCC
>NW_006772469.1:1424395-1428984 GCF_000442215.2 Lipotes vexillifer | reverse complement strand
TCTTTCCCTTTTCTGAGCAACTCTACACTTACTATTTAGCTGTAATTAAGAACTTAATTGTTCTTTAAATATTCTGTTTACATATTCATCTTCCAATGAGACTGAAAACTCAGAGACATAAAACCCAACCTTTCTCCATGTGCCTAGCAGTGTACTGAGCACTTACATAATCAAAAACGAAACCGCCTAGTGAGTGACTGACCTTCCTGGATGATCTCCCAGGGCCTCGTGACAATAGGCCTTTTAAGCCTTGAGGAGTTATCAGCTTTAGCAAACTTTGAGCAACAGGCAACTCAGCGTGGTGCTGAGGAAAGAGCCCAGGATTATAAGCAAGTCAACCTTATTTCCTCTTCCATTTCAACCCCGAGTGGCCCTGGGTACAGCCCTTACATAAACATCTCTGAGCCTCAGTTTCCTCATCTTTAGAAAGAGAATAATAATACCTTCCTCTTGGAATCAAAACAGGTTAAGTAGAAGAAAGCCCTTCAAAAACTACTTTATGGGATTGCCTTTCGTACCACTGAATTAGTGGGTAACAGAATCCAGTCCCTCTTGTCCAGAGTAATTTAATGAGTGTCCTAATACTAAGGAGGGATTCCATCTGAGATCAAGACAGCCCTCCCTTCTAAATCTATGCTTCTCACCAAAGCAGATGACTAAGTAAATGAAAGATGTGATGCAGTTAACGCTGTACCCTTTGCTTTTACAAACCTACAAACTGCTGAGAAGGCACTTCTCGGTGGAACCCGGAGGGCAATGGCGAATTGTCTGGTCACAAGCCCAAGCTCTGAACAATATGGAGAGGTGTCTGCTGTCACTGCACTGCTCATTAATTGTCCCATATAAGGCCAGTCACAGGGGGAGAGAGAGCGGTCTTCCAAGATGCAGCAGGAAACAGCTACGGAGTTGGGGGAGCCCAACGGCAGGGGTCTTGCTGCTCAGTCAACAAGTTCAGGCCTGGCTCGGGGCGCAGGGCTCCTGCTGAGAGCTTTATTTTTCTGTCAGCTGTGACTCCCCCTCCTCTCATTAACGCATGTCCTGGGGTCTTCTTTTCAGAAGCCAAGGCAGCATTCTTCATCCTTCAAGACAGCTCTCCTAATTGGCGGAGGGGTGCTGGCACGTGCGCATTCAAGCAGAATCAAATGTTTATGCAGTTCCTTTCCTCACCCCCTCTTCTCAGCGATACTCACAAGACCCCTAGGGTACAGCTTCCTTGAATGGTGTCAAGGACAGGCTGCCTCTCTTGTCCTTTGTCCAGCGTTGCTGCTTCCCTTTTTATACTCACTATCTCTAGGGCTCTTCATCACCACAGAATAGGTTAGTAGCAGAGGCTCCAGGATCAGACTGCCAGGGATTGAATCCTGATTGTGTGGAAATTTGGGCAAGTCCCTTCATTCTCTGCTTCCTAACCTGTGAAACAGAGGTAATGGTATTTTCTGCATCATCTGACCACCGAGAACCTAGCTCCTGTCTCTCAGGAAGCACTTTAACATACTTCCCTCAACCTAACCCAGACATTTGACTCTGTTACTTTAAACATAATGCATCAGTTTAGATGATATCAGAATACTGAGTACTCTTCTCACAGGTTAAGACTGTACTTGGGACTTCTGTGCAAAAATGCAGGGTACTATGGACTGCCTAAAAATTCACAGTTTCCTTCCACTGTATCCTAACTTTGGTGTGATCTGAAAGTATGAATTTGTATGAAAAGCAGGCAAGAAATCGCCATCCTATCAATGATGGGAAAAAAGGCTGCAATGTGATTTTCAGCCATAATCAATTGCTTTCAGTTTCCCCATCTACCCTCACAAATTTAAGAAAAAGGTATTTTTTCATGATATCAGTGTTCCAGCTTTCAACAGAAGGGGAATTTAAGAAGAAAAAAGTCTTTCCATACAACAACTAATTTAGCCCATCATTCTCCATTATAATTAAAGTGATGATTACTGGATTTTCAGTTTCAAGACGGTAGACGTTTTCCAACCTCTCTCATCTTAAAAATCACCCTAATACTCAAGGAAGTAAGAATCAGAAATAGAATTCAATCTTTGATCAGTCTAGGGGACAATTTTAATTCTGAACTAAATTATAAGATGGCAGAAAGCATTAGAGTAGAAGATGACTTGCTAGAGAGAAGGAAGAATAAATCTAAGTGCTTGCAAAGGAACGTAATGATGAGAGGCAAGTCAAAAATACCTACAGAATCCAGACAGGCTAGGAGCACAAGTACCGCAGAAGGTGGGGTAAGGCTGGGTCTGACTCTTCCTCCCACACCCCTGCAGGAGGAAGTGAGGGGCCAGACTCAGAGACAAGAAGTAAAAGGGAGAGTGGAGGTGAGGCTCGCAAATGAAAACAGGGAGATTAAATGAAAGTCTGCAGACTGAACAGAGAGAAGTTGCAGAAGATTAAAGGAATCTTCTCTAGAAAAACGGAACCACCCACTGACAAAATACTACAAATTTTGGAATGTGAATTGGTTCAGCCACTATGGAGAACAGTATGGAGGTTCCTTAAAAAACTACAACTAGAACTACCATATGACCCAGCAATCCCACTACTAGGTATATACCCTGAGGAAACCAGAATTCAGAAAGAGTCATGTACCAAAATGTTCATTGCAGCTCTATTTACAATAGCCCAGAGATGGAAACAACCTAAGTGCCCACCGTCGGATGAATGGATAAAGAAGATGTGGCACATATATACAATGGAATATTACTCAGCCATAAAAAGAAACGAAATTGAGCTATTTGTAATGAGGTGGATAGATCTAGAGTCTGTCATACGGAGTGAAGTAAGTCAGAAAGAGAAGGACAAATACCGTATGCTAACACATATATATGGAATTTAAGAAAAAAAAATGTTATGAAGAACCTAGGGGTAAAACAGGAATAAAGACAGAGACCTACTGGAGAACAGACTTGAGGATATGGGGAGGGGGAAGGGTGAGGTGTGTTAGGGCGAGAGAGAGACATGGACATATATATACTAACAAACGTAAGGTAGATAGCCAGTGGGAAGCAGCCGCATGGCACAGGGAAACCGGCTCGGTTCTTTGTGGCTGTCTGGAGGGGTGGGATAGGGAGGGGGGGAGGGAGGGGGACAAAGAGGGAAGAGATATGGGAACATATATATATGTATAACTGACTCACTCTGTTATAAAGCAGAAACTAACACACCATTGTAAAGCAATTATACCCCAATAAAGATGTTAAAAAAAAAAAAATACTACAAATTCTGACATTTGAAGGTCTCTGATGAAAAAGCTGTATCATCCTAATGAACCTACAGTGAAAGCCACCAGTCGAAAAGTCCAACGAATAGACACAGAACTTCCAATCAGCTTTCTAAAGATTCACTCAGAAATAGGAATGGACAGCCAAGAACTCTAGGCATTTGAGGAAAATCAGCAATATTAAAGTGAGACAAGCAAACAAATAATGAGAGACTAAAAGGAACTCAGAAAAAACAGAGACAATGCAGGGAGAAATGGAAAACTACAAAGACACTCTATTCAATGTCCTCAGGAGTTCTGAAGCTGTTCTCCCAGCATGCTAAGGGATATGACATCATCCCTAAGAGGCACGGTAGTTCCTTCCTCCCCTCCAAAGGGACATATTAACTCTCTATTGACAGAGGAAGAGAAATAGGCAATTTAAACATAATGTTTAATGTTTTAAACACCCATGCAATAAAAACACATTATAAAAATAAACGTTAAGAAAGAAAATTCTTTTATATATTAAAAGTATTGCTAAAATTTAAAAATAAGAAACAGTAAAAGGACAACAAGGTTAGGTCAAGGATTTCACCTAGAAAGTAGGACGAAAGGAAAAAAGAGATAGAAAATAAGACAAAAAAACTTAAGAAGGTTAGAGGTTCAGTTCAACCAATAGGAGTGCCAGAAAGAGAACAGAGAAAGCACTGATAAAGAAGTTCTCAAAGAAACATTTCAAGGAAACTTACCAGCACTGAAGGATATAAATTTCTTGCTTAAAAGACAGCAAAATAAATGAAAAGGAATTCATATCGAGGATAGCAGTGTAAAAGTTGAGCATACCAAATCTAAAGAGATCTTAAAGTTTTCCAGCAAGGAGAAACCCGGTCACAGGCAAAGACTCAGAAATAAGAAAAGCAACAGTCTTCTCAAAAGAAACATTATACCCTCGAAGTCAATGTAGGAATAGCTCCAAAATTCTGAAAGAAAATAATTTGCCACCAAAGATCCTAGATTTAACCAATCAAGTATAAAAGTAAATACTCTTTTTCAAATATATAAAGTCTCAGGAAATTTACCTCCCATGGCTTTTCAGGAAACTGAGGAGGAGGCAAAAATAAACTAAGAGAGAAAATGACATGAATCCTGGCACAAGAGAGAGAAGCAAAGTGAATTGGGCACAGGACGGCAATTCTGCAGCAGGAAGCAACCACCCTAGGATGGAACAGAGTCCTGAGGGCGACAGAATATATGTCTCGAAAAATAAAAATAAAAAGGAAGACAGGCTATGATTGTTCGATAGGTTTGGCTCTAAGAAAACCTTTAAGAAAGGCATCTTACAAAGCTGTTGGAGGGTATGGGGAAAGAG
>NW_006772469.1:1420189-1424385 GCF_000442215.2 Lipotes vexillifer | reverse complement strand
GAAAGAGTTGGGCCAGAAATTTGAAGGCAGTGAAGCAAATAAAAACAATGAATGAGGCAATTATTAATTTCAGGAAAACTAAAAATAAAGCAAATGTAATCATCGCCTACTATTTGGCTCAGAAAAAATAATATTTTCCTAGTAAAAATATTAAAAACCATGCCAAAAATTGTGAAATAACTATACTGAAAGGACACAGGAGGTGAGAGGATCGGGCATGAGACTAAAAACTCTGGCTTCGTAAAATAGGAAGTCATAGAACAAATAAAGAGTTCAGAGCAGTTAATTGCCTCTGGAGAATGGCATTGACTGAGGGAGGGAATGACTACTATTTTATAGTTATATATACACATATATGTGTGTGTGTATATATATATACACACATTTAGCATCATTTGACTTCTAAAACCAAGTGTATGTATTTGTGCATTAAATTTTAAAAATATATGTTAAGTTTAAAAAGTTGGATGAAATTACAGTACAGTTAACACTGTGCCCTTTCTTTTTATAACTTAAATATGTCTAAAATACACTGGGGAAATAAAAACCTTTTTCATTCCTGGAACTAAGCTACACATTTGTACTAAACATTTTATTTAAAAGATTTGGTAGTAAATTATTAATCCCTCCCCCTCATCCACCCTATGGCTCACCAATTACCAAAATACAAAGTCCTCTGCAGTCATCTTTCTTTTTCATATCGTTATTATTCACCCATAACTGTAGGCATTTAAAATGACTCAGAACACTGGGGGTGCCTTTATGACAGAGTATCACAATAAACACATATGAAACCTCCTTCCTCTTACTCCATTCTCCATTGCTAAAACACGAAAGAAATGGGGACTTTTGTCCTGAACTGTCTACCTTCTGAGCCTAAGACTTTTAGCAGTGATAGTCATCATTTTTATCATGCTATCATTAATTAGAATTAATTATAAACTATAAGGGCTATAATACACAAACAAGTATGGGAGCTAGCAGTTTTCTGATATCATGAAGAACATGAAATTAGACAGGATTCTCCCCAGAATCTACCAGAGAGATAAGGGAAAAGCAAGAGTTAAATCAGGGGTTCTGAACCTCTTTTCTCCCCACCACGCCTAGGAGACAGGGCTTACTCTGCCGTGACTCGCTAGTCAGCTCCCCTCTGCCACAGGGGGGCGTGATTAGCATTTCTGCTCATGGAGGAAGAATGGTGCGTTGTGTGAAGAAATCCCCAGGTAATTCGGGCAGGCCCCTGTGTCCTGCTCCCCACCCCTCACAGGTGTGTTTCCTCCTCTCCCTTTCCCTCCCCCCTCTGCTCCTCTCAGCCAACAGAGATAACTAGTTTAGGGATCAAATTAAGAAGATGTCACCATGGGGCAAAAGATAAGGACTCAGAGCAACTGGGACGCAGTATTTATAAGTTGCCTCCACCACCACCAGTTCCACATCATTTGCTGATTCTCCAAGCTTACTGCTGAGACTGTGGAATAATTTCAGATGCCAGGAATGTAGCATATCAGGGACAACTTCTGACAACTTCCCCACTACTAGGGACTCCCATTTCCCTTCCCCAGGCCCATCCAAGCAGGGACTCAGCATATTTCTCCCTCACTTTTCCCCTTACCTGCTTCCAAAACATACTTTTTTGAGTACTTGGGTTAATTAAAATTTTTTAAAAAGAAGGATACCCAACATTGATTGGACGCTCACTACCACTCCACATTTTATGAAATAAAATTTCACGCATGTCATTTGAGATTCTGAAGACTACAACACAACATTTTGATACCTGAAGACTATAACCAGAATATAAGGCGAAAGGGTTTCGGACTCGCAAAGTTTCATGTTCTAGTCTAAGAGGAGTCACACAGGATTTCACGGGACTTTCTCTTTTATCCCCTGGTAAACAAAGAAAGCAAAGGGACATTCGGATAGGTCTCAGGGGCCCTTCCGGTCCAACTCCCTTTCCCCCACTGCGTTCATTGCTTCAGTCAGAACAGCTCCGACTGCATCAGACCATGTTGACTTCCACCGTAGGATTCACTTGAAACACATCTGAAAATGGAGGCCCCTCCAAGCTGCACCGTCTGTCAGTGCTGCAGCACAGGCTCTGAAACCCTCACTCCAACACTCTGCCTTGTCCACCGTGCGCATCTGGCGTATCGCTTCCAGTATGCTGACAACATGGTCTATACACATACCTGGAGATACCGGTCTGGTCCGAATTCCTTAAATATAATACAGGGCCTTTCAGTTTGGCCTGGTTCGGCCTTTCCTTCTTCCTCAACGTTCTACCCTCTCCCATCTCCCACACGACCAGCAACACACATGCTTTACTTAGTCCCTAAACCTCCTTGTCAACCCTAGCCTTGCCATGTTCCTTCGCGTCTCAATGCCTTTGCCAATGCTGTTTTATCCACCCAGCCTGCATTCTATCTACCAAGGTCTATTTTGGAAATTTATTCACCGTTTAATGGTCTACTCAAATATCACCTCCTCACTGAAGCCTTCCCAGACTTTTCCATGAAGAATTAATTACTCTCTTTTTGGTGCTCTCTATATTTAAAATATCAATTACAAAATAGAGTTCACTATTTATATATCTATTCCTTATGCTACACGGTGAGTTCCCAAAGAATAGAAACTTAACTCATATTTGCATCCCTAACACAGAACCTGGCACGTAAGAGTTACCTGCTATTTCCTCAGTGATATGTGAATGGGATAGAAGATCAAAAGGGGCAGAAACAGTGCTTCCCGGAGCACTTCCTGAGATCAGTCCCTAGCCCAGCATCACACGCAAGGAGGACTCTCACCAAAGATCTGTGACAGTGACTATAGTAGACACACATGGGTGCCACGACTGACATTCTTTGGGGTTCACCTCTGATTTCAGCCATGGTTGAGGTGGACATTTGTGTGAGTTAGACATGCCTTATAGTGGCCACCTCTCCTAGAGATGATGCAACAGTGGATGTATTGGGCTGGCCAAAAAGTTCATTCGGATTTGTCCATAACATCATAAGGAAAAGCCTGAACGAACTTTTTGGCCAGCCCAATACGATGCCAGGATCCACTGGTCCTATCATATATCACATCACCCAGAAGGACCCTGCCTAGTAGGATATTAGATTGTCCTCATGTTGGCCTAGCGGTGGCACCACTCATGCCTACAACCTGCAGGGCTGGGATGCTGTTCTCCAGGGTGCATTGTGTGCACTGAAACAATAGCCACTACACGGTGCTGCGTACCCCAAAGCTAGAAAACAAAGGTCTGGGCACCAAGGGGTGCACGCGTTGGTTGGGTCTTCTCATTATCACTCCCCATAACGCAATTGCTTAACTTGGACTGCTTGTTTTCACAACTTTAAACTTTGCTAGAATAGAGGTCCTGGCTCTTAGAGGGCGTCTCTCCACGGGACACTGAGCCAGAAGCTGTGACTCCACCATATCACTCAGGCTCTTCATGCCCATGGGCCACGGGCAAAGAATGGAGTTTCTATATTGGCAGAGAAACTGACTGTGATAATCTGAGGAGATAGGGTCACTGCTGCACAATGGGAAAAAAGGAAATGAGGGCTTCCCTGGTGGTGCGGTGGTTGAGAGTCCGCCTGCCGATGCAGGGGACACGAGTTCGTGCCCCGGTCTGGGAAGATCCCACATGCCGCGGAGCGGCTGTGCCCATGAGCCATGGCCGCTGAGCCTGCGCGTCTGGAGCCTATGCTCTGCAACAGGAGAGGCCACAACAGTGAGAGGCCCGTGTACCGCAAAAAAAAAAAAAAGGAAATGCAAGTCTGGATCTCGAGGGATTCCCTGGGGCATTTCTTGGTGTTTTGTACCCACTGATCACAGGGAAAAGGCAATGGCAGAAAGTCAATCAACCCAGTCTCAGACCCCTCCAGGGTGAGGGTCTGGGTCACCTACTGACCCAACAACCTCAGAATTGAGGGTGAGGGCAGTCTAGAGGGCATAAGGGAGGATGACGGATTTTAACTGTGGCCGCAGAATCCACCGCAGCAAGGAGGACTGTGGCTTGTTACACTGCTAAATCTCTCCTTCGAGGCACGGATCAGCCTAGTCCTTGGAGAACAGTGATAGTGCAATTAATGAAGAGCATCACTGGATCAGAGCAGTGCCGAGAGCACGGTGTGGCAGACAGGACACTTTTGGTGTGCTGGGTGAACAGTGACAGGCAGGCCTTGACTCGC
>NW_006772469.1:1406110-1420179 GCF_000442215.2 Lipotes vexillifer | reverse complement strand
CTGCTGACGGCAGCTCAGTGTGTGACTGAGCTCAATGCGCAGCCCCGCAGGCCCCCACGGCACACCTGTAAGTTGGCTGTTCCTCTGTCCCTGGCTCACCCTCCCCAGCCCCTCGGTCCTGCCTGCTAGGGTCGCCTCCAAAGTAAACCACCTCCTTGTTTTCAGGAATCCAAGGGAAGACTGTGATCGTGTTTAAACTGGAATCTTCAAGTTAACTTTACAAACTTACATTTCCTCTCCCCGTGCAGGCTAGCTACTCAGGGAAATAACACTTCCACAGCACTTTACTTCTTTCAAATAAAGAAATAGCACACTTATGAGTGATAAGGAAAGCGATAGGCTGGTTGTTATTACCAACTCCCAGTCTTTTTCATTCTTAAACAAATAAGGAAGCTGAGGCTTGGAGAGGTTACTTGCCTTCTCCAGCACCAAAGGGTTTGTACAAGGTGGGGACAGCGTGCTCTGTGTCCTGATATTGACAGTTGATGCTGTGGGTGCCCCACACATACCTCCTTTATCAGGTCAGTTTCTCCATTTCTCAGCTGCTGTAGGTGTTGCTGCTAAGAGCTCATAGCTACACCTCTCCCCAGAGCTTGCCCTCCTCGGACAGATATGCCTGGGAGGGTATGTATTTCTACCCCACTCTAGGCCTTCCCACGGTGAATGACTGATAAAGAGCTACCAAAGCCCAGCCACCCTGTCCAAGGTAGGACTTCTCTTTGGTGTCATTCATGCTCCCAAGTTCCCCATGTGATCCGGCCGAGGCTATAGATTTCACCTTTGCTCGTCTTCTTCCCCTTGCCTGTCCTGTCCTCTCACTTCCTTACTGGTCCTTCACTCAATTAATCATTTGCACGTCCCTGTTTCTCGGGAACCCAACCTAAGATAAGATCTATGTTTTATGATTCCTGGTCTGGTGATTTCCCCTCTGCCGAAAGTCAGGTAGTTAAAGAAATGTACAAGACACTACATACTATCCCCTTACTTATTAATACTGGTCACTCATCCAGGATAGACGTTTTTCCTCTGTCTCAGAAAAATCACATAAACTTATTTCTCAGAATATCTTATAGTAATACTACTAAGAAGTGTGTCTGCGCCAAATAATGACAGAGATATGGTGCTTTCAGGTATAAACATTTTTTTTAATTTTTCAAATTTTTTATACAATTTTTTTTTTTTTTTTTTTTTTTTTTTACTTCAGTTAGCAGAAGAAAAGAGAAGAAATATGCATTTATATTGTCTTTTATAATTAACAGTTACTTTACTGGTGCTCTCTTTTTTTCTTTCATGGATTTGAAATACTCCCTGGAATCACTTGGGGTCAATCTTTTTAATCTAAAGAACTTCCTTTAGTATCTCTTGTAAAGTGAATCAACAACAATTTCTAACCCGTGTCCCCTGCATCGGCAGGCGGACTCTCAACAACTGCGCCACCAGGGAAGCCCTTTTTATACAATTTTTAAAGGTTTCTTTCCATCTACAGTTACTACAAAATATTGATTATATTCTCCATGTTGCACAATAGGTATAAACTTTTAAATATTTCAGTTAATATACTTTAGCAGCATGCTTTATATCCTTCACTAATTACAAAGTGTTACATATCCAAGAGGGACAATAAAGAAACTCACAGGTTGATGTAATTAACATGTCTCATTTGATAGCAGTATATAAAATAATTCATCAGCTCAGAAGTACGTGCCTACAAAATGATAAAGTTATTTTCTCAGTTTTCCCATGTTATCTTGTTCCTTGAGGTCTAAAATGAAGTAAATTTCATAAACTTTAATTTTCTGAGAATTCTCATAAAGACAGTGGTTCATTCTGCTGACACTCATCCCTGACAACTGATGCCTGTATCGATCAAGGTCTAAAGGAAATCAGAAACTACTTTACACACCTAAAACAGGGACTTTAGTAGCCGGTGAGTGGGGGCACAGGCGATGGAAGAGCTGTTGAGAAACCAAATAGGAAAGTGAGGCAGCCCAGAGACTAACAGCAGCAGAAAGGCACGACCAGCCCTAGGCGAGAGGGATGAAGGAAGGAGGCAGCAGCTGGGGTGCCCTGGAGGAGCTGGTGCCCTGCCCTCTTCCCACCTTCAGGTCCCCCCCACTGGTGGACCCCTACCAAAGACCAACTGACAAGAAGCAGCCTGGGAATCCATCTAGCCTGCCAGGTTTGATCCCTGTCACAGGGAGCAGAGCAGAGGAAGGGCAAGGAAGGCACACGCAGGCAAACGAGACACAGCACATCGACATCCTAAACGTTGCACCAAAGATCTGAAACGATCAAAGGTCCCCCACGCGAGAAGCAGCATGTCAAGGTCATTGCCAGGAATTCTAAAACCAGAGAATAAAACAAGGGCGAATCTAGTCTTTGATTGTGCAGCTAATGAAATTATAAATCAAAACCACAGGGAAAGCCTTTTGACTCAGGTTTGTAGCAGCACTTAAATGTTATTTCAGAAAAGCTTCTCACTAGCATCCTTAGGAACAGCTTTGGGAAACAGACTAGGCAGCTTTGCCAAAAAATGAATTTCCAATCAGGTCGAAGAAAAATGTATCTGGTTTGTTGTTCTTGTAGTCACCTAACCTCCAAGCCTTTCTATAAAATGTAAGAAATGTTGCTGCCTAGGTTTAAGCTTAAGGGATTACTGAATTTAAAAATACGTTTCTACAATTTTGGGTGAAAATCATAGTGAGAACACTAGGTATAATTAATGCTTGCAATGATACTCATGATCAAAATAAAAGAAAAAGTTTATTCAAGCATGAGTATTTGAAGCACAAACAATTTAGCAGAGAAAAGTCTATTGTGCAAACTGAACAAGCACTCCTTAATGTAATGAATCCAATGATTTGTTTGAATCATTACAGTATTTTTTCCTTTTTTTAAATTTCAATGGTAATAGAATCAGAAACTGAAGCACAATCAGAAACTGTGTTATGAGAAATTGGGATTTGTGGAAAACAGGAAACTTGGAAAATAGCCAAAATGTCATAATTCCACTAGCCCAAATACTGGCAGCATATTGGTATTCCAGTCACAAACCATTTATTGAGAGCCCAGAATGGGAACCATTATTGAGAGTTCTGTGCTAGACGATGGATAGTCTCAATCTGATTGGAAGTCTAAATCAAGATGGCAACTCCTGCTTCACAGCACAGGAGAGCAATGGGGGAGAGAAGCAGGGAACAGAATGCATTTGCTACCCTTCCCACCATCCTGTAGCAACACAGTCCAAGGAATGCTACCACCTCTTAGGATGCCATAAACGGTAAATCAATTGTCTGGATTCCCAACAGAGTTTGCCATCCCCAATTAGAACTGTATTTCTAGATATAAATCACCTCCTAAGAGGAGGAAATCCCTACAGGAGTGAGAACTAAAGTTGCATGAAACAACTTTTTTTCCACCTCTGGTTTCAGTCTACTGCCTTGTCCTTAAAAATGTTTGAATCTAGCAAAATTAGACTTTCACTCCTGAAGACGCAAGACCCAAAGGGGACCCTCAAAACCTAGAATCTGTGTCACACAGTTTAGCACCAAATAACTCTATACTGTTTTACCACTTGATATTTTTGTGTGTTGTTCTCAATTCCCATCAGGGTTGTAAATGAGGTGGCCAAGGTCAGATCTCGCATTTCTTTGTTATCCAACAGCCCACCAAGCACCTAGTACATGCTCAATAAGTACTTTTGACATGATTAACTCTGATTTTAAAATAAAACCCAAACTATTGCATAAAAATTACAAATTACTTTCTGGAACACATCTGACCAGATAGTCACAAGGCTTTCTCCCTTATTTCATTCAGGCAGATGCTCACATAACAGCCCCTTGGAGAGGTCTTCTTTGACTATAAAATGAGAACTCCCTACCACTTTCTATCACCTTATCTTGCTTTCTTTCTCTTCTTAGTATATGGTACTGGATGTATTGTTGAATATATTCCCCACTAAAATGTGAGTTCCCTGGTCTTTCTTGCTCACTGCCACATCCTCAGTGCCTGGAACAGAAACTGGTTCAGAGTAACACTCAGTAAGTAAGTATGGAACAAATCAATACGTGAATGAATTAAATTTGTACCTACATATGAAAAATTATACATAAACACAAGTAATTGGCCTAGAAAAGGTTTAAACTACCATAAAAATTTTATCTTTTAAAAGTTTTTTATTTAGAATTTATACACAAAAGACAAATAAATTTGACTTCACTAACTGACCACTGTAAAAAGTTCAAATGATGCAAATGCATAAAGTAAACCATTCACCCACTCTAAAAACAGGCATCCTTAAGCATCTGGGGCACAGTCTCGAAACTTTTCTCTATGTACATATAAGCATA
Organism: Lipotes vexillifer; assembly: GCF_000442215.2. NCBI lineage: Eukaryota > Metazoa > Chordata > Mammalia > Artiodactyla > Lipotidae > Lipotes > Lipotes vexillifer. Next base: position 1,415,827 of record NW_006772469.1, on the reverse strand, counting down.
ATAAATGATTACTAATGAGTAGAAGTTATAAACATTTCATGCTTTTTAATGTAATCCATTGAAATTTAATCTTTCAGGAACATAAAGAATTCTAAGAGCAAGAATCCTTTTTTTTTTTTAATCTTTAGATTTTAAATGTTTACTCTTGGAGTCTCAGTTTCCCCATGTGTAAAATGGGAATAAATAATAACTAACCCATAGGACTGGTACATGATACAAATGACAAAATATATCTGAAGTGCTTAGCAGAGTGTCTGCACATAGAAAACACAAAAATAGTTGATAAAGGTAAGTTCAGGGACCAATGAAAACCCAAGAGGAAGACTACCAGTGACAGTGAAGATCAAAGAAGCTGCTTGGAAATGAGGGCTCTTGAGTTTTGGAAGGATCCACCAGGCATCTATCAAACCTAGAGAAGGTCATTTTGAAGGTCATTTTAGGCTAGAGGAGGAGTGTGTTCCTGGAACAAGAATATTAACAGCTGGCAGCCTTTTGGAGGGAACGGTGTTTGTGGAAAACATCTTGAAAAGCTACCCGGAAAAGGGAAGGTGAAGCCACAAAGCAAGGAGACCGCACAACAAGATGGAAGTTAAACGAAACATAAACCAAAAACTGCAATTGAGTGAGAGAAGAGAAGGGAGAGGATAAAAGAGTGAGAAAATAGAAGACCTGGGAACACAGTGAAAACTATGTTTATACTTATTTCGGTCTAGAATTGAGCTCCATTTTACAAATAATCACAAAGTATTTTTTGCACCCTTCGACTACGCAACAAATTTTCCAGAAAGGAAACTATCATACAAGTTTTATAACGATTGAACTTCAAGAGTTTGGAATTTTCTAAGAATTGGTCAGTGTATTAGTTTCTTTTTGCTGCCGTAAGACATTACCACAAACTTAGTGGCTTAAGACAAAACATAAGTATTATCTGACGATTTTATGGTCATCAAGGCTGTGTTCCTTCTGAAGGTTCTGGCAGGATCCATTCTCTTCCCTTTTTCATCTACAGAGGCTACCCACATTCCTTGGCTCATGGCCCTGCACCACTCCAACCTCTTCTTCCATTGTTACATCTTCTCTGACTCTGACATGAGGAGTCATGTCAGAGACACGTCAGAGTCTCCATGTCAGAGTCCTGTCTCTCTCATGAAGACCCTCGTGATGATCTTGGCCGCACTGGGATAATTCAGTATAACCTCTGCAGCTCAAGATCCTTAACTTAACCATATCTCCAAAGCACCTTACGCCACATAAGGTAACATATTCAGTTTCCAGAAACTGGCATATGAGCCTCCTCGGTGAGGCCATTATTCTGCTTACCACAGCTACCACTTAGGGAAATCATGTCACTGACTGTCACACCGCTCGTGGGTTTTGAGTGGCTAATATAAAACACCTGCCTCAGTCTGCATTATTCACAGTCTCCTCAGTGCCTCTGAAAAAGAGCTGAAAATATCTGACGACCTTATATGTCTCTAGTATAGTCCTGCCCAAGAGTTTACACTTTATTTTTTTTTACTTAGTTTACTTTCTCTTCATTTTTTTGTACAGTTAGAGCATTGTTTAAAAGTATGTGTAAACAGGTTATATTAGCCACACACATAACACAGGAATCATTACAAAATGTCTGTTAAGCATTTATTTCCAAAAGGCATCATTGGATCTGATAGGACAGAGAACCACTCAGTTAGATGGTTATTTATTATTTTTAGTGAGCTGAGTGGTACTGGAAAATCTATCCTATGTATATGAAATCTGGTTGTAGCCGTAGCGGCCAGCGTGAAGTTGAAGGTAAATATTCTATGGGAGATATGCTAATAAAGTAGGCAGATGTGCTTACAGGGTACTGCTAATTTATCTTAACTTCTTTCTTACCTCTCCATGCATTCCGTCTCAGACACTACTCCCTTCCTGGCCAGCCCTCTCAGCTGCTTACCCTCTGCTTCCAGCCCTGTGGGCACGGAGAAACTGACAGATAATGGAGCACCTGGAGAGTCAGCTGAAGAATCACACACAACTGGGCCATCAAGAAAGAAAAAACCAATGTCACTCCACTGACGAATGCTCTTCCATCAAAGTGCAGCAACAGCTAGAAGAGGCAGGATGGCCAGGAAAAGAGGGAAGGCAGTGAAAGGACAGTAAGACAGGACAATTTAGACTGGGAGGACAGTGCTGGGAAATTGGGAATGAGGGCCCATTGGGCTATTTCAGGTTGTGGTGAACACTTCAAGCTGTCTATTATGATGAGGATGTGTAGAGAAGGAGCGGGGAAGAACACACAGTAAGGAAGCCAGAAAACAGGTTTGAGTGAACTCAGGCATACTCGCAGAGACTGGGGAGCATCATTTCACTACAGCTCTAAGGCTGAGTTACTTGGGTTCCCTTCAGCTGCAGGGTTCCCTTGTTCGCCATACTGGGCTTGAACTTACTGGTGAGACTGCTTCCTCTTTGCTCTTGCCTCCCCCAACAGCAGGTATTTACTCATTGTCTTGTCCTCACTGTTCTTAGGTTTCTGTGTGTGTGTTTCCGGATTCTCTCTCTCCCCCTACACATGGCTGCTCTGAGGTCATGAGCCTATCCTCGATCCAGGAGGAACGCCAGGATAGTGACAGAACTTGATGACCTGGGGGCTGAGCCATCCCCACAGAGGTGGATAGTGCCGTGGACATGAGCAGTTGCTAGAGTCAAGCTGCCTGGATCCTGGCCCCGTCAGTTATTAGCTCTAACCTGAGCAAGTACTCAACATCTGTAAGCCTCAGCTTTCTCAGCTATAAAATGTGGTGAAAGATAGGAAATAATAGAACTTATCTCATGGAGCTGTTCTGTATATTGAATTTTTGTAAAGCATGAAAAGTGCTTAGTGCCATACCTGGCATTGGGTGAGTAACTCCTAAATGCTGGTCAAATTTCAGCCTGTGGGCCAACAAGACCATTTATCCATCATGGGTTTTTTGCATTAATTTCGATGTATAAAATAGTGCATTAACATTTTAAAATATTACATTAAAGTATTTATCGTGACTGCTAAGTTTCTTTGGCACCCTCTTAAATATTGTGCCTGCCTCAGTCACCTCATTGTAGATCTGGACCTGGTTATGGCAGTGATGCTGTGCTTCTGGAACCATCGTTTCAGGCAGGAGCCTTCCAGAATCCCATCATTTGCATTTTAATGTCTAGATTTCCCTTGCTACTCCTTCCTTTTGTGGACTATCTTATTTCTCTGTCCTATTTTATCCCTACCTTGGTTGTTGTGTAATTGAGTTATTGAGGTTTGAGAATATTTTTGTTTGCAAAATTTGTATCTGGAATAATGTCTGGGCTTGGACTAATGTCATTATGTAGGAAGCTAGCATATTCATGTATTAGATACCTGTCCTTAGTTTCATTTTAAAGGAAATTTATTCTTAGCTTAAATAGAATGCAGAACTGCTGTTCTTAAGTCGAGTGCCTGATAGGAAATGGAAGAGTTATGAAACTGAATTATCTTTTACCAAAAAAGTCTAAATGTCATTAATACTTTAGAAGAAAATAAGTTTAAGCCAAAGAATGGTTAAAGTAACTCTTCGCTGAAGCCTAACTCATTTCTAAGAAAACTTGAACCCTAATTAATGAATTTGCTAAATAGAATGTGTTTGCAAAACAGCCCGGGGTTGATCTCAGTTAAAATATCTATTGATATATAAGGACTTAGAACTCTTCAAGGAAAGAAGCAGCATATTATCTCCTAGAATACAGGTCAAAACTTCAAATGCCTCTCGAGGCCGGGAAAGAAGCGAAAGGCATGAGTTGGAGGGTGTGGGGAAGACGGGAGGGGGTGGAAGGTGAGGCACATAGTAAAGTGGAGGTGCCATGCGCTGTTCAGAGGGTGCAGTGGCCCCTTAGCTCCAGGAGATTATTGCCATTTGGAAATCTTTACTAAGGTGCCAGATATTCCAATTTTTCAGGACAAGCCCGAAATGCAGATATTGATGTGAAAACACTCACCTTTTAAAATATTGGCTCAGTACTTTTTAAAAAAATCACTCAAATGGGCAAAACAAAACACGACTAAGCTGTGAATTTCCAACCTCCGCAAAGAGAGTCATCTTTGTTATAAAGAAAAGGGAGAAAAGGATACATTTTTATTCTTTCCTTCTGAAATCCTATCTAGAGCATTTCTGAAGCGTGGAAGATTTTAATATTTGCAAATCAAAACACATTCTTGGCTTTAGTGAGCCTAAAAGAAAAGGCCACTTAGAGGACACTGCGGACACAAAATCAAAGTTTTGACTTCCGAACAGCCTGACACAAGGGTATTTAACCAACTTTTCTGAGTTGAAGTGCCATGAATTTTTCAGAGCTAATATTCCCTTCGGTGAAGAGAAGCGACTGCATTGCATTTGGATTGCATTACAGATCCTTTGTGTCATGTCCCAGAAAAACTCACCTAGTCTCTACCTCTTATTAGGTTTAAGCTTATTGGTTCTCCTTGTAGAATGACTCTCATTCCAAAACACTGGGTATAACTCACAGGCTAGAAAAGCCCATCAGACCTAACAAAACTCAGAGAACCACAGGGGAGTTGGGCCGTGACCATATTTAATACTTAACAAAGAGAGCTACACTCTGAGGCATTATTATTTTTCCTTTGCTCCAGAAATACAAGGTGGATGTTTTGAGCAATTCCACTCAGGCCTCACCTCCCACAGGATTTATACGAATACACCTGCTCTTTGATGAAAGGGATTTTTAAAACCATTGGCATACACCACCCTTGAAGCTGACTCTTTTGAGTTTGAGATGCTAAGCTGTAACCAAAGCAAGCTTGAGCGTGCATTCTATCTCTGGAATGTCTCAGGGTGCTGGAGAATTAAGGACGAGAAGATAGGACTGAAGGGAACCCTTGATCTGGACCACGGGGGAATGAGACATGAAGGGATACAAGCTTTGGTAAGACAGGCTGCTCTTCACCAAGGTGAGAGAAAAGAAAAGGAAGAAGTGAAAAGTGAAATGATTCCAATATCCACTTAACAGATACCGTCACATTAAAAATCCATGATATTCTCCCAAAGCCTCAGCCCAAAGCTCATATTTGCCAAATACTATTCAATATAATACAAGTTCAAGAGGAAGAAAGGCACTGGACAGCCAGTCCCCTGGAGCATATGGCAATAGAATTTGACCTACACTGCTGAAATGCCCAGTTTGTTCGTCTGGGTCTTCTATGGCTAAAATTCAGAAATGAGATGACTGTAAAAGTTAGTGTCAGCGTGTCTGATACACATAGCCTTTGGTCCTTTAAACAATATTTGTCTCAAAAACTTCCCTCTTTCTAGAAAAATGAAATAGTATTTTTTTAAAACTGAAATATAAAAATGTTAATTCAGGTTGATTTGTTTGTTTTACTGGGAAAAAAAAATAGTAGACTCTCCTAAAATCCCTGTCGTTGTAAGTCTGTAGAGATGATCTCCATCTCTTTTAAATTCATCTTGCTGGTTTTGTCATTTGTTATTCAGGCTGCATCTTCCAGAAAGCCACTGGGCATCTTTCACAGCCACGAAAAGATAACATGGATGAAAGATAATATGGACTCCACTTCAGGGAGCCTGATTTCCTTTCCATCGCCTGTCAGGACTTTCAAGGGGAATTGTCACTACCAGAAAGCAGTGACTTTTAATTTCCCTTAAGCTAGATTCGGCATTCAGATCCTCACAGCGATGTAAAAGGCCCAAATGACTCTTTCTGATGCCAGTAAGAACTGCATGAGCAGACAGAATTTAACTCTTGGGTGCTATAAACTCAGCTTATGGCTTCTTCTTCTTAAGTTGCCCAAATCTAGCTGCTACATTAAAAACTTCTCTACGCTATTTTCTCATAGGGTTTCTCTCTTTCCTTATATTCCTCCAAGTGGGGCACAGATCATTCTTGGGGATGCCAGAGGCTCAATTCAGGAAATACCCAGCCAAGAACAGGAAGCACAAGTGGGAAAACACACAAGTTGGGGCAGACACTTGAGGACAATCAAGCAAAGGCTGAGAGTCATTCGTGAGAAGAAAATTATAAAGAAAAATGGATGCGGCAATCGTACCCCTTGGTAGTTATCCAAATGAGTTGAAAACTTATATCCACTCACAAATGTATGCGTGGACGTTTAGAGCAGCTTTATTCATAACTGCCAAAACTTAAAAGCAATCAATTTTTATCCATTCAGTAGGTGAATGGATAAACAAACTGTGGTACTCCAGACAATGGAAGAAATGAGCTATCAAGCCATGAAAAGACAGAGGAATAATAAGTTGCTAGGTGAAAGAAGCCTATCTGAAAAGGTTATATATACTGTGTTATTCCAACTACAGGACATTCTGAAAAAGGTAAAACAGTGGAGACTAAAAAGATCAGTGGCTGCCAGAGGTTGGGGGTGGAGATGTGAACAGGCAAAGCACAAAGGGCTTTCAGGGCAGTGAAACTATTCTATGTGAAACTACAATGGTGAATATATGTCATACATTTGTCCAAACCCATAGAATGAACAACATCAAGAGCGAACCCCAAGATAAACTATGGACTTTGAGTGATAATTAGGCATTAGTGTAGGTTCATCAATCATAACAAATGGACCACTGTGGTGCGGGATACTGATAGCTGGGGAGGCTGTTCCTGCTGTGGGGTTTGTGGGGCGGGGAGTTGAATGGAGGAATCAGAAGGACAAGAGAACACCGTGGAGCGTGAAGATAGAATTAGCAAATGAAAACAACACCACGGAAAACGTTCAAGAGCCTGTTTTCTTCTGTAGCAGGAAAAGCTGGAAGCTACTACTCCAGGGACCTGAGATTAACACTGAGCTCCATTACTGGCCATGGCGTGGATTGCTCAGGTGTAAATGGGGCACGGGGTGTTTTCCAGTATGCTTATCAACATTTAGGAACCTCTCAGAAACTAGGTGCCAGAGAGAAGGGGGTAGAGGAAAGGTACGAATATTAAGGAAACACAATTTGTGTTTGGAGGCGAGCTTACAGTTCCGTGCGAAAGAGGGACATTACACTCATTAACAATGAGGTTGGTGGGGAATGTGATGGGAGGAAGAGATGATCACGGGCTGAACAGACTAGGGCCGGCCTCCGTGCTCCAAACTGGAGCACTGACTCCCTACCAACTATACACATCTGTGACCCTAGGTCATCTAACCAGTTAATGTTTCCTTCCAAATCAGTCTTATAAGTAAACGATGTAATTTTAGGAGCAAGGATAAGATCTTTCTACCAACGAAAAATTGTTCCCTGTTTGCTAATGCCATGAATTCCACCCCTTCAACTCGATTTCATTAGCTCTGTCACCTATTAAAATGCAAATACTCTTAGGAGAGATTATACCTCAAGCCATATAATTCAAGTGTAATTTACTGTGAATTTATTTTTCAGATCTGAGGAGATGGCTTTGATGGAAGCAAGATACAGTAAACTTGAGATCACTGAACGCCACCGAAATGTTTGGGCAGGAGGCTGAGAATATTTAAAATAATCTGTTAACTGTAGGCTTTGGCAGTTCAATTTTCTTTTTGATTAAAATCTAAGGAAAACAGTGCTAGCACTGAGTGTTTGCAAAGCAACCAGAAGGTTGATTGAATGTTATTTTTACCATTAATATTGTTATTAATCTTGAAAATATACTTGGGGAGCAGAAAGTTTTATGGGAATGAGACAAAAGAGTCTTCTATTTATTTCAGCAAAGCTCACTGAGGTTCTACATTGGGGTAATAGAATATTCATTTGCCTGTCTATGCCCTCTAAGTATTTATTTTCCTCTGATTCCCTTGAGCTGAGGGGGTCAAGAACAGGTTTTGGCATTCCCATGTCCTACAAAACATATCTCAATATAACCTAACCTACTTAATTTTCACCAGAATTTCTAGAAAGGTCAACGAGACCTAGCATGACCTTGAATACATGACCACGACCTTGGGGTTCTCTCACGAGCATCCTGAATGCCTTTACTACCATGCTAGCCTCCAAGGCCAGCTTCCTCTTAAAGTTCTGGCCAAAGCACACACATAAAGCCCTTCCCTTAGTTCCCTTAGGGATGCTAAGATATTTTGCACTTATAAACAAAAAGAAAATAAACATAGAGGGGAAATAAAGCAAAAAAAGCAGGAGAGGCTCCTGATCCCACCAATCAGCTACTTCCAGGGCTCTAAGGCCCTGCCAATTCCAGGCTCTCTCTAGAACACTCTAGAGAAAAAGGGCCCATATTGCATCACAGTACACACCCTGGAGCCCTTAACTCTCATACCCCTGCACACAAACACCTTATGACCTTCCACCAGCGACCAAAGAGCTTTCCAGTGCTGCTGCCTCCCAGACCCTCCCACTCAGTCCCTGTGTCTGGTCTGAGACTTGCCTCTCCCCCTGGTTAATGAGTGACTTTGTCCTTCAGGACAGGCCTTCCTTCCCCTCACACCTCTACCCCCATACAATGTCCCTTGGATACTGGTTGACTCCACAGTAGGCCCAATAGATATTTTATCCACATGATGGCATTGTATCTACGTAACAAGAAACATACATACATGCACACCTATTAAAGCCAAGGAGGAGTGAGGGAAAATGAGCACTTGAATTTTTACATCACTCTTCCACCTGGACTGGAAGAAATAGCCTTTAGGGCAGGGTCTGTAGGTCTGTTTATATCACCCCCATGCCTAGCACAGTGCCTGCTGCAATTAAGTACACAATAAATAACTGTTGCATTAAGGAATGAATGAATGCATTCAGTGATTTCCCCCACCACTTAACATCCAAAGAGAAAGACTAACTCATTGCTCTGATACAGGCCCTGATAAACTCTGATTTTAAGGGCATCATCAATAAAGCCTCCACTGATCCATCTCCAGCACTAAATTCTCTCTGCTGTTCACTTTCCAATGTAAATACCCAACTATGCTAAGCTGGAGAGATAATCAACTAAATAAACAGCCCATTTGAGATGGGATCACCCCAGGCAAAGGCAATACTTTCAAAACTACACATATATTCACTGAGGCAAAATGAATACTCAAAGAAAGAAAAATGCCATATATAGTAAGCTATGTGCCAGGAAATATGATACGCACATCATTTACATTGTTTATTTAATCCTTAGAACAACCTTACAAGTTAGAAATTATCATCCTCATTTTGCAGATTTTAAAAGTAAACTTTAGAGAAGTGTTTTTACCCATGGTCACTTGTTCAAGAGGTTGAAAAGCATGAACTTTGGAGCCAAGCTGCCTAGGTTTAAATTCTGACCCTGCCTCTTCCTAGATGGGCGCCTTAGTCCATTCCTATAACAAAATGCCACAGACTGGGTGGCTTATAAACAACAGAAATTTATTTCTCACATTTTTGGAGGAAGACTGGAAGCCCAAGATCAGGGTACCAGCGTGGTCAGGTGAGGGTCGCAGACTTCTCGCTGTGTCTTTACATGGTGGAAGGGTCTCCTCTATAAAAGCATTAATTCCCCTCATGAGAGCTCCACCCTCATGACCTAAGCACTTCCCAAAGGCCCCACCTCCTAACAACATCACCTTTGGAGGGTAGGATTTGAATTTGGAGGGAGGACGCAAACATTCACACTATAGCACTGAGTAAACACAGCTTAACATACGTGGAGCTAGTAAGTGTACCAGTCTCTCATGGCCAAACCCATCTTTCTGTGACCAGATCTGTGATGCTAGGCCAGGGACTCTACAAAACACATTCCTGC
>NW_006772469.1:1393473-1405992 GCF_000442215.2 Lipotes vexillifer | reverse complement strand
CCTGCTTAGTCGGCTAGCTTCGTGTTAGCTCTGTCAGTAGAGGGCGCTAGAGAGGGCTGCCAAGCTGGAAGAGCAAGAAGATACTTTCTCCTTCCTGGGTGTTTCCTCTGAGCCTCAATCAGGGGCCCCACCCTTCTCTCCTTCCTGCAGAGCCACTGAATCCAGTTTGTACTGTCTTGTAGAATCAGCCTTAGAGTCTGCTGGCCAGCACCCTCTCTTCAGAGGACTGCATTTCAGCTCAGTGGGGCCCTTCCTCTAAGTACCTAAGAAGTTTTAGTAATCCCTACTCTTTCCTTTGTTCCATCAGCCCTGGGGGTAATAGCTGCTTCCTGGAACTGCTACCCCTACCCTACACCTTAGAGTTCTCTTTTCACTCTTTCTATTACTTGGTTCACAACTTTATAACCACTTAACAGTTCTTCATATCAAATTCACTCTGTTCAAATTATTGGCATTATTTTACTCTCCTGGCTGAACCTGAGGGACATAAGAACACCTACCTGAGAGTATTAAATGAGTTTGTCCTTGTAAAGTGCTCATAACTGTAGCTGGAGCACAGGATTGGCCATATCAAGGTCAGCTATCACTTTCAAAGTGTTGAAGCTGGGTTAGAGCCCACGTCTGTCCATCTTCTTCCAGTCAACATGATGTTTCTCTAATAAAAATAGCTACCACCTACTTAGGGAATAGGCTTAGTGCGTTCACAGATGTTACCTGTTTTAATCTTCTTAAACACCTCTTAAGTATTTTTTCCTCTATCAATTGACATCAGGAAAGGTATTCTGAGTTAAGGTATCCATTACCCTGAGAGGTTAGGCAAGGTCTCCAAAGAGTGCAAACATCTACACCAGAAGAATAATTTTTTAGCATAAATTTCCCCAAATCCTAAAAGCCTATTTACATCATTGCCCTATGTGTCACCAGCAATTAACATGATTTAAGCATAATGTGTGTGAGCAGAAGCAAGAAGAACTGCAATCCTGCAGCCTGTGGAATGAAAACCACATACACAGAAACATAGACAAAAGGAAAAGGCAGAGGGCTATGTACCAGCTGAAGAAACAAGATAAAACTCCAGAAAAGCAATTAAATGAAGTGGAGACAGGCAACTTTCCAGAAAAAGAATTCAGAATAATGATAGTGAAGATGATCCAGGACCTCAGAAAAAGAACGGAGGCAAAGATCGAGAAGATGCAAGAAATGTTTAACAAAGACCTAGAAGAATTAAAGAAAAAACACCTAGAAGAATTAAAGAACAAACAAACAGAGATGAACAATACAATAACTGAAATGAAAAAAATATACTAGAAGGAATCAATAGCAGAATGACTGAAGCAGAAAAACGGATAAGTGACCTGGAAGACAGAATGGTGGAATTCACTGCCACAGAACAGAATAAAGAAAAAAGAATGAAGAGAAATGAAAACAGCCTAAGAGACCTCTGGGACAACATTAAATGCAACAACATTCGCATTATAGGGGTCCCAGAAGGAGAAGAGAGAGAGAAAGGACCAGAGAAAATATTTGAAGAGATTATAGTCGAAAACTTCCCTAACGTCGGAAAGGAAACAGCCACCAAAGTCCAGGAAGTGCAGAGAGTCCCAGGCAGGATAAACCCAAGGAGAAACATGGCAAGACACATAGTAATCAAGCTGACAAAAATGAAAGACAAAGAAAAATTATTAAAAGCATCAAGGGAAAAATGTCAAATGCCATAGAAGGGAACTTCCATAGGGTAACAGCTTATTTCTCAGCAGAAACTCTACAAGCCAGAAGGGAGTGGCACGATATATTTAAAGTGATGAAAGGTAAGAACCTACAACAAAGATTACTCTACCCGGCAAGGATCTCATTCAGATTTGATGGAGAAATCAAAAGCTTTACAGACAAGCAAGAGCTAAGAGAATTCAGCACCACCAAACCAGCTTTACAACAAATGCTAAAGGAACTTCTCTAAGTGGGAAACCCAAGAGAAGAAAAGGAACTACAGGGCTTCCCAGGTGATGCAGTGGTTAAAAATCCACCTGCCAATGCAGGGGACGTGGGTTTGAGCCCTGGTCCAGGAAGATCCCACATGCCGCGGAGCAACTAAGCCTGTGCATCACAACCACTGAGCCTGTGCCCTAGAGCTTGTGAGCCACAACTACTGAGCCCATTTGATGCATCTGCTGAAGCCCATGCACCCTAGAGCCAATGCTCTGCAACAAGAGAAGCCACCGCAATGAGAAGCCTGCACACCGCAAACGAAGAGTAGCCCCCGCTCACCAAAACTAGAGAAAGCCTGCATGCAGCAACAAAGACCCAACACGGCCAAAAATCATAAACAAAATAAATAAATTTATATAAAAAAAGAAAAGGACTTATAAAAAAACACCCCAAAAGAATTAAGAAAATGGTAATAGGAACATACATATCAATAATTACCTTAAATATGAATGGATTAAATGCTCCAATGAAAAGAAACAGGCTTGCTCAATGGATACAAAAACAAAAACCATATACATGCTGTCTACAAGAGACCCACTTCAGACCTAGGAACACATACAGGCAGAAAGTGAGGGGATGGAAAAAGATATTCCATGCAATTGGAAATCAAAAGAAAGCTGGAGTAGCAATACTTATATCAGATAAAATAGACTTTAAAATAAAGAATGTTACAAGAGACAAGGAAGGACACTATATAATGATCAAGGGATCAATCCAAGAAGAAGATATGACAATTGTAAGTATATGCACCCAACATAGGAGCACCTCAATACATAAGACAAATGCTAACAGCTATAAAAGAGGAAATTGACAGTAACACAATAATAGTGGGGGACTTTAGCACCTCACTTATGCCAATGGACAGATCCTGCAGACAGAAAATTAATAAGGAAACACAAGCTTCAAATGACACAATAGACCAGATAGATATAATTGATATTTTTAGGACATTCCATGCAAAAACAGCAGATTACAGTTTCTTCTCAATTGTACGTGAAACATTCTCCCAGATAGATCAAATCTTGGGTCATAAATCAAGCCTCAGTAAATTTAAGAAAATTGAAATCATATCAAGCATCTTTTCTGACCACAAGGCAATGAGATTAGAAATAACTTACAGGGGGAAAAAAAATGTTAAAAACACAAACACACGGAGGCTAAACATTACTAAATAACCAAGAGATCACTGAAGAAATCAAAGAGGAAATAAAAGAATACCTAGAGACAAATGGCAATGAAAACACGATGATCCAAAACCTATGGGATGGAGCAAGAGCAGTTCTAAGAGGGAAGTTTATAGCAATACAATCCTACCTTAAGAAACAAGGAACATCTCAAATAAACCATCTAACCTTACACCTAAAGGAACGAGAGAAAGAAGAACAAACAAAAACCAAACTTAGTAGAAGGAAAGAAATCATAAAGATCAGAGCAGAAATAAGTGAACTAGAAACAAAGAAAACAATAGCAAAGATCCATAAACTAAAAGCTGGTTGTTTGAGAAGATAAACAAAATTGATAAACCATTAGCCAGATTCATCAAGAGAAAGAGGGAGCAGACTCAAATCAATAAAATAAGAAATGAAAAAGGAGAACAGACAACAGACTGTTGTCTGTTACAACAGACACGGCAGAAATACAAAGCATGATAAGAGACTACTACAAGCAAATCTATGCCAATAAAATGGACAACCTTGAAGAAACGGAAAGATTCTTACAAAGGTATAACCTTCCAAGACTGAACCAGGAAGAAATAGAAATATGAACAGACCCATCACAAGTAATGAAATTGAAACTGTGATTTAAAATTTTCCAACAAACAAAAGTCCAGGACCAGATGACTTCACAGGTGAATTCTATCAAGCATTTAGAAAAGAGCTAACACCCATCCTTCTCAAACTCTTCCAAAAATTTGCAGAGCAAGGAACACTACCAAACTCATTCTACAAGGCCACTATCACCCTGATACCAAAACCAGACAAAGGTACTACAAAAAAGAAAATTACACAGCAATATCACTGATGAATACTGATGCAAAAATCCTCAACAAAATATTCACAAACAGAATCCAACAACAAATTAACAGGATCATACACCGTGATCAAGTGGAATTTATCCAAGGGATGCAAGTATTCTTCAATATACACGAATCAACCAGTGTGATACAGCACATTAATAAATTGAAGAATAAAAACCATATGAGCATCTCAATAGATGCAGAAAAAGCTTTTGACAAAATTCAACACCCTTTATGATAAAAACTCTCCAGAAAGTGGGTATAGAGGGAACCTACCTCAACATAATAAAGGCCATATATGACAACCCACAGCCAACATCATTCTCAATGGTGAAAACCTGAAAGCATTTCCTCGAAAATCAGGAACAAGACAAGGATGACCACTCACGCCACTCAACAAAACTTCAACAAGGTTTTGGAAGTCCTCTCAACAGCAATCAGAGAAGAAAAAGAAATAAAAGGAATACAAATTGGAAAAGAAGAAGTAAAACTGTCACTGTTTGCAGATGACATGATACTATACATAGAGAATCCTAAAGATGCCACCAGAAAACTACTAGAGCTAATCAATGAATTTGGTAAGGTTGCAGGATACAAAATTAATGCACAGAAATCTCTTGCATTCCTATACACTAACAATGAAAGATCAGAAAGAGAAATTAAAGAAACAATCCCATTTACCATTGGAACAAAAAGAATAAAATATCTAGGAATACACCTACCTAAGGAGGTAAAAGACCTGTACTCAGAAAACTATAAGACACTGATGAAAGAAATCAAAGATGATACAAATAGATGGAGAGATATACCATGTTCTTGGATTGGAAGAATCAATATTGTGAAAATGATTATTGTACCCAAAGCAGTCTACAGATTCAATGTACTCCCTATCAAATTACCAATGGCATTTTTTACAGAACTAGAACAAAAAAATTCACAATTTGTATGGCGACACAAAAGACCCCGAATAGCCAAAGCGATCTTGAGTGAAAAAATGGAGCTGGAGGAATCAAACTCTCTGACTTCAAACTATACTACAAACCTACAGTAATCAAGACAATATGGTACTGGCACAGAAACAGAAATATAGATCAATGGAACAGGATAGAAAGCTCAGAGATAAACCCATGCACCTATGGTCAACTAATCTATGAGAAAGGAGGCAAGGATATACAATGGAGAAAAGACAGTCTCTTCAATAAGTGGTGCTGGGAAAACTGGACAGCTACCTGTAAAAGAATGAAATTAGAACCCTCCCTAAACACCATACACAAAAATAAACTCAAAATGGATTAAAGACCTAAATGTAAGACTGGACACTATAAAACTCTTAGAGGAAAACATGGGAAGAACACTCTTTGGCATAAATCACAGCAAGATGTTTTCTGACCCACCTCCTAGTGTAATGGAAATAAAAACAAAAATAAACTAATGGGATTTAATGAAACTTCAAAGCTTTTGCACAGCAAAGGAAACCATAAACAAGACAAAAAGACAACCCTCAGAATGGGAGAAAATATTTGCAAACGAATCAATGGACAAAGGTTTAATCTCCAAAATATATAAACAGCTCATGCAGCTCAATATTTAAAAAACAAACAACCCAATCCAAAAATGGGCAGAAGACCTAAATAGACATTTCCCCAAAGAAGACATACAGATGGCCAAGAAGCACATGAAAAGCTGCTCAACATAACTAATTATTAGAGAAATGCAAATCAAAACTACAATGAGGTATCACCTCACACCAGTTAGAATGGGCATCATCAGAAAATCTACAAACAACAAATGCTGGAGAGGGTGTGGAGAAAAGGGAACCCTATTTCACTGTTGGTGGGAATGTAAATCGATACAGCCACTATGGAGGGTAGTATGGAGGTTCCTTAAAAAACTAAAAATAGAACTACCATACGACCCAGCAATCCCACTACTGGACATATATCCAGAGAAAATCATAATTCAAAAAGACACATGCACCCCAATGTTCATTGCAGCACTATTTATAATAGCCAGGTCATGGAAGCAACCTAAATGTCCATAGACAGACGAATGGATAAAGAAGATGTGGTACATATATAACAGTGGAATATTACTCAGCCATAAAAAGGAATGAATTGGGTCATTTGTAGAGACATGGATGGATATAGAGACTGTCATACAGAGTGAAGTAAGTCGGAAAAAAAAAACAAATATCGCATATTAACACATATATGTTAAATCTAGAAAAATGGTACAGATGAACCGGTTTGCAGGGCAGAAACAGAGACACAGATGTAGAGAACTAACATATGGACACCAAGGGGGGAAAGTCGGGGTTGGCGGGGGGATGAGTTGGGAGATTGGGATTGACATGTATACACTAATATGTATAAAATAGATAACAAATAAGAACCTGCTGTATAAAAAATTTAAATTAAATTTAAAAATAAAAAGAAGGAGCGGCAGCCTGCTAGCCTCAGACCAAGAGCCCAACTCCATCTATATATATAAAAAAAAATCTGTGGGCATCTAAGGATTAAAATTTTTGAATTTCAAATTTTCTCTTGTTTTGTACATCTAAAATATCAATGAAATATTATAGAATTTAAAAAATTACTAAGAGCCTATTTTGTGCTAGGCACTGGGTTATAAGTGCTTTCACATATATTATATCATTTTATCCTTAAAATATACTACATTAAGAGGTACAATCATCTTCATACAAATATGTCCAAGGTCACATAGCTAGTAAAGTGACAGGATCAGGAATTGAAGCCAATTCTTTCTGACTCACGGAGCTCATGATTTAGCCAATTCACCACAAGTCATAGGTGAGGGTCATTCTCCACAGCAGATGCTGAGAGAATGAAGTTTAGTAAAAATATGAACTGAGACAGGAACAAATCCTTTCACTGTGAAGGGCTAAGAAAATAAAAGAGCTGAATCTGGGAGAGTACCTTCTGACCTTGCTTTCAGAATTGTTTGTAAGCCATGGCAATTCCGAGGTTCTGTCACTGGGCTGCTAGATTCCATTTCAATTCAAGGATCTCTCTCCAATTTCACTTTTGCAATTATGGAGGCAAAGTAAATGAAAACTAAAAGCACTTTGTTTCTGGGTAATCCTTGCCTTCCAAAACCAAGTCATTCTTTTCAGGAAAAAACATAAGCACTCAGCAAACTAATTATTTTTTTAAAGGAGCAATGCAGAGGGGGAAAATAGCATACCTTTTGCTTGGTGCTTGATTTCAGGCCAACTCGGGAGTGACTTTTGGACTAGAGGAAAAATGAGAAAGAAATTTATGAAGAACACAATATAATGGTAGAAGTTATTCTGAAGTCATTTCTTCTAGAAGGTATAAGTTTTCATTTAATAGCCAAAAGAAAACTAATTAATTAATTTTTAAAAATCCTTTCCCTAGCCTTCTTTCACAGCCTCTGGAAATCTAAGAATAGAAGCAGAGCATAGACTCCAGTGTTGAGTTTTACATACTGAATGGAAGACTGTTTAAGTCCTGAAGCTGAGACAGCAAAGATGCACCTACACTTTGTCAATGCCTGGCTCATATTTACCGACTCAGCATCTTTCTTAGAGGACACCAGCAGAAACTGAAAACCGCAACGCATGAGCAAATAACTTCCAGCTATAATAAGGCAAAGGGAAAGGAGGGGAAATGAATAAAAGAAGAGGAAAGGAAGAAAGAAGAGGAGAGAAAAGAAAACAAATGCTCTATAAATTGGAAAAAGAGAAAATAGAGGCAGAATGAAGAAAAGGGCACTTTATGGCAAGATTTCCAAGTGCATTTCTATAGAGGAGATTTTAATCTCTGCTAATTTAAATGTATTTTCAGTAGGTGGAAACGAAGCTCTCAGAAACATTAGTTCTAATAGAGGGCTTTTTATTTTCCAACTTGTTCAAGATTATCTAATCTTATTTGGAATTAGGAAAGGTAAAACAAGCATTAATTAAGAATATTTTGGTATAGATACCATTATGATTTTTCTCCCAATGAGAAAAAAGCAAAATCAAGCTTACTATGTTTAGCATTCAGATAGTGAATACATATGGCATTAAGTGTACCATGAATCAAAGTTAACTCTAAACCAATTACTACACTGGTTTTACCTAGAAAAAAGCCTAGTCTGTAGTCCTCAAATTGTTCGATCCCAGGATTACTTTACACTCTTAAATATTATAGGGGTCCCCAAAGAGCTTCTGTTTATGTGGGTTATATCCATCGACAATCACTGTCCTAGCAAATGGAAATGAGAATTTTTTAAAATATGCATTTATTAATTCATTTTAAAATAGCAATAATCAACCCACTACATGTTAAGTAACATATTTTTATGTATTTTATGTATATTCCTAAACAGAAAAAATTAGTGAGAAGATGGTATATTTTTCATGTTTTTGCAAATCTCTGATGTTTAGCTTAAATAGAAGACAGATCCTCATACCAGCTTCTGCATTTAATCTATTTTGATATGATATGCTTTTGGTTGAAGTAAATGAAAAGAATTCAGCCTCGCTCAGTTATGTGGTTGGAAAAGGAAAAAGTATTTGTAATAATCTTTTCAAATAATTGTGAATATTCTTCTCTGATATGACCTCAAAACTTGACAATTGGTAGTTTCTTAAAGGTTAGTTACTGTGTAGAATAAATCATACCAATGAACTTTTTATACTCTGTTACATAAAAACTGGTTGGTCTATCTTGCACTTTGACTAGATTTTTCACCCACACATGTTTGTAGCATCATGCATTGGATCATCTGGAAAGCAGTGGCTCTCCAACTTTAGAGTTCACAAAGATCATTTAGGGGGCTCTTAACCATGTACTTTGCTGAAACTCCAAGTCAGGATGTCTGGGGTGGCTCCCAGGAATGTGCATGCTAACAAGCATCTAAGGAAATTCAAATAGATACATGGTCCACTAACTTGAGGACCACTTGCCTGTGAAGAATGGTGGTAACCTGGGAGAAGTAGGAAAATATGGAAAATGGCGTTAATGCTCTCTCTCTCTCTTTCTCTTTGAAGAATACAAATAAATGAACCTCTTTTCCCTTTCTCTTTTAAATGCCTGGTGTTAAAATTCTTAATCTGATCGAACCAGTGGGTGGCACAGGATGATTGAAACAGGCTGAATGTTGGTAAAGTACTCAAACTACTCCAAAAGCAGATCTGCAACGGTTCTTTAACCTCTCCAGTTAAAAAACATAAGCACACAGATTCTGTGTTTATGTATATTTTTAGAAATTTATTTGGGTTTCTATACCGCATTAAATGTCATAAACATCTGTGAGTATGGCCTTTATACTCAACTCAAAGTCATAATAGCAAACATGACCTAAAAGACAAGACTTCCATTTATAAAAGGGATTAAAAGCTGTGATGGTTAGTTTTATGTCAACTTGACTGGGCTAAGGGATGCTCAGATATCTGGTAAAACATTAGTTCTGGGTATATCTGTGAGGATGTTTCTGGAAGAGATTAACATTTGATTCAGCAGACTGAGAAAAGAGGTCCAGCCTCACCAGTATGGGTGGGCACCATCCAAACTGTTGGGGCCTCAAATGGGAGCAAAGGCTAAGGAAGAACAAATTCCCTATCTTCTTGAATTGGGAGGTCCATCTTTTCCTGCCCTTCAAGAAATATATATATATATAGAGAGAGAGAGAGAGAAAATATATATATACATATATAGAAATATATACATATATAGAAGTATATAGAGAGAAATATATTTCTACTGGTTCTGTTTGTCTGGAGAGCCCTGATTAATACAAAAGCCAATCCAGTTCCAGAGAAAAAACATTTTCATTTGACATTAAATGAGTTCTTTGAGCTCTTCTTGTAAATGTCTTATCTAGAGAGAATGGAGGTTGGGCCTGGTAAAATACCACCTGCATCGTACGTATCATGTTATACATTAAGTCCACACCTACAAAAGTGTGGCCTTCTAAAAATTTCTTTCATTAGTTAGGTGTTAAGGACTTAGAGCTTATTTCCACATAGAAGTAATTTTATAGGCTACATCACAAAGCCCTATTTAACCTCTGATATAAGCAAAATGCTCTGCAAGTTCAATAAAAAAAAAAAAGTACACTATCACAGTACTAACACCTATACAAAGCATAAAAATACTAAAAACCAATTAAGAAACCATTTTTCTTTTTCTATACATCTTGAAAAATAAAAAAGTATGTGTAATTTGAAGAAGATGGAGACTAAGGTAGAAACTCTGGAATTCTGAAGTGGCCTTACTAGAAATTTCAGGACATGGTATTCACTGCTAATGAATGACGGCTCATGTTTGATGCTTCCCCCACACCTCCCCTCCCAAGCAGATGGTTTTGCTTTTCTTGATTCAAGCGCAACCCAGCATTACTCTGCTCTGTAGCATCTATGAATAGGGTCACTTAGGACTACTAAGGGGTGAAGAAAAGCAGGAAAACAAAGCGGTTGTTAAGCATCTCCCTGTGGCAGGGCACACTGTGCCCAGGCTAGCCCTCACCGGGGACTGTCTATTGCCCATTGTCACCTGTGGTCCAACACAGAATCAGGGGAGACAATCAAAAGGGGGAAAAAGCTTGTTTTCCTCAAATAAATGAGTGAAATTGAAAAGAGAGGAAAGATGGGGAAGGAAGAAAGATAAAGAAGAAATTAAAATAAAAATAATAAACATCATCAGTTCACCTTTTCTGAGCACTTACAATATGTTCCCAGCACACCATCCAACTTACATCTTTTACATGACCCACATAACATGGCTAAGAGATAAGTATAATTATATTATTATCTCAATTTTATAGAGGGGAAGACTGAGGCATAGGAAGCAAAATAATTTTCCCAAACCCATAGTGCTGTTAAGTGGCAGAACCAAGACTTAAACTAGTTGGTCTGATTCAAAGCCCACGGTCTTAAAAACGACTACACTATTTATATGGGAATAACTGCCCAGGGAAGAATTTAGCAGAGTCTAGAGTAGTGAAAATCAGAGAATACCCAGAAACTGTGTTGCACAACAATCGCTTCAAGAGAAAGAAAGGAAGTTGTAGGGAAAAGGTAGTAGATCAGAAATGTACCCAAGTCAGACTTGAGCTGGCATCAGTGGCCAAGGACCCCAAGATGTTCTCTAGAGGCAGCAAATGGCAGAGGGTAAGAGAGCAGAGTGGCTTTGTGGTGAGGCAGGAAGGGGAAGGGTTATTAATTAACTGGCACCACATCTGCAACAAACATTCACAAATCAGGTGCACCTCATCTGCGGAATGCCTGCATGGTATTTTATTGTAGTCTTCAAGACATTTAAATAAAAATAGGCTACCTCATAAGGCTAACCCTCCACCCCACATACACACAGCGTACATAAAAAAGTGGCAGCAGCAGCTGAAGGAAACATTATAAAAGAAATCCTTGATTTTCTTCTATAGTCATATTATACCAAGCTGTCCTCGAATTCTGACCTGAACTCTTGTTAAGTCAGTGTTAATTAAAACAGTGGGTTCTGTAAAGTTACTCCAAAGTTGAAAACAGCAAGAGATGAATGTGCTTCTGTTTTCCAGACTTATTTATGAAAACGAGCATTCTGACATCTAAGTCTGCAGTCGTGATTGAGTACATAGCAAGCAGGACTTGAATGGAAACCAAAAGGGAATGTAAGTGACCTCTCCCAGCAAATACCAACGCTTCTCCCCACAAGCAATCCTGCCCACATCGGAAAAGGCACCCCAGTATGTGATTTCTCTGCTACTTTTAGCAGAATTAGGACGTTTCCGTTTTCCCTACCAACAGTAAGAATTCAATTTAAACCCCCTGGATGAAACTGACAAGGGAGCACTCTTAAATATGGTCTCTGGTCTGAGTTCCCTTAATTGGAGCTGCAGGCTAATTTAATGGGCTCACTCTCAAATGGGGTGATTAGCAACCCAATAAATCATGTGAGTCCTAGCCGGCTCTCTTGGCAGGCTGTATTCAGAAGTGTCACCCCATGTTCAGAGGCTGGAACAAGGGACACCTCTGAATTGATGTGACATTAAAAATCCTCCCACTTCACGTCCTTGTCTGTGCTTGCCTTCCAGAACACAAAAGAAGAAATGGCTGAAACAGAAAGGTTCCAGAAACAAGAGCGTCTGCCACATAATGATTTGCCAGGTGATAACAGTGCAGTCAAGACTGCATAGTATTGAAAGAAGATACTCCCCTGCCCTGTGGATTGTTTCTTAATCGGATCCTCTTTGGAAGAAATCATAAAGACAGTTGAATTCAAAAGGTCTATGATGCTCTGAAATGCAATTCTTCATAATGTAGGGCCCCGCCTCCTTAACTGAGGGAGAGGGAAAGTATCTCACTCTCCAACAGAAGTTTACGGAGTCCTTCCTTTCTGGTATAAATGACTGGGACAAAATTCCTCTCTGGTCACTGAGCTGCTGTCAGGTCCTTCTAGATTCCCTTTCTCTGATTTTATTCTCTTCTCACACCTTGGGTCACTGGACCCAACCCCATCTGAAGGGAGATGACTGGATGGTCCTGGGAGCAG
>NW_006772469.1:1359249-1393278 GCF_000442215.2 Lipotes vexillifer | reverse complement strand
GGATGGTCTAATCTGGGAGCAGTGTTGAGTCACCACTGTAGCGGCTGAGCCTCTGTCTGCCCTTCTCTCTGGTAACAGTGCCATATGGCTGTATCAGTCAGGCTCCCGGCAAGAAACAGAGGGCACTCTAGCGAGAGTTTAATGGAGGGATGTTGCACGGAGGTGTAGACAGGATCAAGGGAAAGCAGTAAGGGGTGGTGGGGACACACCCCAAGCTAACATCAGTGGTCAGTAATTATCACCGCTGACCGAAGGGAGAGCTGTAGCCTAGGAGAGAGCACTGTGGGGAACGCTGCAGCTTCCACACCGCAACCCAGCTGGCAAAGAGGCAGAGAAGTCTACCCCTCACCCTGCCAGCACCTGCCGCCACAGCCCATCCATCGGCCAAACGCGGGTGGAAGCCAGAGGACGAGGGACTTAAGGGTCTGTAGAAGCCAGCCTCCTGGTGCAACGGGACATCTCCAGCACCAGCACTTCAGCCTTTCTTTAGGACTCGCCACCTTCCCGTGCCTTTTCCCTTCGTAAGGGTAAGTATTTTGTGGTGAGGCTATGAATAGGTCTGTTTTTCATAGTTCTTCACCAACGTTCAATCTGTGTCAGTTTGAACTCACGGTTCCCTGTTTTATTCAGTGGGTTTTAACCTGGTAGTGTCGTTATTTATTTTTGAAGCTCAAATTGTCCCAGATGTGGCGTGTGGAGCCCTTCAAACTGCTCCTGAGTCCTTTGGACATGCCACTCTCACTCTCTAAGTGCTTCCTTACTTTCATGCACAAAATGTTGCAGGTTCATCTTTTGCCTTCCCTGCCCAACCCTTCAATTAGCCATTTCTCCAAAAATCCCTGGCTCCTTTCAGTGGAGAATGGTATTTAGAAACCATAGGATATTTATATTTAAAAAGCAATATCTACTGCATAGACACACATTTACATTTATATTGATCTTTTACTCTACATCTCTATCTTTCCATCTATCTAGCCATCCATCCATCCATCCACAACCAGAAAATCACGAATCCACACCAATACCTCCAGTTCCAATCCAGTATCACAGGGTTGATTTTATCTTTCTCCCTTTCCATATTTGCACCACGTTTCTCTCACAGTGGGAATCTGGCCCCTCCTTGCCCTGCCTGGGCTCAGACCCTCTCCGGGAGCTGCCTGCCCGCACAGGGGGAGCCTTGTCACTCTTCTCAGGCGCTGACCCCTCACTCTGGGCCACCTTTGTCCGCAGACACCCTCCTCATCCTGCCTGGGCTCCAACACGCCATGCCAGGCCATCCTCTGCTCTGGACCCCCTCCTCATGCTGCCTGATCTCCAGTACCTGCACTGGATGGACACCTCCTCACCTCACTCAGGCTTTGACACAATACACTGAGCAGCTGTCCTACTGGATGCTCTTGTTATTCCCCCCCTGCACAGAACAGCCTCCCTCTGGGATGCCCTCCTCAACCCCATTGGGTCCAATACCCTGCTCTGTGCCACCTCAGCTTTCCACCCCTGCCCCCAGCAGACTCTTAGCTTGCTCAGCCCCACTTAATGGCTTTTAAGTGGAATGGTTCAAAAAGGAAAAGGAAAAGACTGGAAGAAGAAAAGAAACAGAAAGAGGAAGAACAGGAGTGTTGATTTTATAGAATATAAACCAAGGGCATTAGTGGCCATGTTACCCCCATCACAAAGAACTGCCTAAGAAAAATGCGTGAACATC
Organism: Lipotes vexillifer; assembly: GCF_000442215.2. Classification (NCBI taxonomy): domain Eukaryota; kingdom Metazoa; phylum Chordata; class Mammalia; order Artiodactyla; family Lipotidae; genus Lipotes; species Lipotes vexillifer. The sequence goes on along the minus strand of NW_006772469.1, from coordinate 1,391,573 downwards.
TGGGTCCAGCCATGCCTGAAGCCAGTATACAACCAGATGTTCACTATGTAAAGCAATAAATTAAATTGTGTGCTCAAGCTAGTTTCAACTGGGATTTATGGCACTAGGAATGGGCAAAATCTTAATAAATAGCATCACCTTTGTTTTTAATCTAATTTTTATCTTGTGGTATAATTCTAATAACTGACTGGGGTTCTGCAATATATCTAAGTCCTTATTAGGTATCATAATTCATATAACTGGATTTTCCCTTTAATAACTTGACAATACACCCACCATACTGTGAGCAGAATTATATTATTGTCTTTTCTACACTTTGAGCAGAACCCAGCCCCTAGCATGTACTCCATAAATATTTGTTGACTCCGGCATGAGGTCACACCTTGTTCTTTATAGGCCCCACTAAGAACTGAAGTCATATCCTTCAATCTGAGCCTGGTATCTGGGACCCTATGCCCTTAGAATGCTGACAGACATCCTAAAGAAAACTGCCTGCTTGTATACTTAAAAGGTCACATATCATTCTGATAATCATGGTGAAAACTAACACTGCTGTGTTCTTCTAAGTGCCACAGGCTTTACATATAGTATCTCATTTAATTCTCACAACAAATCCTATAGTAAACCAAAGCTCAGAGAGGTTACCTGATTTGCCCAAAGGCACCCATCTAGTCAGTGTCTGTGCCAGGATTTGAACTCAGACAGCCTGTCTTCAAAGCTGCCTTCTTTTTTCCTTTTAGATCATCTCTGATTTTTTTTCCAATTTTTAAATGTGGTAAAATACACATAAAATTTACCATAGTACCCATTTTTAAGTGTTTGGTTCAGTAATATTAAGTGCATTCACATTGTTGTGCAACTGAGCTCCTGAACTTTTTCATCTTGTGAAACTGAAACTCTACACCTGTTAAATAACGCCTCCTTCCCCAGTTCCCCCAGCCCCTGGAAACCACTACTAGTCTACTTTCTCTATCTATGAATTTGACTAATCTAGGAACCTCATATAAGTGGAATAATACGTACAGTGTTTTTTTGTGTGTGACTGGTTTATTTCACTTAGCATAATGTCCTCAAGGTTCATCCACATTGTAGCATATGTCAGGACTACTTTCCTTTTTAAGGCTGAATAATATTCCATTGCATGTGTACACCACGTTTTGCCCATTCATCTGTTGATGGACATTTGTGTTGCTTCTAAAAGCTGCCCTTCCTAACCACTGCATGTAATCAACTCCCATATGCCCCGCTGCCTGCTCTCTACATTCACACCCTCCTCTGGGATTGCCCCAGCTTGGGTGCCGTGGTCTGCCTACCTGCCTGTTCTTTCTTCCCACTGTCAGCTGGTGCCTCTTACTGGAGCTCTCCTAGCACCTGTCTACCCGGGGAGGAGCGGGAAGGAGGGCTTTAGTTCTAAGGTCCACTTTCTCCCTGTCTACCCTGCTGGCCATGGTTCACCCTCTATGCCAGCCCTATCAGGAACCACAAAGGACAGGGTTTCTAAGGAGTGGTACTCCCCAGCACACCAATTACTTGGGAGATGAATCCTTCCTCTCTTGAACGTCCCTCTCAGGCATGCCACTGACTGAAGCCGGGAAGCTCCTACTACTATTAATAACGCTACAGACAGGAGGGAAAGAAGGAGCCGTGTTCAAAAATAAAACAATGATGAATGCAGCACACGAACAAGGCCAAGACAAATGACTATAATGTATTCTGGATTCATACGCTTCCGAGGCTAATTAATGTGCCGAAGTCTAACACTGAGCATTCTCTGAAAACACAGTGCCACAAGGAAAATACTAATAAAGCCCAGTTACTTTCACATGATCAACTCCAAAGCAAGGGTTATGTCTGTCTTCTTCTCTCTAGCTCTCTGAAGGCACAAAGTAAGCACTTATTCATGAAACTAACAAAAATCCAGACGAAGGAATGGCTTTTTCGGCTCGCCCTGCTCTATTAGCTCTATTAGTTATTTTAGCAAGAAAAGGGGACATGAGCGTCTTACTCACCACAGCAGAAAGAAGAGATTAAGATTACAGGGTATTTAGCAATTCACCTCATCCACCAATCCACTCCCTCCCCATCCTACATCCTTGAAAGAGCTTTTTATATTTTTATCTTTTGATTCCCAGATCCCATCCTCCTTTGCCTTCTTCCCATAGAATATGAAGACTAGCACTGAAGGGTCAGAAGTGATGCCTGATGGCCCCATGAGGTCTTTTCGCCTCCTCTCTCCAGCGTTCAAAAGGAGTCAAAACAGGCACCCAGAGAACTCTCACAGCTCATCACACTGAAGGGTGCACACACTCGCTCAGACATCCATGTGTCCCCACTTTCTACAAATAGTTACTGAACCACTTTGTTCCAGGTGCTCTTAGGGACACGGTGCCGGATAGGCAGGACAGTTACTGTAGATCTTTACATGCTACAGCGTCATCATTAAGCCATTCTAAACCCCAAACACGTAAAATACACCCCCCTCTAAAGTTCGATAAATCTTCAGTTTATTTTCTTCATGCTAGACTGCGGTCTGATTTTTTTACATTTACTTTTTTTTCTTTTTGTACTTTCTATTTGGTACTTACTTTACTAGATAGCTTAAATTAATCCCCTCATATTGCTAAGCAGTCATCTCAACAATATTTTTAAGAAAAAATCTGCCCTTTGCCACTGTTTTATGTTATCTCTTGACTCATATAACTAAATTTTCATGGGAAAGGGACATGGATTTTTGAAATACTTCCCAATACCTTTTCTTTGATAATCTGCTTCCTTCCCTTGCTGTCCCTAGGAAGGGGAAAGGAAAAAGTATATTAAGGTTTTTTCCACTATTGCTCCAGTGAAGACTGAGAGCAAGATGAGACCAGTTCCACACAGTTTTTATATACGCATTACAGTATAATATGAAACATACATACAACAAAAGACTGATATATTTTCAATCTGTGGATGAGTACAAAAATATTTTAACTACCATAACTTTCTGTGCTGTAAGATCTAATAGGGATAGCCTTTCAAAAATAGAAATTCTTTTGTAAATTCTGGCTATTCTTTCAGATAAATTCTTCTCTCCAACCCAATCAGATTTTACTTGCTATTGTATTATGTCTATAAGTCACTGCAAATTGCAAAAATCTCTACATGATCTAGTCTTCCCATCTGGGAGATATTTAGTTTTAATGAACATGGACAATTATGCTTCTGAAAGTCACCCTTCAATTCCAGAACCCCTGACCTTGGCCAGCCTGAAATGCCTCCGTGAGAATCACACTCAGCTGAACCTAGTAGCAAAATCACAAAGCCTCATCATGGAAAAGTCCCTTGAGTCCTCTCAATCACTGGCCAACATTTATTAAGGCACTTCCTAAAGTTAGGAGCTGAAGATACAGTTCCTGCCCTCGAGAGTCTTATACCTTAGTTGAATAGGTATGTAAGAGTCCCAGAATGAAAATTAAGCATAAAAGATAGCTTATATTAAATATCAAATACACAGGACCTATAGGAAGTGATAAAGTGATAAAGAGGACATTGGTTAGAAGATGCAGGTGTGAATAGGACTTGAGGTGACCTGGAATGGCAGCGTCCTATTTAGACAGGTGAAGATAAGAGCCGAGCACAACGCCAGACATATAGGTAGTCAATAACTCCCAGATAAACAAGGAGATGGGCCTGCCAGGCAGGGATAACACCACGGACAAGGGCACGGCGGGGAGGAGGAAATGCACGTGGTGTCCCTGGAGAATAACGAGTTGACCAATTTCTCCATAAGGCTGTGAAGAACAGATGGAAGAGGTAGGCAAAGTAGGGCAGTTTCAAACTGGTAAGGGCTCATGGGATAATCTCACCTAAATTTTCTATTAGGGGCTCACGACTACTGGATTTGTTGTTATTGTTCAATTCAATTCCACAATCATGTACTGAGCACCTACACATCCCAGGCATTGTGCGCTCAGAATGGGAAAATGAGTAAGACATTCTCTCTGAACTCAAGGATCTACTAGTCGAATAGTCAAACATATAAGCAAATGACTTCCAATCAGTGTGGCAGGTATTATACAGAGATATGCAACCTCCTAGAAAGACAGCACAAAGGGAAAAGGTACGGGAAGGCCTCTGGGAGGCGGTGGTGCTTCAGCTGAGTTTGGTCGATGACCAGGCATTGGTGAGCCCTGGGAGGGGCAGGGGGATCCCAGAAAGGGATAGAGAAAAGGTGTGAGAACGTGAGTCTGGGACTGCCCACAGGTAAGTGTGTCTGAAAGGCACAGCTCAAGGAGCAGGAAGTGGGCCCCCAGGACCAGAGAAATAGGTAGGCGTTTATTATCCAAAGGAATCTGGACTTCATCCCATAGGCAGTGGGAAGCCACTGAAGAATTTTATACAGAAGGAATAACACAGACAGATTTGTTTTCAAAAGAAAACTCTGGCAGTATTAAAGAGGCCTAGAGAGGAGTTAGGAGAGTTAATAGGATTGTACCCTTGTTGCTTTTTTATTGCTAGCATCAGTAGGAATGTGGGTTTCACCCTATAGCAAGTACCCTAAACTCAGTTCTTTCTCCAGCTCTGGCATGAAACAGGTAGGCACTTGGACACATCATTTCTCCTCTGTGGCCCTCAGTTTCCTCGTTGCAAAATGGGGAAGCTGTATGAAATGATCCCTAAGCTCCAGATGGTGACAATTCTTCAGACCCTCTCAATTATCCTCAAAGAAAGGCTGAATATGTAGAAGGGGAGGCGGGGTTTCAGTCAATAGTCTTTACCTTGATTTCCATGGAAGGTAAACTAATTTTAATGAGCCAGCTATCAAAAACTTTTAATAGTTTTTATCTTTATTGATATTCTTTGTTTGGTGAGACTTCATGTTGGTTGGTTGGTTTTTCTCACGCTGTGCATCTTGCGTGTGGGATCTTAGTTCCCCGACCAGAGATCGAACCTGGGCCCTTAGCAGTGGAAGCATAGAGTCCTAACCACTGGACTCCCAGGGAAAAACCCATGCTATCAAATTTATCGAACATTTTCTTTTTACGTTTTATCTAAGTTATACAGAGGCTTAAAATTCCCAGAAAATTCTGTTTATGTACTATGCATATTTGCATGGACTTTAAACTGCATTTATGAAAACCCCGTGAGCTCTTTGGATTAAATAGTATATTTCAGTCCTGAGAATTATGCCCGTGCACAGAGTGCACCCAGAGGAATGTTCACTCTCAGATAGCTTTTGCAACCTCCCAGTCCTAGCCCAGCCCAGTTTCATTAAAATCTCTATTACTGTAACTCAGTTGTGATTAAATATTCTTCCTACTTTTTCAAGAAGAAAAAAATGCAGCCAACTCTTGATAGCTTGTGTCAACTAGGGACATGGGTCACAGGGATAAATTAAATCCATAAATAATCCAGAACCTTCATTTAAGCCAAGAACTCCAATCTCCTTCCTCAACAAACCTTTTCCAAGAGCTGCTAACAAAGTATTCAAATTGACTTAAATGAGACTCCTTTGTGCAGGGTCAGCTCCAGGCAAAACTGGGAGGTGACTACCTGCTACCCTCTATCCCCAAAGTCCCCACTGCCTCTTTGCTCTATGTCTCACTCACAATAAACTTCCTAATGCCAAATTGCAGTCTTCATCTTATCTGATCATTCTGCAGCTCCTGACCCTGCTGACTACTCCTACTTTCCTGAATCTCTTCCCAGGGCCTCTACCTCTACTCTCCCCTGGTTCTCTCCTACTTTGTCAATATGCTATTTGTGATATCTTTAATGTCAGCGTCTCTTCCACACCACCCCCAGTTCATTTTTTCTTTGCACGTTCTTCCTGGAAGATATCATCCACACCCGTGTGTTTAAATATGATGGCATATAAATCTAGCTCTCTTCTGAGCTCTTTTTTGACACATATTAGATGTTTAGTAAACATCTATTGTTAGTTTAATAAGCCCCTATTGTTGCACCATGACCAGTAGTTGGATTCCACCCCAGTTTTCCAGCCCATATCTTAGTAGAACTCCTGTTCCATGTACTTCACACATCAGACAGAGCTGTTGTCTAACAAGCTGTGACTTACAGCTCTATGCTTTGCTAATAACTTCATCCCCTTCTCAACTCCAACTCATCTTTCAAAACCCACTTGCAGTGTCAGGTCTTCTGTGAAGTCTTATCCTGCTCTCTCTTTCTCCTCCTGCAGAATTATTAACCTTCACCACTGGACTCTGAAAACACATTTTAGTTATACCAATCTGTAATACCATTGAGCACACTAAAAAAATAGTTGATGGTATACTGGACCATCCCCTTAATCCATACTGCAAACTCCTTGAAAGTAGGGACCATATTCTATTCAATTTTCTATCTCAAGTGACTAGTACGGTGCCTATCACATAGGGATCATAACCAGTCTATCTAGGTAAAGTAAAACTGAACGAAAAGGGGGGGTACTGATGGGTCCTGTTGGGCAGGTTTTAGGTTGAGGGCTTGGAATGGATGCTTAGGCCAGAGTAAGGGAGCTGGTAGGTTGGAAAGAGGGCATTATGAATTGAGACATGGTACTGGAGATGTAGATCTTTCCTGCCCATGCAAATTCCTTTCTAAGGGAGTGTGAGCAACTCACAACACCTGCTGCCTCCATGACCATGTTTGCATCACATGGCCTCACACCTTACCTCAGGCACAGATGATTGGTCCAAGGATGGACAAGTAACCCAATGGGAAGCCAACAGATAAGCTAGAAAGCAGCCTATAGCCTGACTCAGAAAGATGAAGAGGACCAATAAGATCTTTCACTCTCTCTGTGTCTCTCTCTCTCTCTCTCTCTCTCTCTCTCTCAGAAGGCAGTCTGAAGTAGTTAGTACATAACTGGAACTAAAGCTTAAGAGTTACAGTATAAAAGGATCCTAGAAAGTGTTGGCTGTGATGACTTTTTAAAAACCCAAGTTATAAGTAAGCAGAGTAAACAAGACAGCAGAGAATAGAACATATGACAGAGAATAGCTGGGGCCCCAAGAGACAGAGAGAGAGACAGACAGACAGAGAGAAAGAGAGAAACTGAGCTTTTTCTCAATGGCTTCCCAGTTCCTCTTTCTCTGAGATCTAGTTCCTTCCTTGGTTGCCCATTATATAACCTCCTTTTTCTTGGCCTTTCATGAATAGATCTCTGTCCCTTACAACAGTCAATATAAAATAAAGAAGGCTGCAGGGAAGGAATTATAAAGATGCTGAAGACAAACTTAAATCAGTTTAACAATTTGCCTATAGCTAAATCTGTATATGAGAAAATAAAATTGGACCCCTATCTTATACCACACACAAAAATTAACTCAGAATGGATCAAAGATTTGAACATAAGACCTGAAACCATATAAATCCTAGAAGAAAGTAAGCTACTTGACATCAGCCTTGGTGATGATGATTTTTTGGATTTGACACCAAAAGCAAAGGCAACAAAAACAAAAATGAACAACTGGAACTACATCAAACTAAAAAGCTTCTGCACAGCCAAAGAAACCATCAATAAAATGAAAAGGCAACCTACTGGATGGAAGAAAATATTTGCAAATTATCCAAAATATATTAGGATCTCATACAATTCAGTAGCAAAAAACCCAAATAATCCAATTAAAAATGGGCAATAGACATTTTTCCAAAGAAGATATACAAATGGCCAATGGGTACATGAAAAGGTGCTCAATATCACTAATCACCAGGGAGATGCAAATCAAAACCACAATGAATTATCACCTCACACCTGTTAAAATGGATATCATCACTAACAAACGTAAGGTAGATAGCTAGTGGGAAGCAACCACATGGCACAGGGATATCGGCTCCGTGCTTTGTGACCGCCTGGAGGGGTGGGAGAGGGAGGGTGGGAGGGAGGGAGACGCAAGAGGGAAGAGATATGGGAACATATGTATATGTATAACTGATTCACTTTGTTATAAAGCAGAAACTAACACACCACTGTAAAGCAATTATACCCCAATAAAGATGTTTAAAAAAATAAAAATAAAAAATAAATCTTCCTACATCAAAATGTAACATGGAAATAAGATCAATAAAAAGAGAAGAAAATGCAAAAAAAAAAATGGATATCATCAAAAAGATAAGAGAAAATAACTGCTGGCAAGGATGTGGGGAAAAGGGAACCCTTGTACACCATTGGTGGGAATGTAAATTGCTGCAGCCACTGTGGAAAACAGTATGGAGGTCCCTCAAAAACTAAAAAGAGAACTACCATATGATCCAGTAATTCTACTCCTAGATATATATCTGAAGAAAGCAAAAAAAAAAAAAAAAAATAGCTCGAAAAGATACACACACACCCAAGTTCGTTGCAGCATTACTTACAATAGCCAAGATATGGAAGCAACCTAAATGTCCATCGATAAGTGAATGGATAAAGAAGGTGTGGTGTGTGTGTGTGTGTGTGTGCATAATATTACATTATATATATAATGTAATATTATTCGACCATAGAAAAGAAGGAAATCTTGCCATTTGCGGCAACGTAGATGGATCTTGAAGGTATTATGCTAAGTGAAAAAAGTCAAACAGAGAAGGACAAATACTGTGTGATCCCACTTATGTGTGGAATCTAAAAAAGACAAGAACAAAAAAAGAAGATGAGGGCTTCCCCGGTGGCGCAGTGGTTGAGAGTCCGCGGGCCGATGCAGGGGACACGGGTTCGTGCCCCGGTTCGGAAGATCCCACATGCCGCGGAGCGGCTGGGCCCGTGAGCCATGGCCGCTGAGCCTGTGTGTCCGGAGCCTGTGCTCCACGACGGGAGAGGCCGCAACAGTGAGAGGCCCGCGTACCGCAAAAAAAAAAAAAGAAAATGAGCTCAGGGGTACAAAGAACAGATGGGTGACTGCCAGAGGCAGGGGTGGGAGAGGATGATATGGGTGAAGGGGGTTAAAAAGTATAAACCTCCAGTTATAAAATTAGTAACATTGTGGAGATGTAATGTACAGCATGGTGACTAGCGTTAATAATATGTACTGTATATGTGAAAGTTGCTGAGAGAGCAAATCTGAAAATTTTTCATCACAAGGAAAAAGAAAGAAAATGAGAGCAAATTATCCGTCTCCTTTTCTTGAGCCTCACTTCATAGCCCCAGTTCTCAGAACCCATAACTCAAGCTGCTAATCCTAGAGCCATGGATAAGTTACATCTTTGAAATAAATAGGCTTTTATGAGGTGCCTGAGAAATGAGCTATGGTTTTTAACATTTCTGTGGGACAGTGAATTCCAAGATGATTCACTCAACAAATATTGACTGGTTACCTACTGTGTGCGAGACACTAAGCAAGGAACTTGTTCAAGAGGAACAGACTCTGTTCTCGTGGAATTTACATACTGGTTGGGAAGTGAGAAATACATAAGTAAGCAGACAAAAAAAATTACAAACATGTCATGTGCTATAAATGAAACAACAAGAAACTGAGAAAGAGAGTAAAAGAGAAAACTATAAGGTAATGTCTCTCTGAAGAGCCGACACTTGAGCCAAGACCTACAGGATGGAAAGCAGTGAGCCACGTGTACACTGGGCGTGTGATGTGGGGATGCAGCAGAGCCCTAAGGCAGAGAGCCCATGATGTGTTCAAGATACTTGACAGGGTTGGCTGAAGACTAGAAGGTGAGTGGTTGAGGAGAAGAGCCATATCATGTAAGAGTCCGTAGCCCCTTAAAAGGATTTTGGATTTTAGTCCAAGTACAATGGGAAGCTACTAATGAATTATAGCCAGGGGAATAAAATGGGCTGATAAATATCTTTGGAAAATCATTCCTCTCTGTGGGTGGATAATTGATGCGAGCAGCCAAGAGTGAAGAAGGGAGGCCAGTTAGTACACTAAGGTAACAGTACAGGTGAACAATAAGAATGTCCTAGACTAAGAAAATGGCAATGTCCGTGGATCAAGTTTATAGAGTCAAGACATTTCAGAATCAGCAGGACTTGCTTATAGATTGTATTTGAGGCGTATCAGAAACAGGTACATGAACAGTTGGGTGGATGTGTGTGCCATTTGTGGAAGCGGAAAACTGGAGATAAGGGGATAGGTTTGGAGGAGAAAATAGAGTTCCATTTAGGATATGCTGCTTTTGAGATGTTTGTGAGGCATCTCAGGGGAGAAGTCAAACAGGCAGATTACCTTTTGAACATAATGTCTGGTAAATCAATGACTGCTGCCTTAATGTTTAGTTATTTCACTTGTTTTTTTAAATGGTTAAGGCTATTTCAGTTTTTATTTTTCACGTCTTCCCTTGTGACAATAAACAAAGGGGGTTCAACAGTGTAGGGACTAATTCCATTTCTCCTTCAAATATATACTATAATGGTCTAAGTAGGAAAAACAGTAATAAAAAGAAATAAGGTCATGGATAGCCTCTGTATTATTTATGTGACTAATTATCAGTCTCTGTATTATTTATAAATGACTAAAATGTAGGAAATACAAAGTTCCAACCACAACCCTGAACTCGTCTATAGAGAATCCTATGTAGAAATTCCATAAATATAGATTATAGGTAGGTAGGGCACCATTATTTTTCTACTCCATAGGCTGTCAGTACTGAGTGCTGACTTGAAATTATAAAAACAGATGATAGATCTATGACTACCTTAGGGGCAGTCTCCTTACCCAAGAAGGGGATCCTTAATGTACTGTTACCTAAAGCTGATTTCCCATTCCTGACTATAATAGTTTGTGGAATCAACCACAAAAAAACACCAAGACAAAGAAAGGTCAGCAACAGCATTACACAAAACCAGCACAAGTATTCTTTTTTTTTTTTTTTTAAATTAATTAATTTATTTATTTATTGGCTGTGTTGAGTCTTTGTTACATTGCGCGGGCTTCTCATTGCAGTGGCTTCTCGTTGCGGAGCACGGGCTCTAGGCGCACGGGCTTCAGCAGTGTGGCTCACGGGCTCTAGGGTGCAGGCTCAGTAGCTGTGGCACACGGGCTCAGCTGCTCTGTGGCATGTGGGATCCTCCCAGACCGGGAAATGAACCCGCGTCCCCTGCATTGGCAGGTGGACTCCCAACCACTGCGCCGCCGGGGAAGTCCCAGCACAAGTATTCTTGGTAAGCTATGTGAATAGAATTTTTGTAAATCAAATCTGGTTTTCCTATGGACGCACATTTTGCCTTAAGAGAAACTTATCTTTGTTTATAACTGATCTCCAATTGATAATAGCTCCTAAAGCTTCCCATTTAGGTCCCTTTTCTCCTTAGTCACTTTGCATTAATTAATGCTACATAAATGTATACTTGAATGCCCAAGGAATAACTCTGTGTAAAAAAAAAATCCTACAGTAAATCTTTTCTTTAAAGCACAGGATCCTTTGAAATGTAGATACTGATCTTCTAAGTTTCCTGTTTAATTAGTTGGAGAATTTAATGTAAGTACCAAATAATAAGACCTATGTTTTCTTAAAAGGATAGACGACAATATGCTGTGGCCAGTACTTCCATACTCTCACTACTGCGGCTCCCTCTTCCAAACCTCAAGACGATGGAAAGAAATACACATGAAGTCTAGATTCTGAAAGTATCCAACAGAAGCATCTCGTGTTCTTCACAAGGGGTTCTTTTCCTACATCAGGGTAGTCCCCACAAATTTCACAAGAAGGGCTCAGAGACCCCAAAAGTAGAATAAATTCCTGGTGTTCTGAAGTATATCCATTCCTCTGCTACCTACTCTGTAATAAAACTTCAATTTGGATTTCTCCAATCATAAATCTCAGTATCAGACTTCCACTCCCACCTATACGGCAATTTCTTAGGACTGATGTGTATGTCCACCACTTCCTACAAATTCTGCTTGTTGGTCTATTCCAATGGTGTAAAGGATGATTCTACTTTTTCTGGATTCCAACACTTTGATTTGGCTTTGGGGTCACAGCTGTCCTTCATCCAACCCCATTTAGACATCAGTTCTGTAAAGGACTCCCAGAGGAATTTTAGCCACTAAACATAAATTCCCCAGTTATTTACCTAAAACCTCCCTTTTGCCAGAAAGCCCCCTTGGTACTTTTAGGACACCACTGCAGACATGCTATGAGTTTAGGGATCCTGCTAACTATGCCAAGTTATTGAGATTCACTTTCGGATCTCATAGGGGCTGCTCCCAGATACCATCACTTGGATGCTCAAATTGGATTTTATTCATACATTTTGCCAAGCCAGAGAGACCTGTCCTCAAACACGAGCTCTACCATATTTCTGCTTGTATGTTCTTGACATACGTTACTTAAGCTTTCTAGGCCTTGATTTCTGCATCTGTAAAATGAAAGTACTAATAATAGCCACTTCATAAGGTTGCTATAGGGTTAAATGAGAAAACGCCATAAAGCCCTTAGCACGTTTCCTGGCATAGAGCAAGCAGACAAGAGATGATAGTTGTTAAGGCGGTGGTGGTGGTAATAGTATTGTTAGCTAAGGTGTAATCTGCATGTGCCTTCATGATATTTCTTCAGCCCACTCTTGAATACACAAGTTCTCTAGCTGTAACTCAGCCCAAGATCCTTTCCTTTAAGAACACATCAAAATATAGCAAGATACTCTGATGCGGGGCTTCCCTGGTGGCGCAGTGGTTGAGAGCCGCCTGCCGATGCAGGGGGACACGGGTTCGTGCCCCAGTCCGGGAGGATCCCACATGCCGCGGAGCGGCTGGGCCCGTGAGCCACGGCCGCTGAGCCTGCATGTCGGGAGCCTGTGCTCCGCAACGGGAGAGGCCACAACAGTGAGAGGCCCGCATACCGAAAAAAAAAAAAAGATACTCTGATGTGGCTCACTAGATTGCTTCACATAGGCTATGTCCCAAAAGACAGGAATACTGTCCCAAGACCTCAGTTTCTTTCCATGATTTAATGCTGCATTGTGAAAACGTCTTCCACCTTTCTGTGTTCTTCATTTGATCTCTTTTTTCCCTCCCCAGTTGTCAATTCCCTTTCCCAAATAATTATCAACACATATTTGAAAATACATACAGCTTCAAGAGCACAGACCCATGTACGTATACTGCAGCATTCTGAAGTACTTGGGCAGCCATGGGAACACAAAGAGGGCTGGGAGAGGAGCGTGTATCAGGGTCCCAACAGCAGCAGAAGGGGCTGCACTACACGCAGGGTTCACTAGCTATGCTACTTATTTCCAGTATGATAAAAAAGGAAAAAGAAGGTCTTGGACAACTATTTTTGCAACATATGCAATGCCTGACATATTTCAAAAAATCCCAAATTAACTGAAAACATAAGCGAATTCTCAGGGAAAAAATTACTTCATTTTCTGAGAGATATTCACCACTAGGACAGGTAGTTGTGGTTTATTAAGTTGGTGTGTATTTGGAAGTCGTCTCTCTTTCACAGATTTTACAAGTATGACACTTTTTTCTCTTTCTTTTTGCTTCACACCTACCTGATGATCTCAATATAACAAATTTTCATTGTGTGATGCTAAATTCTACCTGAGTGGCACCAAAATGTTACAATATTATTTCATAACTCTATAGGAATATTTTGGCCAAAAGTAGATAATTGCGTAGCCCCTAATGACTGGTCCTGTACTTGTGGAAGATAAGCTACTGACAACTACCCAGGAACTGAACAGGAACTTCCTACTTTAGTAAACTAATGCTTGCTTTCAGGACTGTCCCTGATGTCACCCAGGGTCCATTCTAAACCATCAAGTTTGTACTCTAAGAAAAAGGAGAAAAACTGAACCCCAATATGAGAACTAAAATCATAACTTTTCAGGGAAATCCTTGATTGCCTTCTCCTTTTCTCAAACCTCTTCACATCGTGATTTACAAGAGTCCAGGAAAGTAAGAAGAATCCTAGATGCCATGGTTCAGAGACTCGCAGGTAAGTTAGACAATGAGACCAAGAGTAGAGAACGAATTGGACAGACAGTGGTCAGAACAGGACTGCCTGAGATATAATATTGGCCTTTTGAGGGGGACATGTGCTGTTACAGGGGAAGAAGTTTATACTTACATCCTTACAGACTTCTCTTGGATCTTTGATAGCACTAAAAAAGACCCAGGAAGCAAAGGAAATTTGGTAATGGAGATAATAACCCCATATCTGGTGCTGTGGGCTCTTCCCATTTGGTATGGGACCTAATCTCTTGGATTAATCTGGGCACTCTGGACTTCTGATTGAGAAGCAGACTACAAACTCTGACCACAAGCCTTCTTTTGGTATTTGTGTCAAAGTGTTCAGATGTGCGATCTCCAGAGTCTTAAATGCTGCTTTGCAGCCTCTGCCCCATGACCTAACAAGCGATCATTGAGCAAAAAGCGTGGGAAAACTTGATACTTACAGAGGTAGAAACAACCACCTCCAGATACTTGATATGCAAATGTGATACCTCAAACACTGGTGAAGACCTAGATTGATCACACTCCCAGATATACTTGACCTATCTTTCAGTTCAGGCTGAAGAATGGCCACAAGGGGGACACAAGAACCCTAAACCACCTACAGTAGTCCCCCCCCCCTTATCTGCAGTTTCAGTTACCCAAGGTCTTCCACAGTCTGAAAATATTAAATGGAAAATTCCAGAAATAAACAATTCTAAGTTTTAAATTGCATGCAGTTCTAAGTAGCATGATGAAATCTCACACGTCCTGCCTGGGACATGACTTCTCCCTTGGTCCAGCATATCCTGCACCTTAATCACTTAGTAGCCATCTGGGTTATCAGATAAACTGTCACAGTATCACAGTACCTGTGTTCAAGCAACCCTTACTTTACTTAATAGTGGCCCCGACGTGCAAGAGTATTGATGCTGGCAATTTGGATGTTGCCAAAGGAAAGCCATAAAGTACTTCCTTTAAGTGAAAAGGTGAAAGTTCTCAACTTAATAAGGAAAGAAAAAAATAGTATGCTAAGATCTACAGTCAGAACAAATCTTCTACCTGTGAAATTGTGAAAAACAAGAAATTCATGCTAGTTTTGCTGTCGCACCTCAGAGGGTAAAAGTTAAGACCACAGTGCATGATAAGTGGTTAGTTAAGATGGAAAAGGTATTTTGAGAGAGACCTCATTAACACAACTTTTATTACAGTATACTGTTATAATCATTCTATTTTATTATTAGTTATTGTTGTTAATCTCTGTACCTAATTTATAAATTAAACTTTATCATAGGTATGCATCTATAAGAAAAAACATAGTATAATACAGGGTTCGGTACTATTTATGGTTTCAGGCTTTCACCAGAGCTTCTGGACCGTATCTCCCACAGATAAGTGGGAATAACTGTACCTCCAATGCACAACTTGGACACCAAGGAAATGTCTTGGAATTACCTACTCTCACACACACACACACACACACACACACACACACACACACACAGCTGTCTACACTTAACATGACTTGTCTAGTCCGCTGTCCTCATTAGCATTACTTTACTATCCCAGAGGACACTTGCTGAGGCTACAAGTACCTTGATTGTTCATCACAAGAATCTCCCAAAAGATCATCACTTCTTCAATAAGTATCAACACTCTTGGACCCCCTCACCTTTCTGTTTTCCCCAGTCCTAAACTATTATGCTGCCATCCTTACTCAATCGTAATCAAGTGCCCTCACTGAAAGACCCACCTTAAACCACAGTTCCAATTCTCAATAAAATCCCAGCCATAGCAAGGTTGAAGGAGACACGGCCAAGGCTCTGTTGAGATGGTATTCTTCACTGTGGTAAGCTATAAACTCAGGTCTGTCTGATCAGTTGGGTGGGTTGGTGATACTCGTGAGTCAGTGTTAGACAATCAGAAAGAGATCCAAACTTAGGAGTCAGAAAACTTGTTAGGATTCTGGCTTTAACATCTACTAGCTGTAAAACTGAACAGTGAGTTTCTTTGTTTGTATTTTAATGATAAAAACTTAACTTCCGCACAAGGTTGAAGATTAGATCAAATACTGTATGCATGTAAAAGTCCCTTGTAAGCTTTAAAGCTGTATAAAAATATTAGTTATTACTAATATTAAGCAGGATATTCACCAAACTGGCAGTCTACCAGGGCCACCAGAAGCCATGTTAAGTTCTGTGACTACCATACACCCCAAGACCTGATGTAGACTGCTGGGTAACCAGGGGCTCCCCACTTCCTACAAAGAATAGCTTGCTGTGGTCAATACACCATCATAATACCACCCCTTTTTAACATATAAAATCGTCATTACACTTTTTTCAACAATAAAAAAATAAAAATCAAGATCATTGTAACTAATCAACATATAAAACACATAAAATCATTACACTTTTTTCAACAATAAAAATATAAAAATCAAGATCATTGTAACTAATTAACTCTAATATATTTCCAGAATGAATCTTGTAGCGAGGGAATATAAAAACGGAAAGCTGAATTTATTAAACTAATCTGTATTAATTTTTTAAAGAAAAACATGAAGTATTTGAGTAGAAATTAGAAGTTTATTATACCATTGCCAAATAAAATTCAAATAGACTTTGGAAAACACAACTGTCTAAATAATCCTTATGAATCAGGTATCTATGGAAATAACTAAAATACAAAAATGGATAATCATTTATCTGGATTATTTTTTCCAGACAATTTAGCTTTTTGACACATACATTAAAGGCAATTTCTTGTCTTTTTTAGAAACAAACACTTTCTCTCTCTCTTTTTTTTTTTTTTTTTGCGGTACGCGGGCCTCTCAGTGTTGTGGCCTCTCCCGTTGCGGAGCACAGGCTCCGGACGCGCAGGCTCAGCGGCCATGGCTCACGGGCCCAGCCGCTCCGCGGCATGTGGGATCTTCCCGGACCGGGGCACGAACCCGTGTCCCCTGCATCGGCAGGCGGACTCAACCACTGCGCCACCAGGGAAGCCCACAAACACTTTCTTGACACTGCAAAATACTCCCAAATCTACCTGGCTTATAGAGCACTTTAAGATAAGAACTTATTTCTTCTCAACTCAAATAATTATTAGGAATGAGCTTCCAAAAATAAAAGAATACTGCACAAAGGGATGAAGAAGTAACAAAACACATAGTCACTGAGAGCCAAAGATAAACCTGAGCTTCATGCAACCCAGGGAAAGAAGGACAAAGTGTTCTTTGTAATACTAGAATGGAAGCTCAATAAAATTTTAAGTGAAAAATAAAGAACAAATTTATGATGTTTGGGGTGGCTAAGACATTTCTATGGAATTTTTTTAATCCCAGATTCATTCTGAAGGTGAACTGAAGGCGTCTGCCACGAGGCAGTGGTTAAAAGCACCGGTCCTGGAATTAGACCACACTCCACCCTACTCTGTGTTCCAGGAGGCTAAGCCATAGAGACTGACTGCATCAACAGGGTCTTTTGCCCTCTGGCTCCAGTGGGATTCAGTCAATGGAAGGCACCAGCAGGATATCCAAGGGCAGAAGGAGAGCAAGGTTGCGTATTTATTGCCCCAGCTCTCTTCCTGCAAAATCTCTCCCCAAATCCACAGACCCTGTCAGGTAATCCTCTCCATACAGCTTTGGATCCAGGAGCTGTTCCTTCCCCCATCCCCTCAATCCTAGGAGCAGAAATGACCCCCGATGTTGCTAACTTTGTGTTGGTTTCCCTAAACCCTGCCAATACTCTTGGAAATAATCCTTTTACTAAACTCTCCTACAATTACCCAACTTGACTGTGTTTCTTGCCAGAACCTTAACTGACACACTTAGGTAAGTTATCTAATGCTTCTGTGCTTCAATGTCTGCATCTGTAAAACCAGTCTAGTAAGAGTATCTGCCTTACAAGACTGTTGCCAGTGCCTGGCTCACAGGAAACTCTCAATTCCTGTTAACTACAAGTACATTGCATATCCTATAGTTATTCAAATAGTGTGGATTCTTTTTCCAAGACCAAAAATACCCTTTACTTTGCATAATAATAATATTTTACAAAATTCCCATGGTCCTTCTCTCCTTAAAAATGAGGTTTTATTGTTACTGACCTCTATAGTCTTACTACCTTGGTAGCCCCTTAAGGTTCCTCTTCTATCTCCTGCTTTAGCAGTAAATAAGCTAGTCTTAATTCAAATACAAGATATCAACAGAAAGCAACATGAAATAAAACAAGGCTCAACATTAAATAATCTCTTAAAGGGACTTTAGGGAGAGAAAAGAAAGAAAACAGATTCTAACAATGCCTAAACATGTTTCCTGGGGGACACATGTCCACCATTTGAAAGGTTTTACTGGCAGTGTGAAAGTTTTATCTGTGAAAAATAATGATCATTAGCTTTTCCATGACAACTGTGGTTTGCCTATGATATCCATCATGCTCCTAGGGTTCATAGCCTTTTCACAATTCTGATCCCTTGGTGCAAGATATTAGTAGGTATTGATGCTATTTTAATTGTTTCTCACATAAAGTCCATTGCTACTTGTCACAAAGTCCACATACTCTAAAGATCATTACTGAACTTCGGGGAGCTCTGTATGTGTGAAGCAATTCTGAACTTGCCCTGCAATTTTAACCAAGGTCAGGCAGTGAAAGCCTTGGCAATTTGGTTTCATTAACAGGGTCAATTTCAGTGACACCTTGGATCAAATATGATTTTACAAAGTGGCAGATTTGTACTAAAATGTCTGGAAAAACCAAGATAGCATAAAGACATCACAGAGCATGTATTTCATATGAATAACCAAATAGCTTTTATTTGAGTTATTTTCTTTGTTAACTAGAGATCCTCAATCTCATAGGTCAAAATGAATATTTACTTTTGAAGCCTAAAATACTTTAAGCCCTAGGAACATTACAGTGGGACTCTGTTTCAATCATTCCCAACATTTAAAATAAGCTACAAATATCACTAGTGGTCTCCTATTCTAGCTCTAGAGAATCAGAGGAAACACATTTTTCTGCACATTCTGCATAGAGTATCTGTAGCCTTCTAGACAGAGTCTGATCTTCAACATATAGAGACATATAGCTTTTAATATTGCCTATACATCTAAGTGGGTATCTATAAATATATATTAATTTATTTATGTATCCACTGATATGTATATGTACACGAAAATACACAATGTATTTCAAAGATTCTAGGGCTTCCCTGGTGGCGCAGTGGTTGAGAGTCCGCCTGCCAATGCAGGGGACACGGGTTCGTGCCCCGGTCCGGGAAGATCCCACATGCCGCAGAGAGGCTAGGCCCGTGAGCCATGGCCACGGAGCCTGCGCATGCGGAGCCTGTGCTCCGCAACGGGAGAGCCCACAACAGTGAGAGGCCCGCGTACCGCAAAAAAAAAAAAAAAAAAAAAAATTCTAAAATGCACATTTTTTCACATGTTAACATCTCTGAAATTGGAATGTATCTTACAATCTAATAATGTGACATTATTATAACATAATATAATTATTATAGTGCAGCATTTTTTTTTCAATTTTAGCAGTACATACCTTAATGATACATCTTACAATCAAAGCATCTTAAATTGTATACGCATGTCTGTGTGTGTGTCTTACCCCTACTGTCTTCGTTTGTTGTTGTTGTTGTAGCACTTTTATCCTTTATGTGCTTTCTGGGGAAATTTCAATCTTAGAGTCACAGGTCTGTAAATCTGGTAAATAAACCTTACTTACTAGGAGAAAACAAGTGAAGGCAATGATGAAACATGTTGTCAACACTTACTATATAGAAATTAAGCCCTGCATTTGTTGAGCTGATTATAACATAGCCAAACTTCAGGAACAAAGTTCCAAGAGGAAACACAGCCAATGAGCCACACCATCTCCACATCAGAAAATAATGACCCATGAAACTAACTGAAGGTTATCGGGCTCAAACTTCATGGATACATTATCATATTTACAAATGATTAAAATGACTTTCAATGCATGAATGCAAGGAACTAAATTTTCTATAACATTAAGATACACAGGCAGTGCATAGTTTCAATCCATGCCATTAAAACAACAAGCGCTAAGACTAATTTCATCTTCTCTATGCTCTACGCTGATAGAGTCAGTCAGTTCCAATCAGTCTCATTAATCTTACTTTCCATTTCCTGGATGTTTAGCCCTTACAATCTGCTGTTTTCCTGATTTTCCCTTCTCTTTTCTCCTCTTTATTTAAGTCAAATTTGGCCTATATTAAAGTTGAAGTCACGGTTTTCAAAATCACTTCATCTTACCATTATTGCCTTGACTTTTCGTTTACAGAATCTTTCACCTGGTAAGAAAACTTCATCCAAAACATTCAAAAGAAATTCACTGGCAAGAGAGCAGTGTGGGAAGCCACAGAGTTAGCAACTCCCCACGACTAAGGCGCCTGCCAGCTGCTGGTGGGCGACTCTGATCCCCAAGGAGATGGGAGGAACCCCAGAGTGAACCGGTAGGATGTAGGGATACCGAGTGGGGAGAAGTGGAGGCCAGACAAGATCAGTGCCCCTGAGGCCAGGGAGATCAGGAGAGGCAGGTGGGAGGGGCCCTCCCAGACCCCAGACCGGAGAAGCAGGAGAGGAGAGGAGGGCGTTTGCCCCGCCCACTCGAGCCCAGGAAGCCTGCTAGGCTCCCAGGTGATGTGCCCTGCCCTCTGAGACCAGGGGTGGGGGGCACGCCTGGGCCCCTTCTGTTCCTTGTGCCTAAGCCCCACCCCCCACAGCCCCCAGGGCCTTTTCCAGCCCTGTGGGTCCTGAGCATCGGCCCCGCCCACTGCCCAAACCTCACCTTTGCTTAGGCCCTGCTCTCCACAGTGAAGGCCTTCCCCCTCTTTTATTTTCTTTTTCCCTCCTGCTCTTTCTCACTATTGTGGTACTGATGTACCTTCCGGTTCTTGAGTCATATATTTTTTTTATTTTAATATTTTTTCTAACATATCTGTTAGTTTCCTAGTCTAATTTTATTTTTTACTTTTTTATTGTTCTTTTTTTTTTTTGGCCACCCCATGCAGCTTGTGAGGATGTTGACTCACAAGCCTGGAGTCGGGCAGAAGCTCCTGCGGTGGGAGCTCCGGGTCCAAACCACTGGCCTAACAGAGAACCTCAGACCCCAGGGAATATTTATCTGAGTGAGGTCCCACAGAGTTCCTCATCTCAGCACCAAGACCCACCTCTACCCAATAGCCTACAAACTCCAGTGTTGGAAGCCTCAGGCCAAACAACCAGTAAAACAGGAACACAATCCCACTCATAAAACAAAACAAAAAAAAATGAGACAGCAAAATATTATATCACAGATGAAGGAACAAGGTAAAAATCTACAAGACCAAAAAAATGAAGAGGAAATAAGCAATCTACCTGAAAAAGAATTCAGAGTAATGATAGTAAAGATGATCTAGAATCTCAGAAACAGAATGGAAGCACAGATTGAGAAAATGCAAGAAATGTTTAACAAGGGTCCAGAAGAACTAAAGAACCAACAAACAGAGATGAACAACACAATAACTGAAATGAAAAATACACTAGAAGGAATCAATAACAGAATAACGGAAGCAGAAGAACGAATAAGTGAGCTGGAAGACAAAATGGTGGAAATAACTGCCGAGGAGCAGAATAAAGAAAAAAGAATGAAAAGAATTGAAAACAATCTCAGAGACCCTTGGGACAACACTAAATGCACCAACATTCGAATTATAGGGATCCCATAAAAAGAAGAGAAAAAGAAAGGGTCTGAGAAAATATTTGAAGAGACTATAGTGGAAAGCTTCCCTAACATGGGAAAGGAAATAGTCACCCAAGTCCAGGAAGCACAGAGAGTCCCATACAGGATAAACCCTAGGAAAAACACACCAAGACACATATTAATCAAACTACCAAAAATTAAATTCAAAGAAAAAATATTAAAAGCAGCAAGGGAAAAACAAAAAATAACATACAAATGAATCCCCATAATGTCATCAGCGGATTTTTCAGTGGAAACTCTGTAGGCCAGAAGGGAGTGGCAGGATATACTTAAAGCGATGAAAGACAAAAACCTACAACCAAGATTACTCTACCCAGCAAGCATCTCATTCAGATTCAAGGAGAAGTCAAAAGCTTTTCAGACAAGCAAAAGCTAAGAGAATTCAGCACCACCAAACCAGCCTTACAACAAATGTAAAACAAACTTCTCTAGGTGGGAAACACAAGAGAAGAAAAAGACCCACAAAAACAAACCAAAAACAATTAAGAAAATGGCAATAGGAACATACATATCGATAATAACCTCGAATGTAAATGGATTAAATGCCCCAACCAAAAGCCACAGACTGGCTAAATGGATACAAAAACAAGATCCATATATATGCTGTCTACAAGAGACCTACTTCAGACCTAGGGACACATACAGACTGAAAGCGAAGGGATGGAAAAAGGTATTCCATGCAAATGGAAATCAAAAGAAAGCTGGAGTAACAATACTCATATCACATAAAATAGTCTTTAAAATAAAGACTGTTACAAGAGATAAGGAGGGACACTACATAATGATCAAAGGATCCAAGAAGAAGAATCCAAGAAGAAGATATAACAATTATAAATATTTATGCACCGAACATAGGAGCACCTCAATACATAAGGCAAATGCTAACAACCATGAAAGGAGAAATTGACAGTAACACAATAATAGTAGGGGACTTCAACACCCCACTTACACCAAACAGATCATCCAAACAGAAAATAAATAAGGAAACACAAGCTTTAAATGACACAATAGACCAGATAGATATAATTGATATTTATAGAACATTCCACCCAAAAGTGGCAGAATGCACTTTCTTCTCAAGTGCACATGGAACATTCTCCGGGATAGATCACATCTTGGGTCACCAATCAAGCCTCGGAAAATTTATGAAAATTGAAATCATATCAAGTATCTTTTCTGACCACAACGCCATGAGATTGGAAATCAATTACAGGAAAAAACCTATAAAAAACACAAATTCATGGAGGCTAAACAGTGAGCCACTAAATAACCAAGAAATCACTGAAGAAATCAAAGAAAAAATTTTAAAAATACATAGAAACAAATGACAATGAAAACACAATGACCCAAAACCTAGGGGTTGCAACAAAAGCAGTTCTAAGAGGGAAGTTTATAGCAATTCAATCTCGCCTCAAAAAACAAGAAAACTCTCAAATAAACAATCTAGCCCTACCATTAAAACAACTAGAGAAAGAACAAAGAAAACCCAAAGTCAGTAGAAGGAAAGAAATCATAAAGATCAGAGCAGAAATAAATGAAATAGAAACAAAGAAAACAATAGCAAAGATCAATAAAACTAAAAGCTGGTTCTTTGAAAAGATAAACAAAATTGATAAACCCTTAGCCAGACTCATCAAGAAAAAAAGGGAGAGGACGCAAATCAATAAATAAATGAAAAAGAAATCACAACTGACACTGCAGAAATACAAAGGATTATAAGAAAATACTACAACTATATGCCAATAAAATGGACAACCACAAAGAAATGGACAAATTCTTGGAAAGGTACAATTTTCCAAGACTGAACCAGGAAGAATTAGAAAATATAAAAGACCTATCACAAGTAATGAAATTGAAACCATAATTAAAATCTTCCAAAAAACAAAAGACCAGGACCAGATGGCTTCACAGTGAATTCTATCAAACATTTAGAGAAGAGCTAACACCCATCCTTCTCAAACTCTTCCAAAAAATTGCAGAAGAAGGAACACTCCCAAACTCATTCTATGAGGCCACCATCACCCTGATACCAAAACCAGACAAATATACTACAAAAAAAGAAAATTACAGACCAATATCACTGATGAACATAGATGCAAAAATCCTGAACAAAACTAGCGAACAGAATCCAACAGCACATTAAAAGGATCATACACCATGATCAAGTGGGGTTTATCCCAGGAATGCAAGGATTCTTCAATATAAGCAAATCAATCAATGTGATAAACCATATTACCAAATTGAAGGAGAAAAACCATATGATCATCTCAATAGATGCAGAAAAAGGTTTCAACGAAATTCAACACCGATTTATGATAAAAACCCTCCAGAAAGTAGGCATAGAGGGAACTTAGCTCAACATAATAAAGGCCAACATCGTTCACAGCCAACATCGTTTTCAATGGTGAAAAACTGAAACCATTTCCTCTAAGATCAGGAACAAGACAAGGTTGTCCACTCTCACCATTATCATTCAACACAGTTTTGGAAGTTTTAGCCACAGCAATCAGAGAAGAAAAAAGAATAAAAGGAATACAAATTGGAGAAGAGGAAGTAAAACTGTCACTATTTGCCTATGATATGATACTATACATAGAAAATCCTAAAGATGTCACCAGAAAACTACTAGAACTAATCAATGAATTTGGTAAGGTTGCAGGATACAAAATTAATACACAGAAATCTCTGGCATTCCTATATACCAACTACAAAAAATCAGAAAGAGAAATTAAGGAAACACTCCCATTTACCATTGCAAAAAAAGGAATAAAATACCTAGGAATAAACCTGCCTAAGGAGGAGAAAGACTTGTACTCAGGAAACTATAAAACACTGATGAAAAAAGTCAAAGATGACATAAACAGATGGAGAAATATACCATGTTCTTGGATTGAAGAATCAATATTGTGAAAATGACTATAATACCCAGAGCAATCTACAGATTCAGTGCAATCCCTATCAAACTACCAATGGCATTCTTCACAGAATTAGAACAAAAAAATCTTACAATTCATATGGAAACACAAAAGACCCCAAATAGCTAAAGCAACCTTGCGAAAGAAAAACGGAGTTGGAAGAATCAGGCTCCACAATTTCAAACTATACCACAAAGCTACAACAATCAAGACAGTATGGTACTGGTACAAAAACAAAAATATAGATCAATCGTACAGGACAGAATGCCCAGAGATAAACCCATGCACATATGGGCACCTAATTTACAACAAAGGAGGCAAGAACATACTATGGAGAAAATACAGTCTCTTCAATAAGTGCTGCTGGGAAAACTGGACAGCTACATGTAAAAGAATGAAATTAGGATACTCCTTAACACCATACACAAGAATAAACTCCAAGTGGATTAAAGACTTAAATGTAAGACCTGACACTATAAAACTTTTAGAGGAAAACATAGGAAAAACACTCTTTGACATAAACCACAGCAAGCTCTTGTTTGACCCACCTCCTAGAGTAACAGGAATAAAAACAAAAATAAACAAATGGGACTTAATTAAACTTAAAAGCTTTTGCACAACAAAGGAAACCATAAACAAGATAAAAAGACAACCCTCAGAATGGGAGAAAATATTTGCAAATGGAAAAACAGACAAAGGATTAATCTCCAAAATATACAAACAGCTCATGGAGCTCAATACCAAAAAACAAACAATCCAGTTAAAAAATGGGTGGAAGACCTAAATAGACATTTCACCAAGGAAGACATACAGATGGCCAAGAAGCACATGAAAAGATGCTCAACATTACTAATTATTAGAGAAATGCAAATCAAAACTACAATGAGGTATCACCTCACAATGATCAGAATGGCCATTATCAAAAAATTTAGAAAACAGTAAAAGCTGGAAAGGCTGTGGTGAAAAGGGAATCCTCTTACACTGTTGGTGGGAATGTAAATTGATACAACCACTATGGAAAACAGTATGGAAGTTCCTTAAAAAACTAAAAATAGAGCTACCATATGACCCAGCAATCGCACTACTGGGCATATACCCTGACAAAACCATAATTCAAAAAGAGACATGCACCACAATGTTCATTGCAGCACTATTTACAATAGCCAGGACGTGGAACCAACCTAAATGTTCATCAACAGATGAATGGATAAAGATGTGGCACATATATACAATGGAATATTACTCAGCCATAAAAAGAAATGAAACTGAGTTATTTGTAGTGAGGTGGATGGACCTAGAGTCTGTCATACAGAGTGAAGTCAGAAAGAGAAAAACAAATATCATATGCTAACACATATATATGGAATCTGAAAAACAAAATGGTACTGATGAACCTAGTCGCAGGGCAGGAATAAATAGGTAGACATAGAGAATGGACTTGATGACATGGGGTGGGAGGGCAAAGTTGGGGTGAAGTGTGAGTAGCATCGACATATATACACTACCAAATGTAAAATAGTTGGCCGGTGGAAAGCAGAAGCATAGCCCAGGGAGATGGGCTCAGTGCTTTGCGATGACCTAGAGGGGTGGGATAGGGAGGGTGGGAGGGAGGCTCAAGAGGGATGGGATATGGGGACATGTGTATGCATATGGCTGATTCGCTTTGTTGTGCAACAGAAATTAACACGGTATTGTGAAGCAGTTATACTCCAATACAGATCTATTAAAAAAAAAGAAAAGAAAAAGAAATTCACTGGGTGCCCTCTGTATGAGAGACCAAGGGTAAAAAGGTGAATGAGACAGTCTTGTCTTTGCTTCTCAAAATATGGTCCACTGACTGGAAGCATCGGTGTCTCCTGGAAATTTGTTAGAAATGCAGAATCTCAGACCCCACCCAGATCCACTGTATTAGTCAGAGTTCTCCAGAGAAACAGTACTAATAGGAGATTGATAAATATATATAGACACACACACACACACACACACACACACACACATGCCCACAAAGAGACTTATTATAAGGAATTGGCTCACACAGTTATGGAGGCTGACAAGTCCCAAGATCTATAGAGTGAGTTGGCAAGCTGGAGACACAGGAGAGCCAATGGTGTAGTTCCAGTCCAAGGATGGCAGGCTTGAGACCCAGGAAGAGCTGATGTTTCAATCTGAGTCCAAAGGCAGGAAGATGCCAATGTCCAATTTCAAAGGCAATCAGGCAGGAGGAATTCTCTCTTACTTGGGGAAGAGTCAACCTTTCTGTTCTATTCTGGGCTTCAACAGATTGGATGGGGCCCATCCACATTGGGGAGGGCAATCTGCTTTACTCAGTCTACCACTTTAAATATTAATCTCATACAAAAACACCCTCACAGACACACCTAGAAATAGTGTTTGACCATATATCTGTGCACCCAGTCAAGGTGACACCTAAAATTAACCATCACACCTACTGAATCAGAAACTGCATTTTAACAAGATTCCCCAGATGATTCATAGGCACACTGAAGTTTGAGAAGCACTAGTCTAGTCTATGCGCACAAGGATCTCACAGAAACATGAACATATAACTACAATACGGCACAGCTCCAATTGCAATCCAGTCAGTCCAAGATAGAGTGGTGACTGCCATAGAAAGCAGTGAACAACCTCTTGAACAGGTCAGGAAAGACCTCACAGAAACCTTCACAGAAGAGGGGCCCCTTGACTAGGCATTAAAGGTAAATAGGAGTTTCCCATGCATGGCCTCTGCAGTCAGACTGCCTGGATTTGAAGCAATAACTCTGCCACTTACTAGTTATGTGACCTGAGATGAATAATTTAACCTCACTCTGCCTCAATTTCCCTATCTATAAAATAGGGAAAATGATAATACCTGCTCAAAAGGTCATTGTGATAATTACATAAGCTAATATATGCAAAGTTAAAACAATGCCTAACACTTATCATGTACTATAAAACATAAACTATCATCATCATCATCATCATGTTTTTAGATCTTCTAATCCACAAGGTAGCTAGTGTTTGTAGTTCATTTTATTTAATATTAGATTTGCCTCTATGCCATTAACAATGGCATCACGCTTCATATATAAGCTTCCTGGATTCTCCTGACACTAAGGTGAAAGAAGCAAATATAAATGCAAATGTCCTTAGAAATCCTAGGCTAAACCACAACAAGGACCCTCAATAATCATAAGAAATGACATTTATTGTGTGCTTACTTCAAGCCAGAAATCACCATAAGCACTAAGCTGTACTAATTCATTTAATCCTCATAACAACCATTTGAGGTAGGCAGTGTTGTTATCCCTCCTTTGCAGATGAAGAGACAGAGACACAGAAAGGTTAAGCAATTTACCCAAGTTCACAGAGACAGTAAGCAACAGAGGCAGTATTTACACCCAGGCATGCTGGCTCCATAGCCTACACACTTAACCACTAGGTCACACTATCTCTCAACAGGCTAAAATTTCAGGAGAATTTAGGCAGATGATTTATAAATCTGGGAAGTGCCAATTTTTTAATCATACATCTGTAGATCTGACAAGCACAGAAGATATAGACTAGTCTTCTCTTTCCACTGTAAGTTCAAAATGACAAAGGATTTCAAAGACTCAATAAACATAGGGTAGCAAGATCAGAGGTCTACCCAAGGGAATCTATTTCCTATAATAGGGTAATGCTAGTAGGTATACCAAATAGACCTACAGAAGTACAAAATCTTAAACACAATAAAAATTTATTTCTTGTCCAGGTAAGAATAAAAGGTAGATGTTCCCAGCTGACAGGTGGTGCTGCTCCTCACAATTGTTCCATCCTGTGGCTCCACCGTGCCAAGGTGGAGTCATCTGCATCCAGCCAGTAGAGCAGGAAAGAAGGAACATGGAGGAAACATCCCCGCTTCTCAAACGTTAAGGCCAGGAAGTGACACACATCATCCCCATTCACATTCTATTAGTGAGAAATAGCTACATGGCCATGCTTAGGTGCAAAAAGGGCTGGGACATAAACAGAAACGAAATTGAGTTATTTGTAGTGAGGTGGATAAACCTAGAGTCTGTCATACAGAGTGAAGTAAGTCAGAAAGAGAAAGACAAATACCGTATGCTAACACATATATATGGAATATAAGGGGAAAAAAATGTCATGAAGAACCTAGGGGTAAGATGGGAATAAAGATGCAGACTTACTAGAGAATGGACTTGAGGTACGGGGAGGGGGAAGGGTAAGCTGGGACAAAGTGAGAGAGTGGCATGGACATATATACACTACCAAACGTAAAATAGATAGCTAGTGGGAAGCAGCCAATAGCACAGGGAGATCAGCTTGGTGCTTTGTGACCACCTAGAGGGGTGGGATAGAGAGGGTGGGAGGGAGGGAGATGCAAGAGGGTGGAGATATGGGAACATATGTATTTATATAATTGATTCACTTTGTTATAAAGCAGAAACTAACACACCATTGTAAAGCAATTATACTCCAATAAAGATGTTTAAAAAAAAGGGGGGCTGGGAAATTTCACCTCAGCTGGATAGCTACTTAGCAGGGACAACTACATACTATAGAAAGAGAAGCATGAATCTGGGGGTACAGTTAGCCCCCTCTGCCACATTCTTCCCATGGGAATCAGGTGGGCTCTCCATCACTCAGGGATGCATGGTAGTCTGTGCCTGTGGGAGATGCTCCCTGAGGAATCTGATGGGAAAACAACAGACCCCGTTTCTACAGCACATCTTAGTCACTGATGATTAGGAGGACAATGCTGTTTGAAAGTACTAGATACATAGATAAACCAGTCTCCTAAACCTGACTGTAAAGCCAAAATTAAGGCTCTTGTAATCCTCACCCATCTCCTAATATTAAAAAAAAAAAAAAATCTGTGCAGTCAATACTTTGTGCTTACTTAACACCTGCTGATTAAGATAGCTGATGAAAAATATTTCTGGCATCAGCCCACAAATATTCTCAGTCATTTTAGATGAAGAAAATGATCGGAAAGGTTAAACTCCCAAGTAAGTGATTAATATGCAGTAAACTGGGACTTCCCTGGTGGTCCAGTGGTTAAGACTCTGCACTCCCAATGCAGGGAGCCCAGGTTTGAACCCGGTCAGGGAACTAGATCCCGCACGCCGCAACTAAAAGATCCCACATGTTGCAACTAAAGATCCCACATGCCACAGTGAAGATCCTGCACGCCACAACGAAGACCTGGCACAGCCAAATAAATACTTTATAAAAAATACAGTAAACTGAATGAATGGCGTGAATTTCAGTTCCTTAAAACCAGCACTTTTCTAAACTGAGTTCCCACTGACTCTCAGAATAGCAGAAAAAGGGTCTGTTGTATTCAGTGCCAGCATACTTCCTTAAAAATATTTCCCAAATCATAACTCTAATAGTAACTATGGCTAAATGTGTGGCCAGCACAGAGAAAACATAATTTTAAAGGTCTCTGATCTAGAGAATCTACTTCAAAAAAAACCACAAAATAAAAATGCAACTTCAGTCATGCATTTTGTTCCTTCTAGGGAAGCTCATTACCATATTATAACAACACACCCAGGCAGACCTGAGGAAGCCTAGGAAATACTTTTCTTGCCTACGAGATTGTTTTGCAAAGTTAGATTTAAATGTCAAGTTTGTCAAGCCTAGAGACTTCTCCATCTTATTTATATCATTAAATAATAAAATTAGAGCTGCATTAAACATTTCAAGCTTCAGGTTGGTAGAAACTATATTAACTTCAGTCAAATCAAAATTTTGCTGAACAAATGCATATATTCCAGAAGAGAAACTATTCCAGAAAAGAAAGACTGGAAAGTCCACCTTTTTTTCTTTTAAATTACATTTTCATATCATGAATCTGAACTTATGCACTAAGGGAGAAACCAAAAACCAGGGACTTGACAAGGAGGATCCTCAATGACTGTGAAGTCTCCGTAGCAGCCCTGGACTGTCTATATTCACATGGGAAAGACGGATGCCTCCAACCAACAGTCTCCAACCAAGAGCCCACCAAGGCTAAGTGTGGTCCCTACCATGGCAGATGCTCCTGTTCTATTGACCCCAGACCCACTCTGCTTCCTGCCCTTCCGCAGCCTGGGTCTCAAGCCTCCACAGGTTCTGTGAACAGCCCAGCACCTTCCAAATAGTCCTCTTCTGCTTAAATTGGTGAGAGCTAGTTTCTGCTCCTTGCAGACAAAGGCCGCTGACAGAAATACCCATGCTTACGCCTGAGGACACTGAGGCTTGGAATGATTCTATAAATTGGCAAATGTTACACAATTGGTTGGTAGAATAGCAAAGGAAGGACGCCTAGTCCAATGCTCTTCCTGCTCTCCTGGGTGGAGTCCTGTTAAGGATTCTCACTCAGAGACTGATTTCTGACTGTCAAATGGACTCGAACTAATCTGGCATGTTTCCTCAGAGGCGATGTTCTCACTTCATCCCTTTGCCCTCATCGCCTGCATCTCACAAAGGAGCCTGGACACTGCACTGTGGAAGCATGCAGCACCCCCATATCTTAGGGCTCCCTTGATCGCAGACGTGATTCCTCAAAGCCCCATTCTGTGAGACCCACAAAGCAGGAAGTTTGTCTTTGGTTTTGATTTGGGTTGAATATTCATAACGCCTACGGTAATCGGGAGGATACGGCTGAACATGATTAGAACAATCTTTTCTTTACAGGTGTTCAGCCATGACTGAGAATTATGCTTCTAAATTTGTGTACTGGAAATGTCACAAATAAGTCCCACCAAGTGGCTCTTCCTGAGCAAGAATATTGCCAACCCCCTTCTCCACTCACAGCAGAGAGGGCCCAGTATCGTGGAGCAGAGGCTTTGCAGCAGAGCCATGACCAGAAATGCAGTTGACTGAGAGAGCCCATTCAACAAAGGGGCATTGTCTAAAGGGAAGAAAAAGGCCAGTCCGTTTCAGACATCTCAGTCTTCCTCTCCCCAGTATGCCTTGCACCAAATAGAAACTAATACTGTTTAGCATTTCCTGTTTAGTAAGTAGAGGTAAGAATTAAGAGGTAGTCTAGAAAACAGAGTAACAGAGCAGAAAAACACAAGTGTGCTCCCTCATATATCGGAAAGCAAAGAGTTCGCTTAAAATGAAGAAATGCTGTACCCGAGAGGGGAAGATGTACTTCGAATCTCTAATAGGTAAATGATCTTCCCTAAAGTAAAGCTTCTAACAAAGTTTGATTTGTCTGCCTAGAAAATTGTTTCTCTGCAAAATGAAATTATGAAATTTTGATGAAATTATGAAATTATGATGCTAACTCTCTGAAAATCTGCTGTTCTTGGTCTGCATAATTAATAGGCTATACGATAAAGAGACACATCAGCCCTGACCCCAAGTGGAAACAAGGTATTCCCCAAGGGGCTGTTCTTGCCTGAATTTACACTCCTGAACTTGGAGACATTCCAGGAAAGTGGTATTTTTTTTTCAAACAACAATTTATTATCTCAAAATTTCTGTACATTAGAAGTCTAGACACAGCCTAACTTGGTCCTCTGCTCAGGGTCTCACCAGGTCTCAAGGTGCCAGCTGCGGCTGTGGTCTTATCAGGAGCTGGGGTCTTCTTCAAGCTCATTCAGGTCGTTAGCAGAATTCACTTCCTTGTGGTTGTAGGACTGAGCCTCGTTTCTTGTTAGCTGTCAGCCAGAGGTCACCCTCAGCTGACCTCACCCTAGAGGAGCTGTCTGAGGTCTTAGCCATGTAAGTCTCTCACAACGTACAGGATTACTTCTTTAAAACCAGCAGGAGAATCTCTTTCC
>NW_006772469.1:1350507-1359191 GCF_000442215.2 Lipotes vexillifer | reverse complement strand
TCCCTTCGAATCTCAGTCCCTTCTGAATAACTCTCACCCAATTAAGTCAGGTCCATCCCAGATAATCTCCCTTTCGACTCACTCAAATCAACTGATCTGAGATTATATCTGCAAAATTTCTTCATTTTTGTCATGTACTGTAACTTCATCACGGGAGTGAAATCGGTCATATACACAGACCTGTCCATACTCGGGGGGAAGAGCATTATAAAGAGTGTGTGCAAAAGGGAGCAATAATCTCGGGGGCCATCTCAGTATTCTGCCATGTCCTTTCAGAAGGAGTTTCTATTTTCAGCACTGGTTCAGGATCAAAGTGCTGAGCTGACAGTGTATCAGTGAGTGCTGTGACTAAAGACCTTATGAGTCCATACCTACAATAACCCTGTGGCTACCATCTGCCATTATTACCCGGCAGGCAGTGGGGTAAAATTCTTGTTGGTCCAGAAAGCAATCTTTCTCTTTCCGTGGAACTACCAGAACATTTGCCTCCCTGAAAACTCAACGTAATCAACTTCTACAGAAAATCTTCCCTGTGAAAAATCAACTTTGCCCTCTTACTGTCCTCCTGCTTATTTCACTCTATCCTCCACGTTAACCAGCTTTGTGATGTGGGACAAGTCACTCTGCCTCTCTGGGTCTTAGTTCCCTCATTTGGAAAATTCTCAAGAGGTTGTCGTAAGTGATCTTGAATCTGTTGCCCAGGTCTATCATTCCATTAGTCCAGGTAACCGGCCTGGGGAATCAGGTAGAATGAAATGTGATTATCGTTTAAGGGGAGATGGTGTAATTGAAGGAATCCAAAAGGAAAAGGAGATTCAGGAAGCGTGGTGATTTAAATGATGCATTTTAAGAATAAGCACACACACAAAAATACTATCTAAACAGAAAAGCAGAACCATTTTAAAAGTCACTAAATCGAATGTTAGTATACAAAGTCACTGTCCTGGGACATCATCAAAGTTCAGAATGGACACAACCCAGAGGCACACCACGTGACATGGTCCCACAACCATCCCTCTGGGTGTTGGCAGTCACTGAACTCTCCATTTCAAACATCTCCATTCATTATTC
Organism: Lipotes vexillifer; assembly: GCF_000442215.2. NCBI lineage: Eukaryota > Metazoa > Chordata > Mammalia > Artiodactyla > Lipotidae > Lipotes > Lipotes vexillifer. Next base: position 1,358,120 of record NW_006772469.1, on the reverse strand, counting down.
TCATTATTCTCCAGTCATCATTCTCCATTCAAACAGCTCGTCTCAAGGTGACTGTCACAGGCGTAACAGTCACCTTATGAACTGTACTTTGGACTTTTTCCAGCACTAACCTAGCTTTTAGTCCTGGCTCCCTCATTTCCTTTAGTTCTTCCACCTGTAAAATGGAGATAACCACAGCTATCTTTCTGAGGAGTTAGTACGAAAAGCAAATAAGAGCACATATTTAACAGTACTTGATACGTTGTGAAAAACGTTCTGCAAATTAGGATGTTAATTTCAGTATTGTCATCAGTAATAATAATTTAGAAACACACCCTGATAGAGTTCTGTTGCTTCTCCTGGGTCACTCAAAAGCGACCTATCTTGGATAAGTGCAACATAAAATTCACCAAGAAAGGCAAATGCCTTTTTATGCATAACAAAGCTCCAAGAGACACAGAGCTGTGTTCCTTCACCCTCGAGAACTCTGGACCAAAATATGTCCTTTCAAACTTCTTGGAACCCTGAGAGGCTGGACTGAACTTGACTAAGGCATTCCATCCCACTTCTCTCTCCTGATATTTTTTTGTTTCCCAACATTAAACTCACATCCCATCTCATTAAGGTCACTCAAACATCAACCCTATGTCATAATTTACTCCTCCTTCCCTTATCATAACTTCTACGAAATACACGGACATCACACCTTACTAACTAAATCTATTTCTTCAAAAGGTTTCCTCTTCACCAGAGTTAAACATGCCCATTCTCCATGTACATCCTGGATGTACATGGCAGCACAAGTAGCATAGCTCATGATTCAACTGAACTCTAGATTATTTCCATTTCTATTTCAGCTATTCGTTTTGGACTTTAGTTTCATGTGTTTTAGTAGAAAATTCATTCACATAGTACAAAATTCAAAAGGTACCAAAGAGAATAAAAAATAAGAAATTCTCCTTCATCCCATCCCCAAGCCATTGAGCTTCCCACCCAGCTATAGCCAAGATTAGCAGATTCTACTAACAGTGCTGTTACAGTGATATTTTAAAAATTCGATTATGCAGCAAGCATAGAGTATCCACAATGTGCACTGCTTTAGTGATTAACTAATAATAATTGTTCCAAATTATTGAGCACTTACCGTGGGCCAGGCGCTAGGCACTAGGCAAAACGTTTTACATGCCTATCGTCACGATAACCCTTTGCATTGGTTCTATTAATGTCCTAATTTAACAATGAGGAAACTGAGAATGATTAAATAATTTGTCTAAATATAGACATTAGGAAAATAGACAAAAGACTTACACAGACACTTCATAAACAAGGATATCCAAATGGCCAATACCTGGGTAAAAATGTATCTATTCACCAGGAAAAAACCCACAAAGAGCTACCAATACACAACCACCAGAACGACAAAAATGAAAAAGACAGAGAATGCAAAACCATCCAGATCCTCATTAACAGCAGAATGGGTAAATTATGGTATATTCACACAATAGGATGCTATGCAGCAATGAGAATGAGTAATCTACAGCTACATGGAATGATATGGATGAATCTCACAAGTATGACATTGAGAGAAAGAAGCCAGAGACAAAAGAAAGTATATAATATATTATTCTACTTATAAAAAGAACCAAACAGGCAAAACTACTCTATGTTGCTAGAAATCAGAATAGTAGTTACCCTTAGGGGAGGTGGCGTGTCAGGAAGGCGACCTGAGGGAGGCTTCCGGGATGCTGATAATGATACAGGCTCTGCTTACACCGGTGTGTTCAGATCATGAAAATTCATTAAGCCACACAGTGGATAAAATTTACATTTATATTTATGTGTATATAATACTGCAATAACCAGTTTTTAAAATTTTATGTCCTCATGAAGTTTACATTCTAGCAGACCCGAGGATATAGTATTTAACAGAAGTAGATCACGACCAGAGGGTTGAGCAGGTGCATCATTGCTTTGCATGGATTTTCCAGGGCCCTGGGACTGCACAGAGAGGATCCTGCTCCTGTGAAGAAGCAGGATTCTGGCTCTACTGCTGCCCTCTCACACTCAGGCTTACAGCACCACTCCACTAGAACTTAACATCCCTCCACTTATAGTTAAAGCAAGTGTTCTCAACCTGGGGCCTTCAGACCCCTAAGGAGCCCTTGGACAGAATTCAGGGTCTGTGAACTTAGATGTGCACTGCTTTAGTGGTTAACTAATAATAACTGTTCCAAATTATTGAGCACTTACCATGGGCCAGGTGCTAGGCACTAGGCTAAACATTATATACTGATTATATTATATAAATACAATTTATAATTATATATATTGATCTATATCGCTAAGTTCTACTCACCTGAAATTTAGCATTTTCCTCAACTATGAAGATAGGCTATAAAGCACAGTAGTATTAAAAGTACCTAAGACTTTATCACCAATTAAAACACCAGATATTTTCATATTCATTTCAGCTGTTGCAGATATCTTGAAATATAATTCACACTTATCATGACTTAGAAAGCTTGGTAACTGTTAGTTCTGCCCCTAGATTTTGTAGTCCATGTGTTAATAAACAAGCATTATATATTACTGTATCACAATTTTGTATTTTTAGTATTTTGATAACTGTATTTCAGTATAATTGGTTTCCTTTGTAATGCTCTGTATTCTATTTCTTGCATTTAGAAACATTATTTTGAAAAAGGATCTGTTAGCGTCCCAGATTGCCAAAGGGGTACATAGAAGAAAAGGTATGTTCATATGCTGGCTATTTTCCACTCTCCATCCCCATGACCACCTCTCCCCTGCATCCCTGCCCCACGTGCCCTGCACTCTCCACTTTCCCATGCCTTGCTCCGTGCCCCACAGGTGTGACCCTCTATGGACTCACCACCCAGGCTTCCTTTACTACTGCCCCTCCCCAACTTGGAGGATATATGAATTTCCCCCTACTCCCTCCCTACCTCACAAGGCTTCCAAGGGAGATTTAACTTCTGTGCAGCCACAGCTCCATCTCTCTCAAGGCTCCAATAGCTTTATTCCCGAGCCTTGTCCCTTCCTCCTGTCACCAGTCCCTGAGTTTTTTACCCCTTGTTGGTTCCTTAATTCACCCACACTGCTGGAAATTCCCTTCATTAAACTTTACTCAGCTTAAGTCTTTTGAGAACAATTTCCATTTCTTGCCATCCTGATAACATTTATAGACCCTAGGCTCACGATCTGTAGACTAAAGCAAGGCTATGACCCCTTTCTCATTGTGCGCAGAGCACAAAAGTGTGTGTGTGTCTGTCTGTCTGTCTGTCTGCCTGTCTGCACCGCATCCCTGTGCTGGGAGTGGGGAAAGATGCTCAGGGACCCTGAACAATAACACTTTCTCCACCTTCCCACTGCCCTGAAAAACTTTTGGCACAGTCTGAGATGGGAAACCAGACAAGCGATGCTGAGAAAAGGTCATGCCTGAGCTGAATATGTAATATCCAGCAGGAGTTATCCAGGGAAAGTCTGGAGTAAGGGGGAGACAATATTCTTAACAGAGGGAGTAGCATTTTCCAAGGCACAAGTGGAAGAGAGCTGCTGCCAGGGGTTCTTCTGCAACTGTCACATGTTAGCAAATAAATCCAAGCAGCACAGAGAAGCGGAAGGAAGCCATTCTTTGAAAAGGCAGAAGAACAGGGAGGGGCTGCTGAAAGGGGATCGCTGCTGGAGAGAAGCACAGTTCTAAATTCCTTACACCTGCCAGATACTCTCCTAGGCATCTCTGATTTCCCAAGGCTGAACCGACAGAAAAAAAGAAACTAGATCAAGTCCTGCTTGCAAAGAAGATCATTTCTCCTAAGATATTTCGAAGCACTTGCCCTCCCCTCTCATTGCCCAGGACAACGCTGGGTGACAGCTCTCTGATATGGAAGAGTGAACGGAGGAGCCTGGCCAGGCAGGGAAGGAAGAAAAGAAGGAAGCCTGCCAGGAGCTCACCTCCATATATCAGTGTGCGTGCAAGATAAATAATCCCAGCCAACCCAGGCAGCTATCAAACCAAAGGGCATGTTGCAGGTAGCAAGATAAATCACCATTGTCAATGATGTCTTTGTTTGTTCCCGGCAGACTCCGTATCTCCCTCTCCTGACAAAGCAGCCCCAGGAACAGGTTTCTAACACGCACTGCCCTCTGGAAATGATAGTGCTTTTAGGGAGAGAAAAATGAGCTTGAGCTCCTGGGTCCAGAAGCCAGTAGACCACTGGCTGTGGGGACTACTCACTAAATACAGGTTAGAAGAAAAATCTATTGGAAACAATAGCTACATGCTGTTTTCACCAAAAGTCATTTCTGTCAATCCAGCAAATCTGAATCACCAGCGCTCCTTCAACAGGCTCATACCATGAATCTTATCCACATTGGCCTTTCAGCGATTCCTCCTGACTCTGTCACACGCATTACACTCACTGGCAAACGCAGCACGTCAGAAGAGCTCCACGGGGAAAAGTTTATAAGAGAAATTGGCCATCATTTTTAAAAATTTAAACATAGAAATTGTTTTAGTATCATTCTAGAAATGTCAGAAATAGGCAAATTCTTTATTTCTGGGTAATAATTACAACTATCTGTTAGAACTTTGCAAATATGTCCATCAAGCTTTTGTCTAGGTAATTTGGGGGAAGGAAACCTCAAATTATCTCTGAACCCGACTCTGCTCACCACCATTTCAGACACTTTAAAATTATTTGGGTAGTGGTTGCCAGGGGCTGGGGGAGGAAGAAATGGAGAGTTGCTATGCAATGGGTATAAAGTTTCAGTCATGCAAGATGAGTAAGTTTTAGAAATTTGTTGTCCAACGATGTACCTACAATTAACAATACTGTACTGTACACATAAAAATTTGTTAAGAGGGGTGGATCTCATGTTAAGTGTTCTTACCATGATACAAAAAAAAAAAAAAAAATCATTTGGAGATTCTGATTGTTCCTGAAGCAATGTAGAGCAGAAGTGACAGTCCAGACCTAGATTTGGGCACACAGGAGCAAGCTTTGGCAGGAATCACTTTCTGGGAATGAACAAAGAGTCTGGCTGAATACTCAAAACGCTGAGCTAGAATTTCCCCCGTTTATAAAGCCAGTCTCCTCTCTCTCTCTACTTATTCCTCCTTTTCACACAAACAACAGCAAAAGTCAGAAAAGGTTAAGAAGAGCCTTTTCCTCTTTAAATGCAACAGGAAGTAGGTTACTGTATTATCACAAAGTATCTATCTGTTTTGGTAGAGGAAACCTCCTTACCCTGTATAAAGATAGCCTCTAGGAGTCCAGGTATAACTATGCCTTTCCTGCCTTGAAAGACCAAGTCTCTGATCATCTAGTTTGCTCATCCATAAGGGTTAGCATGGTGATGGGATTAAGAAAATGGGCCCTGCAGCCAGGCTGCTTTGATTTGGATCCTGGCTCTACCTACCACTTACTACATGACCTTGGGTAAGTTATTTAACTCCTTTGTGCCTTGGTTTCCCATCTGTAAAATGGGAATAATAGTTTTGCTATGAGGGTGAATTTATAAAGCACATAGAAGAATACCCAACTCATATTAAGTGCTAATAAGTATTTGTCGAATAAACAAATAAAAAATAGATCTAGCTAACCCTTTTCCCATGTCCAGCTCTATTATTGTGTTGCCAGCATCTCTCATTCTGGAGTGTTTCTCTGTGGTTGGCTACGCCCATCTTTGCCACTTTCTGTCCTCTCTGATGATGAGGACTCTGGGGGATACAGGTCCTCAAACAAACATTTCTTTACTTCATGAATAATGCCTACTCGTCCTTCAAGTCTCTACTTACATAGCTCTTCCTCCTGGAATCTTTGCTGAAGAATTAAGTCTCCCTCTTACATGCCCCATAGCACAGTGTTTTTTCTCCACTCATTCATTCATTGAATCAAGAGAAAATTATCATGTAAGGCCCTGTGCTGGGTATTGGGAGCTTACATTCTAGAGAGAAACACATCGAAGGCCTGGAAAACTTTTTGATGAATGGATGAATATACAAATGACTCACTCATGTATCTGATCCTTACCATTTTCTCCCCACAGGAACAGACAAGAAACTGTCCAGATTATTCAATAATTCTCTGACATCAGCCTATGACAAAGGGATTTGAGGGGGTTAGCCCCATCCCTCTCAGGACCCAGCTGACATGGAGTCCCCTTCAAGCTGCTGCATTTCTGCAGCCAGTGCAACTGTGCAGCACACAGCAGCAGCCTTGACTGTTGCTGGACCCGTTTGGGGCTCTTAAGGATTCATGCAAGTGGACTGTTAGAAAGACTGAGACACTGGGAGTTACAGTGGATGGAGCCGTGCCCAGAGAATAGGAAAGGCAAGAGTGAAGTTAAAACCAGGCCAAAAGTGAAACTAAACTAAGTTCTGCAAAACTAAAGTTTCACTCTGTAAAGAAACATTCTCCCATGTACCCTTTCACTACAATCACCTGAACAACTCGGCAAATTTTCATTCATTACCTAAAACACACACGTGGGCACTGTGGTACTCTGAGTCTTCCTCATAGATGGCAGAGCTACCAGCTCTGAATTTACCTTCATCTTCAAATGATCCTTTTCAAGTTACTCAGCATAAGCCCTAAAGATTACTCAATATAGCCATCATCCAATTCTTTAATGATACAGGATATAGAAAGTGAATTTATAGATTTGAGAAATTGCAAGACAAGAAATTTCACACGTAAAAGAAACAACTTTTTTAAGAATTAAAACTCTTTGTAAAGCAAAGAGAATGAAAACAGATCCCGGAAACTACAAGCAAAGGAACTGAGGTTGTCATTATGCCAGAGCCAGAATTTGGGCAAAGCATGGTAATCAGCAGAGACGGACAAATGCAGGTCAGGGGAGAGTGGCAGGCTGGTACTATGGAGAAAGCACTGGGTTTTAAGTCAGAAAACATCGATTTGAGTCCTGATTTGCCTTTTATCAGCTGAATGACTTTGGGAATCACTCATTCTCTCTAGCCTCAGTTTCCACATACATCAAATGGCAATAATCTTTGTTTCTGCTTTAGGTAGCTCATGGGCTTGACGCTAGCTAAGATCAAGTCGGTAATTGGTATGTAAACTCCCAGCAGAGGGCCTGATGTACAATGAGGCTCAATAAATATTCTTTTTTTTTTAACATTTTTTAATTAGAACGAAATAAATCTCTAACCCAAATGATCAGCTTGTATGTTTCAAACTTGGCTCATGTTGAAATATATCAGTCATAAGAGTTTACCACGACTTTTTAAAAGAATAATGATGATGACAGCTAACACTTATTGAACATTTTTAATGGATATGCCAGGCACTATGCTAAGAGCTTTGCACACACTCATTTATTCCTCACATTATTCCTGACATAAGTTTATCATTACAGAGGGGGAAATGGGCACAGGGAGATTAGGCCACATCCCTAATTACAGTAAGTAAGTGATGAAGCATTTGTTAAAATTTACTTAAAAAGCAAAGTGGAAAATTTGATTGAGAGGGGAAAGATATGAAAAAAATATGCAAATAAATTTGAGGACATATATCCATTATATCTCTCATCTTATTTCCTACCAAACAGAAGAATGCATCTCTCAGGGCTCTCTCTCCCCCTTCCATTCCTGC
>NW_006772469.1:1319379-1350421 GCF_000442215.2 Lipotes vexillifer | reverse complement strand
ATTCCTGCTAGCTTAAGGCTTCTCCTACTGCCAAAGGGTCCTGACTTCCGGGTGCCAGCCTTGCCAGTGCTTGGCAGGTCAGCCAGAACCCTGAGGAAGATGCTCAATCTTTACTTTGCCTTTTAGGTCATAAAGAGATTTCTCAAAAACAATATATTTTTATGAAGAAGACATTGTGCCTGTGACTCAAGTTAACAAATTTTTTGTTTGTTTTTCAATTTTCAGAGAATGAGTTAGTGCTCTAATACCACACAGTGGTTAAAAGCGTACACCATGTGATCTGGAGCCAGGAGTGCCTGCCTGCCTTCCAGTGCTGGCTCCTCTACTTTTGAGCTACGTGAGGTTGGTGAACAGCTCGCTTCCACCAATTGGAATGTTGAATGAAAGAGAGAGCCATGAAATGTAGCCTGGAAAGAACAAGCAGTGGAGATCAGAGTGCTGACAAGTCCAGGTGGAAAATCCAGAGCACAGCCATCTCAGTGAGATCAAAGAGCCAGCATGTGAGATTTAAGAGCAACGCAAAGAGAGTGGGTAAGACCGACAAGTGCAGTGTCTGGGCCTCAGAGATGGACCAGTCCTCGCTGAAGCCTGTGCCCACGGAGGAGCCATGGAAGTAAGATGCACTTCTCACAGTCCGGGAATGTCTTCACTGCTGTACCAGAGCACGGAGAAGACAAGTGCACACTGAAGTGGATACAGTATGCTCAAAGATGATTTCTACTGAGACAGTATCTGTAGAAGGCTTAGAAATGAGTGAATATGAATTTGGACACACTGCAGAGATCGCCCCTTGAGGTCGGGTTCCTTTGTGATTTGGGGAATAATCATTGAACCCTGGCAAGTTGACAGCAAGAGCCAACGAGCCTTAGAAATAATGGCACAAACCTGTCCTCCATGACCCAAAGCCATAACATTTTTCCAAGCTCTTGGAGCAAGAGCCATCAGCATAAGAGGTCCCCCCAGCAGGAGTTCCTCAATCAGTCTGCTCAATCTGACTTTCCCACACACCCTGCCAAGAACACCTCCCACCGCCTCTCTAAAACTCCGATCATGTCACCTTTCCTCCCAACACCTCCGAGGAAGAAACACTTGCAGAAATCAGGAAATGAATCAGGAAATGAACAGAGAACTTCATCAAGGTCAAGCACATGGCTAAACTGTACAGGGTGCCCTGTATGTGACAGAACACAAACAAAAAGCAAATGGAAATTAGCTTTGGCATATTATACGCACAATTCAGTGCAAAGTACAGCCCTGTGAGTCTTCTGGCTCTGTCTAGAAAGAGAACTTTAGTAAATATATCTTTGTTGCTATCCAGGGCACCTGCCACAAAGATACTACAAAATACAAAATAACAGCTTATTCCCGGGTTCATAAAAGCTCTCAGAGAAGAACAATTAAAGCTATCTATGCCTCTGGGGACATCCCATTTTACATCAACAAATGTTGTATCATCTGTAACCTTGCCAATTTCCATTCAAGAACTTCCAATTATTCATATTGCTAGGGGGTGAATTCTGGTTTTCTTGCTGATAATTCCATTACCTCTTCTCCAACCCCCTCCCCCGCAAAAAACAGATTATAGGCTTTTCTTGAGGAAAAAAATTATAAACAAACTGCAAGCTCAACCTTCCAGTGCTACAAAGCTGGGAGCTATTTTCTGTTGTCCCAAATGACCTCTTAAAACCACATGAAATAAACCTATTTCATTTTCACACACATCATTGTGTCCCTGTGGGTTGTAGAAAAGCATTTTCAGTCAGTCACGAACTGTTCCACGTGGATGTGAAGTTTTCTTTATTGTCCTGCTACCGGGGCATCTCAGATTTGTACAGGGGGAAGGTAGGCAGAACTCGTGGGGGAGCATGGGGGGCAAAAAGGAAGTTAGGGAGGAGGGCCTGGTCTGCTAATCCCAATGATGGCCATGGCAGTGGAAGGGTTTGCCCCTGACTGGAGCCCGAAGGTTACAGAGCGGCAGCTACGTGGGCCTGAGAATCAGACAGATTATAGAACTCATTTCCAGGCTGCTGATGGTGATGAGCATAAATTAACATTTAATTCCCCCCAGTCACTGCAGTGGCTGGAAGACATGATTGATCTAACATTTGGCCTCCCTACAAGGGATGGGCTCATGCTTTCTCCCAGCACTCTCCACTTCTTTATGAGCTCAGCTTTTCATCAGCAGACAAATATCTGGGCTTGAGCCTCGGGACCATCAAGCAGCAGGCAACCTGCTGGGGTAGTTACATCTCCACATCCTGTCTGTGCAGTAACAGTTAACTGAACAGCAAAAGCTAGTGATCTGGACTTCCCTGGTGGCACAGTGGTTAAGAATCTGCCTGCCAGTGCAGGGGACATGGGTTCGAGCCCTGGTCCGGGAAGATCCCACATGCCGCAGAGCAACTAAGCCCGTGCGCCACAACTACTGAGCCTGCGCACCACAACTACTGAAGCCTGTGCACCTAGAGCCCGTGCTCCACAACGAGAAGCCGCCGCAATGAGAAGCCCACGCACCACAATGAAGAGTAGCCCCCGCTCGCCGCAACTAGAGAAAGCCCACGCATAGCAGCGAAGACCCAACGCAGCCAAAAATATATAAATGGATAAATAAATTTATTTTAAAAAAAAAGCAGTGATCCTGTAGTCAGTGGGCTCAATAGCATCAGGACCCATAGCAGGTCCCCTTTCAGGTTACAAGTCTTCCCCATCCTTCAGGGCTCTGTTAACACTTTTCTGTGTAAAAATGCACACATCTGAGCAAAGTGGACTGGGTTTGCAGGCATGGCTAAATGTAAAGGAATTCGTGTGGTTCATTCCCCTTAAAGTAATTATTAGCATTTGGTCTGTTTCTTTTCATAACATCACCCTTTAACCAACAAATGTTTCCAAGAGCTTTTTCTATTATCAGTCATCTGATTTACTGGCTTGTCTGAGAGTTGAGCCCACAAGGTGCCTGATGGAGAAGGAAGTGGGGCTGCCAGAACACTGGGGTGGGGACTTTTCTCTGAGGCACCAGAGGGGCCCTTTTTACTGCTTTGCACAAAGACCTCCCTGACGCCAGCAGCAACCTGAGTAACACCAGCCATTGCTGTAAAATCTATGCCACGTCCTCTAGAGGTCATATGAGGGCTCTGTAGTGTGGGTACAGGTCAGACCAAGTACATGTCAGCTGGCCATTGAGGGAATTCTGTATATGTTCAATGCAAACTGTTTTCCTTTTTTCGAAGAGTAGGTGGAAGACAGGAAGGCTTGAAATAATGCTTGCTGTGTTTTTGGCTTATCAGAAAGGATGGATCAGTTACTGAGAGACTGAAGAATTTGGAAGCAAAGGTTGTATTTTCATCTTTTCTGAGGACTGAGACTTGGAAAGAGAATGATATGGGAGGTACTAAAGAAAATGAGTTTTTCTAGACTAAGGTTTACAATATAGATAAATATGCTTCATGATTGGCTAGACTAAGCTTATCCATTTAGCAATTATATATTAAGCCCTTGTTATGTCTCAGGCACTGAAGGAACGTATTTCAGGAAGACGGTGAAGAATGGGTTTGCCTGGAGCCACCACTTAAGACAGGTACAAGCCAAGCAGAAGGAGTGACTTTGTCTGGGAGAGAGTGGATTAGCTTAACGAACTGGGGGTAGGAGCACCTAGAGGGCTGAGGAAGGGGCAATGACAACTGTGTTCAAATGTGTGAAGAGCTGTTATAAGCAATTAGATTAGTTCTGTTCAGCCCTTAACTGTTAGACTCATGGATAAAAGTGTTGAGCAGGCAAAGTTTGGGTCTCACTGGAAATAAGAACCTTCAAACCATTATTACTGAAGCCTTGAGTACTAATGATTTTTTTCGTGACAGAAGATATTCAAGCAGGAGTTGAACAACTACTTGTCCTGGATGCTAAAGTGGGAATTCAAGCAGCACAACAGAGGGTGAATGAATCTAAAGTGCCTTCTGATCCTTAGATTCCATGAGATTCTTAAAGAAGAGAGCCTTATGCTTTTCATGTCAGTTCTGGGGCACCAACTCCTTCCCTGTCTTCTACTAGACTTGTTAAATTTGAATAAAACACATGTTCTAATAAGATCATAAAATGTGTTTTATTTTTGTTGCACCCTAACATTTATGAATTGATTTGATTCATACCTTCTGTTTATCTCATTTTGTAAATAAGAAAACAGAGAACATTTGAGTTCAATACAACAGCAATCAAGAAAGGGTTCACTGTGGAATACTACTCAGTCATAAAAAAGAAGGAAATAATGCCATTTTCAGCAACATGGATGGACCTAGAGATTATCATACTAAGTGAAGTAAGTCAGAAAGAGAGAGACAAGTACCATACACTATCACTTATACGTGGAATCTAAAATATGACACATATGAACCTATCTATGAAACAGAAACAGAATCACAGACATAGAGAACAGACTGGTGGTTGCCAAGGGGGAGGGGGTTGGGGGAGGGATGCAGTGGGAGGATGGGGTTAGCAGATGTAACCTTTTAGATATAGAATGGATGAACAACAAGGTCCTACTGTATAGCACAGAGAACTATATTCAATATCCTATGATAAACCATAATGGAAAAGAATATAAAAAAAGAATGTATATATATATGTGTATATATATATATATATATATATATATATATGTATGTATAACTGAATCACTTTGCTGTACAGCAGTAATTAACACAACACTATACATCAACTATAGTTCAATTAAAAAAAAGAAAGTGTTCATTGTACTAATGTTCTGTTTCTTGAGCTGGATGGTGAATACAGTAACTTATTCCACCTATCTGTCTGTCTGTCTGTCTATCTACCTTCCTATTTGTCTAACTGGAATGCTGCAGCTGAATTATAAAGACAGAAAAATAGCTAACATTAGAATGCCTCCACTCTTTCTACTTTAGAGCCTATAGCTTAAACTAGCCCTATGTAAGATTAATAAAATATACTCTTATGGTAAAGATTTTTTAATTTGGCTTCTAGATATTTGACCTCATAAAAACTTCACAATTACTACTCAAATTGCATTGCCTCTCTCTTGACTTTGTGATTATATCAACTTCTCCCTTGAATTCCCCAAGCCGCTCAGGATATTACAAAATGAAAACAAACAACTGTCAAATCTCAAATATAATCAAATGTACCATCCTTCTCAGGATGTCCTCTTTTTGTCTTTCTCTACCCCTCACATGGCCTACCCAACCCCCTTCAATATGCGCACGCACACACACACACACGTACCTGCACACATGCACACACATACTCCTCTGAAAAATTCATTGCCTGATTCCTGGCGGCTCTGAACACTGGCAAATTGCACAGCATCGGAAAATCCATATATATTCTAGTAGGCTGTGAAAAAGAATTTCCCCCGGAATTTGATGAGATGACCAACCAGAATCAGAATAACACTTATTCAAGACATTTAAAACAGACTGGACAAAGCACTAGAGATTATGATGTAAAGATCAATTCTCCCCTAGCAAAGAAATAGACTAGGTGATTTAATGTACTTTTCCCATTGTTAATTTCTATGATCTTGAGATTAATTTGAATGCAAACTGAATCCATGTGAATAATAGCTCAAGAAAAGAACTTGGTTGCTAATTTAATAGGTGCCTGGGCGTGAAAATTTATTGTCATGATTATAGTAACCGAAACTAAGCTTGTAAAAATATTTTTGCAGAATATTAAACAGTTCTATAGTGACTAGGGCCACACACATATACATACAACATAGCAGGCTCTCTTTTATCATGAGTTTGTATTCTTCTTTAAGTGAAAAAGGCGTACCAAGATGCCGTTGGGTTAGAATTGCCTTAGTACATCTCACTCTGATTTGTCATGGTTGCCTAAGAGAGATGAGAGACAGCTCCTAAGTAAGAAGATCACTTAGGACTGAAAGATGGCTGAAAGCTAGAACAAATACTCAAAACTGTAATTTTAAAGGAGGAACATGGCAGAGATGGGGGTGTGGTAGGGAGACATCCTCAACATTTGCATTTTGGGATTCACGTTTGCTTCTTTCAGCAGCTTCTGTAGATCAAAGACACATCTTGCCCTTGTCTTTCTACTGTGAATTCCCTAATGGTTTGTATAAAATGCTCTAACTATAAGCGTATACGTAAATGTTTGCATTTGCACATACATTATGGTACATGTTGCCTGAGAGATAAAAGAATAAATGACAAATACTTCCATATCCAATTAATAAAGAGAAAAAAAATGTATCACAATGACTTTGTATTTTGTTTGTTGATTTGGTTTTTGGATAAAGGAAAAGTCAGAAGAGAATCAAAAGAGATGAGAAGCGGTTCATCTCCTAATTGCCAAAAACCAATCAAAAGTTTAGTAATAACACCCATATTTTATTGGACATCCACTACATGCACAGTTTGTATCATTCTCTTAAATCCTTATAAAAATCGTGCATGCAGGCATTGTTATCCTCATTTTAGAGACAAAGAAACCAAGAATCAGAGAGGTTAATTACCTTGCCCAAATAAGTAAGTGGCAAAGTAAAACTACCATCTAAGACCAAAGCCCCTGTTATTTCACCTGCATGTCTCAGTACCCACCATGGATATCTAATGGGAGATGGTCCAGATTAAGAAATGGTGATTGGGCCTGTCTTTTAGGGTTATTTTTAATTTAGACACCAGTATCCTCTCAAATAATTTTGCCACACCTGACAGCCCCTACAGAAAGAGTAATAAAATCTTGATTTTGCAAAACATTGGACTGATACTGGTTTAATTTAAATCTTCAGACACTGACTGTATTTTAACATATATTCTCGTGGATCTGACTCAAAGATGCAGGTAAGCACTATGGGAATTTCAGACAACACAAAAGATACACTGAGGCGAAGAGGGGATGGAGGACATATCCTGGGACTTGTGAAGTCTCAGCTTAGACAGGTGGTAAGAATTCTATACTGTTTCCTTTCATGACTTTTGTAGTTTTCAGCCAAGACACTTCCTTACATAGAAGGTTAGTGTGGAGAGCGCCCATTGGGTGGATTCTGTCCAATCACTTATGACATATTTAGATCTGGACTTTACTTCTTCCTGTTGTTACCTGCTCATTCAATGACTTCATAAGATAGTGGTGCAAGGACAATCAGCATTTGGTCTCAGAGACACAATCCCCAGAAGTAGGTTTCTTCTAATGCAGAGGTCGCATGTACCAGGGTAGAGCAATCAATTACCAAATATTTACCGAGTGCCTAAAGCAAGTAGGATACTGAGGAGAATACAAAGAAGCATTCCCTCAAATGCTTAAAATCCAGCTGGGGATTTCAAAAGACAAGTAATGAGTGTAGGTGACAAGTGATGGCTCTGGCCTGGCACTAGACTCTGCAGCTTGGCCTGGATCCTGCCCAGGAATAAATCTACTCTTAAGCAGAAGGGATTACGGAAGCTGCCTATGAAATCAGATCAAGTCTGTAAAGGACCAAACAGTCCCTGGCACACAGCAGGCACCCAATGAAGATGGTTTTTACTCTCTCCCCTTTCTCTCCCATTACTCCAGGGAATAGCGCCAAGCTCCCCTTGCAGTCAACCAGCGTCAGTGTTGCTCTCCGGTCCTGATAACAGGACTTTTCTTTCTTCTTGAGCCCTTGGCTCCACTAGTTCAAGAACTCTGCCCTGTTCCCCAGCTTGGTTACCTGCCCACATCCCAGACCCTTAACAATTGAGGGCTCCATGCCCTGCTTTTGCTTGTCACTCTCCAAAGGACTAGCATTCCAAGCCACTTAGTGGCAGGAGCTTTGTTCCAACAATGCCTATGGCCTGTTTGCCTGCTGTTTCAGATACTGCCTGCTCTGAAGTTTCTTATGCCCCACATGGGTCATGCAATTAGACCACAAATATCGATTCATTCCAGTGTACTGGCTGCCTAGAATACTTCGTTGGAAAGAAGTCCAAGGCCTTGTCTAGGTTCCAGAAAACAGGACGTCATGATCAATTAGTGATAGCTGTTCTTGGCATGGAAGCGTAGGGCTGGTGGGTACAAGAGCTGTATCCTTCCTAACCCTGTTTCACAGAGTATTATCTTTTCATTACCCTCCTCACTGAGTACCATGTTTAACTTACCACACTTACCTACTTCCCAGCACTTGCTGTTGGATCTGTCCCTCTGACCCTACTTCAAAGACTCAGAATTGACACAGATCCAAATCCAAGTCTCCGCCCTGGCTTCACTACCCTATTGTTGAAGAAATCCTAAACTTAGCACGATAAAAATTATATACTTCAGACACCAGAAATACATCTACACGTGGAACAACTACAGAACACCTACTGAACGCTGGCAGAAGACCTCAGACCTCCCAAAAGGCAAGAAAATCCCGCACGTACCTGGGTAGGGCAAAAGAAAAAAGAATAAACAGAGACAAAAGGATAGGGACGGGACCTGCACCAGTGGGAGGGAGCTGTGAAGGAGGAAAGGTTTCCACACACTAGGAAGCCCCTTCGCGGGCGGAGACTGCGGGAGGCGGAGCGGGGAGCTTCGGAGCCGCGGAGGAGAGCGCAGCCACAGGGGCGCGGAGGGCAAAGCGGAGAGATTCCCGCACAGAGGATCAGGGCCGACCGGCACTCACCAGCCCGAGAGGCTTGTCTGCTCACCCGCCGGGGCGGGCGGGGCTGGGAGCTGAGGCTCGGGCTTCGGTCAGAGCTCCGGGAGAGGACTGGGGCTGGCGGCGTGAACACAGCCTGCAGTGAGTTAGTGCGACACGGCTGGCCAGAAAGGAGTCCAGGGAAAAGTCTGGACCTGCCGAAGAGGCAAGAGACTTTTTCTTCCCTCTGTGTTTCCTGGTGCGCGAGGAGAGGGGATTAAGAGCGCTGCTTAAAGGAGCTCCAGAGACGGGCGCGAGCCGCGGCTAAAAGCGCAGACCCCGCAGACCCCAGAGACGGGCATGAGACGCTAAGGCGGTTGCTGCCGCCACCAAGAAGGCTGTGTGCGAGCACAGGTCACTATCCACACCCCCATTCCGGGGAGCCTGTGCAGCCCGCCTCTGCCAGGGTCCCGGGATCCAGGGACAACTCTCCCGGAAGAACTCACGGCGCGCCTCACGCTGGTGCAACGTCACGCCGGCCTCTGCCGCCGCAGGCCCGCCCCGCACTCCGTGCCCCTCCCTCCCCCGCGGCCTGAGTGAGTCAGAGGCCCCGAATCTGTGGCTCCTTTAACCCTGTCCTGTCTGAGCGAAGAACAGACGCCCTCCGGCGACCTACACGCAGAGGCGGGGGCCAAATCCAAAGCTGAGACTCTGGGAGCTGTGAGAACAAAGAAGAGAAAGGGAAATCTCGCCCAGCAGCCTCAGAAGCAGTGTATTAAAGCTCCACAATCAACTTGATGTGCCCTGCATCTGTGGAATACTTGAAGAGACAACGAATCATCCCAAATTAAGGAGGTGGACTCTGAGAGCAAGATTTATGATTTTTTCCCCTTTTCCTCTTTTTCTGAGTGTGTAAGTGTATGCTTCTGTGTGAGATTTGTCTGTATAGCTTTGCTTCCACCATTTGTCCTAGGGTTCTATCCGTCCTTTTTTTTGTTTGTTTTTGTTTTTAATTTTTTTCTCTTTTTCTTAATAATTATTTTGTTATTTTAATAACTTTATTATATTTTTTCTTACTTTATTTTATTTTACTTTATCTTCTTTCTTTCTTTTTTTACTTCCTTCCTCCTTCCTTCCTCCCTTCCTCCCTCCCTCCCCCCTCTCTCCTTTCTTTCTTTCTTTCTTTCTTTCTACTTCTACTAATTCTTTCTTTCTACTTTTTCTCCCTTTTATTCTGAGCCGTGTGGATGAAAGGCTCTTGGTGCTGCAGCCAGGAGTCAGTGCTGTGCCTCTGAGGTGGGAGAGCCAACTTCAGGACATGGTCCACAAGAAACCTCCCAGCTCCACATAATATAAAATGGCGAAAATCTCCCAGACATACTAATTCTCTCTACTTTCTCTCCCTTTTATTCTGAGCCGAGTGGATGAAAGGCTCTTGCTGCTCCAGCCAGGAGTCAGGACTCTGCCTCTGAGGTGGGAGAGCCAACTTCAGAACACTCGTCAAGAAGAGACCTCCCAGCCCCACATAATATCAAACGGCGAAAATCTCCCAGAGATCTCCATCTCAACACCAGCACCCAGCTTCACTCAACGACCAGCAAGCTACAGTGCTGGACAACCTATGCCAACCATATAGCAAAACAGGAACACAACCCCACCCACTAGCAGAGAGGCTGCCTAAAATCATAATAAGTCCACAGACACCCCAAAACACACCACCAGACGTGGACCTGCCCACTAGAGAGACAAGATCTAGCCTCATACACCACAACACAGCCACTAGTCCCCTCCACCAGGAAGCCTACACAACCCACTGAACCAACCTTAGCCACTGGAGACAGACATCAAAAACAACGGGAGCTACGAACTTGCAGCCTGCAAAAAGGTGAACCCAATCACAGTAAGATAAGCAAAATGAGAAGACAGAAAAACACACAGCAGATGAAGGAGCAAGATAAAAACCCACCAGACCTAACAAATGAAGAGGAAATAGGCAGTCTACCTGAAAAAGAGTTCAGAATAATGATAGTAAAGATGATCCAAAATCTTGGAAATAGAATGGACAAAATGCAAGAAGCAGTTAACAAGGACCTAGAAGAAATAAAGATGAAACAGACAATGATGAACAACACAATAAATGAAATGAAAAATACTCTAGATGGGATCAATAGCAGAATAAATGAGGCAGAAGAACGGATAAGTGACCTGGAAGATAAAATAGTGGAAATAACTACTGCAGAGCAGAATAAAGAAAAAAGAATGAAAAGAACTGAGGACAGTCTCAGAGACCTCTGGGACAACATTAAACGCACCAACATTCGAATTATAGGGGTTCCAGAAGAAGAAGAGAAAAAGAAAGGGACTGAGAAAATATTTGAAGAGATTATAGTTGAAAACTTCCCTAATATGGGAAAGGAAACAGTCAGTCAAATCCAGGAAGTGCACAAAGTCCCATACAGGATAAATACAGGGAGAAACACGCCAAGACACATATTAATCAAACTGTCAAACATTAAATACAAAGAAAACATATTAAAAGCAGCAAGGGAAAAACAACAAATAACACACAAGGGAATCCCCATAAGGTTAACAGCTGATCTTTCAGCAGAAACTCTGCAAGCCAGAAAGGACTGGCAGGACATATTTAAAGTGATGAAGGAGAAAAACCTGCAACCAAGATTACTCTACCCAGCAAGGATCTCATTCAGATGTGATGGAGAAATTAAAACCTTTACAGACAAGCCAAAGCTGAGAGAGATCAACACCACCAAACCAGCTTTACAACAACTGCTAACGGAACTTCTCTAGGCACGAAACACAAGAGAAGGAAAAGACCTACAATAACGAACCCAAAACAATTTAGAAAATGGAAATAGGAACATACATATCAATAATTACCTTAAATGTAAATGGACTAAATGCTCCCACCAAAAGACAAAGATTGGCTGAACAAGACCCATATACTTGCTGTCTACAAGAGACCCACTTCAAACCTAGAGACACATACAGACTGAAAGTAAGGGGATTGTAAAAGATATTTCATGTAAATGGAAACCAAAAGAAAGCTGTAGTAGCAATTCTCATATCAGACAAGATAGACATTAAAATAAAGACTATTACAAGAGACAAAGAAGGTCACTACATAATAATCAAGGGATCAATCCAAGAAAAAGATATAACAATTGTAAATATTTAGGCACCCAACATAGGAGCACCTCAATACATAAGGCAAATACTAACAGCCATACAAGGAGAAATCAACAGTAACACATTCACAGTAGGGGACTTTAACACCCCACTTTCACCAAAGGACAGATCATCCAAAATGAAAATAAATAAGGAAACACAAGCTTTAAATGATACATTAAACAAGATGGACTTAATGGATATTTATAGGACATTCCATCCAAAAACAACAGAAAACACATTTTTCTCAAGTGCTCATGGAACGTTCTCCAGGATAGATCATATCTTGGGTCACAAATCAAGCCTTGGTAAATTTTTAAAAAATTGAAATTGTATCAAGTATCTTTTCCAACCACAACGCCATGAGACTAGATATCAATTACAGGAAAAGATCTGTAAAAAAAACAAACACGTGGAGGCTAAACAATACACTACTTAAGAACAAAGTAATCACTGAAGAAATCAAAGAGGAAATCAAAAAATACCTAGAAACATGACAATGGAGACACGACGACCCAAAATCTATGGGATGCAGCAAAAGCAGGTCTAAGAGGGAAGTTTATAGCAATACAATCCTACCTTAAGAAATAGGAAACATCTCGAATAAACAACCTAAACTTGCACCTAAAGCAATTAGAGAAAGAAGGAAAAAAAAAAAAACCCAATGTTAGCAGAAGGAAAGAAATCATAAAAATCAGATCACAAATAAATGAAAAAGAAATGAAGGAAATGATAGCAAAGATCAATAAAACTAAAAGCTGGTTCTTTGAGAACATAAAATTGATAAACCATGAGCCAGACTCATCAAGAAAAAAAGGGAGAAGACTCAAATCAATAGAATTAGAAGTGAAAAAGGAGAAGTAACAACTGACACTGCAGAAATACACAAGATCATGAGAGATTACTACAAGCAACTCTATGCGAATAAAATGGACAACCTGGAAGAAATGGGCAAATTCTTAGAAATGCACAACCTGCCAAGACTGAATCACGAAGAAATAGAAAATATGAACACAACAATCACAAGCACTGAAATTGAAACTGTGATTAAAAATCTTCCAACAAACAAAAGCCCAGGACCAGATGGCTTCACAGGCGAATTCTATCAAACATTTAGAGAAGAGCTAACACCTATCCTTCTCAAACTCTTCCAAAATATAGCAGAGGGAGGAACACTCCCAAACTCATTCTACGAGGCCACCATCACCTTGATACCAAAACCAGACAAGGATGTCACAAAGAAAGAAAACTACAGGCCAATATCACTGATGAACATAGATGCAAAAATCCTCAACAAAATACTAGCAAACAGAATCCAACAGCACATTAAAAGGATCATACACCATGATCAAGTGGGGTTTATTCCAGGAATGCAAGGATTCTTCAATATACGCAAATCTATCAATGTGATTAACCATATTAACAAATTGAAGGAGAAAAACCATATGATCATCTCAATAGATGCAGAGAAAGCTTTTGACAAAATTCAACACCCATTTATGATAAAAACCCTGCAGAAAGTAGGTGTAGAGGGAACTTTCCTCAATATAATAAAGGCCGTATAATATGACAAAACCACAGCCAACTTCGTCCTCAATGGTGAAAAACTGAAAGCATTTCCACTAAGATCAGGAAGAAGACAAGGTTGCCCACTCTCACCACTCTTATTCAACATAGTTTTGGAAGTTTTAGCCACAGCATCCAGAGAAGAAAAGGAAATAAAAGGAATCCAAATCGGAAAAGAAGTAAAGCTGTTACTGTTTGCAGATGACATGATACTCTACATAGAGAATCCTAAAGATGCTACCAGAAAACTACTAGAGCTAATCAATGAATTTGGTAAAGTAGCAGGATACAAAATTAATGCACAGAAATCTCTAGCATTCCCATACACTAATGATGAAAAATCTGAAAGTGAAATCAAGAAAACACTCCCATTTACCATTGCAACAAAAAGAATAAAATATCTAGGAATAAACCTACCTAAGGAGACAAAAGACCTGTATGCAGAAAATTATAAGACACTGATGAAAGAAATTAAAGATGATACAAATAGATGGAGAGATATACCATGTTCTTGGATTGGAAGAATCAACATTGTGAAAATGACTATACTACCCAAAGCAATCTACAGATTCAATGCAATACCTAACAAACTATCACTGGCATTTTTCACAGAAGTAGAACAAGAAATTTCACAATTTGTATGGAAACACAAAAGACCCCGAATAGCCAAAGCAATCTTGAGAACAAAAAATGGAGCTGGAGGAATCAGGCTGCCTGACTTCAGACTATACTACAAAGCTACAGTAATCAAGACAGTATGGTACTGGCACAAAAACAGAAAGATAGATCAATGGAATAGGATAGAAAGCCCAGAGATAAACCCATGCACATATGGTCACCTTATCTTTGATAAAGGTGGCAGGAATATACAGTGGAGAAAGGACAGCCTCTTCAATAAGTGGTGCTGGGAAAATTGGATAGGTACATGTAAAAGTATGAGATTAGTCTTCAATAAGTGGTGCTGGGAAAACTGGACAGGTACATGTAAAAGTATGAGATTAGATCACTCCCTAACACCATACACAAAAATAAGCTCAAAATGGATTAAAGACCTAAATGTAAGGCCAGAAACTATCAAACTCTTAGAGGAAAACATAGGCAGAACACTCTATGACATAAATCACAGCAAGATCCTTCTTGACCCATCTCCTAGAGTAATGGAGATAAAAACAAAAATAAACAAATGGGACCTAATGAAACTTCAAAGCTTTTGCACAGCAAAGGAAACCATAAACAAGACCAAAAGACAGCCCTCAGAATGGGAGAAAATATTTGCAAATGAATCAACTGACAAAGGATTAATCTCTAAAATTTACAGGCAGCTCATGCAGCTCAATAACAAAAAAATAAACAACCCAATCCAAAAATGGGCAGAAGACCTAAATAGACATTTCTCCAAAGAAGATATACAGACTGCCAACAAACACATGAAAGAATGCTCAACATCATTAATCATTAGAGAAATGCAAATCAAAACTACAATGAGATATCATCTCACACCAGTCAGAATGGCCATCATCAAAAAATCTAGAAACAATAAATGCTGGAGAGGGTGTGGAGAAAAGGGAACACTCTTGCACTGCTGGTGGGAATGTGAATTGGTACAGCCACTATGGAGAACAGTATGGAGGTTCCTTAAAAAACTACAAATAGAACTACCATATGACCCAGCAATCCCACTACTGGGCATATACCCTGAGAAAACCAGAATTCAAAAAGAGTCATGTGCCAAAATGTTCATTGCAGCTCTATTTACGATAGCCCGGAGATGGAAACAACCTAAGTGTCCATCATCGGATGAATGGATAAAGAAGATGTGGCATGTATATACAATGCAATATTACTCAGCCATAAAAAGAAACAAAATTGAGCTGTTTGTATGAGGTGGATAGACCTGGAGTCTGTCATACAGAGTGAAGTAAGTCAGAAAGAGAAAGACAAATACCTTATTCTAACACTCGTATATGGAATTTAAGGGAAAAAAATGTCATGAAGAACCTAGGGGTAAGACAGGAATAAAGACACAGACCTACTAGAGAATGGACTTGAGGATATGGGGAGGGGGAAGGGTAAGCTGTGACAAAGCGAGAGAGAGGCATGGACATATATACACTACCAAACGTAAGGTAGATAGCTAGCGGGAAGCAGCCGCATAGCACAGGGAGATCAGCTCGGTGCTCTGTGACCGCCTGGAGGGGTGGGATAGGGAGGGTGGGAGGGAGGGAGATGCAAGAGGGAAGAGGTATGGGAACGTATGTATATGTATAACTGATTCACTTTGTTATAAAGCAGAAACTAACACAAAACTGTAAAGCAATTATACTCCAATAAAGATGTAAAAAAAAATTATATAGTTCAGATTGGAGAGGTCAGGGTGAGACAAGAATAAAACAGTACAGGCTAGAGGAAATATATTCAAAGATGTGACATCTACAAATGTAGAATTATTCCAAGAATAAGCAGTCCACCATGATTGATAGTAACCCATTCATTCACATCTGTCTTTAAAATAACGTACATCATAATTTGAACCCTGTTCTGTAGGACACGAGTATCAACAAAATCATTAACTCATATCCAAATCCTCCCAAAGACCTTGACATAAGGTTTTTTATCATTGAGTTGCCAGAGATACTACCTAGGGAAATTAATTTGCTATCTACCTTGAACAATGTAAAAATTCAGATGTGTTTGCAATCCTAATTTTCAAGTGGCCTTTCATAAACTTGTTTTTCATGGCCCTTGGCTAATTAAGAACCCTAGTTTCCATGAATATTTTATTTTTCAGGTTGGTTAGGAAGGTTTATCATCTATTCCCTTTATTTGTCTTTTTCTCCTCAATGGGACAAGCCATCAGTTTGTCTGAACTGGCACACAAAATTACCAAGAAAAAAACAGACTTAATGGTGGTCGGAGTTTCAAGTTGCTATGCATTTATTTGGTCTGCAAATTGTGAGCGGTATTTACCACAAAAAGAAATGAGAAACAAGGAACCACATCAAGGTTTCTGGGGATTTATTTTCTGCATTATTCTAGTATCTCTTTTACTACGTACTTTAAGGAGACCAAGTTTACATGCCAGAAAAGTAGATACCTATCCCTTTAGAAAGTTCTACAATTTCATCCATTACAATGGCTGCAAATGTATTTCTATCAAACCAGACTGTCTCCATTCGTGTTATTTACAACAGTGCACTCTGCTCTTCTTTGTTTGAACCACTGAGAAAATAAAGTTGTCACTTTTCTTTGTAGTCTAGGAGACATTCTTTGGAAGGGAGGAGTAAGGATGCCCAGTGATTAGAAAGAACATTCAAAATACTTGAACATCTTGGGACAAGAGATATTCCCCTCACAACTCCTATTTGTTTACAGCATGGTATTGTATCACTGTTAGTTTAAACTACAATCTAACTACAGTTGCCCTAATTAGAAATTCATACTCCAGGGGTAGTCAGCCTGGTACCATTTAATCAGAGGCAACTTCTACAAGCCTTCAGCTATTCTTATCGCTGATCAACACCAGAGGTTTTGACAACTGGCTTAACAAGTATTGAAAAGGGTTTTCATTGGTGAAATTAATGGCTTGTTAATTAGCAAAACAGATGCTAGAAATGGGTCACCATTGGTGAAATTAGAATTATTCGGAACAGATGATTTGGGACACTCACCTAGATACACATGAAAACAGTATAGCAATATAATAAGTCCCGTAGTTGCCACCTAATCTCTAAACATCCTGTGCCCAGCCGGTGGGTCAGAGGACTTTTGGTTTCCCCACAGTTCACTGAATCCTGACACTGCAATAGTGCCACACTTGCCTCAGGTAAACCTTTCCTGCAAAAGGTAAGAAAGGTAAACCTTTCAGGTGACCAAAAAGGAGAGAACTGGAGCTTCATCTACCTGCAGAACAGTTTGTACGACTGTGCTTGCTAATAAGCATCTTCATGTGGGGAAGAATTCAGTATAATTCATTATAACCTGGCATCAAGAGTCTGTGTGTGTTGGAGGGGAGAGGTGTCTAATCATCATGCCCTTCTAACTAGTAGGGGCTACTGACATCTACCCCAAAGCATATCCAAGTTGGCTTTGGCCTGTTCACAAGAGGAACCCACCCCCCAAACATACCTGGACACACTGCTTCTTGCCAGACAATTCTATAATCTATATTCTAGCAAACCTACCTTTATGCTAATGGATTGATTTAAAGGATAAAACCCATATTGAGATAAGAAAACACAAATGAGACTGAGCCCCTGAGGGATAGATCAGATTTTGTAGTTAGACAATCACACTAAGCAATGATTTTATCTGCCATATCGTGACTACTTATTCTATAGCCAAACTGCATTTTAGCAAATTCTAGAATTATATTTGCTCCACGTGAAAATGGAAAATCAAATTAAATGTTACCAGAACCAAAGTGAGCAAGCCAGGTCTACTCAGGGGTCGTGGAGGGTAGGGGATGGGGGGATACATGGGTGCATATTTCATATCAGTGAGGATCTGTTCCGCACTGTTTCTTCTCTATTAAAGATGACTAGAGAAGGAAGAAAGGTCCAAGCTTTTCAGAGTATACTAATGGGTCTTTAGTTCGCAGAGAGAGGCCTGGAGCTGACTTTGAAGGTGGTAGGGAGAGAAAACCACACAATGAAATAGGAGGACTTTTAAGAGTAGCTGAGCCAGTAAAGAAAAATTGAGAAACAGAGAACCAAGAAAATGGAAGAAAACTAGAGTTCAGCCAATAGTGGGACAGCACATGTGAAACAGTGAGGGGCTGATTTACAAACAGAACTAGAAGCCAGAGGTGACCAGGAAACAACTTCCCTTGAGGGACATCTGGATTTTACCAGCGTGATTGTATGGACTTTGAATGTCAAAAACAGTAATTATGATTGGAAATAATTTTCTTTTTTACAGACCCTTTTGCCTAAATCAGAGAAAAGGCTCTGTGATGTTGTGATATAATAAGAAACACTGCTTGGTCTTCATCTCCCATTCCTGGCACAGACCTCTGAAAACCCTTGGAATGTCCTGAGTGATAGCACTGAGAGGAGTGTATTTTGTTATTTGTAACAAGTTCTTTTCAGCCGTACCTGAGTTTCTGCTAATGAGGTGACTCTTGGAGGATGGAACAGGAACCAACAAGGAGATTCGGGGTTTGGGATTTTCAGCTCCAGTCCCCAACCTTCAGGGAGGAAAGAGAGACTGAAGACTGAGTTAATCATCAATGGCCAATGATTTAATCAGTCATGCCTACATAATGCACCTACATAAAAACTCTAAAGGCAGGACTCTGGAGTGCTGCCAGGTCTGTGGACGCATACAGGTGCAGGGAGGGTGGTGCATCCAAAGGGACTGTAAAGGGTCCATGTAACCCCACCCCATACCTTGCCCAACCATCTATTCCATTTGGCTGCTCATGAGCTGTATCCTTAATAAGCCAGTAATAATAAGTAAAACACTTTCCTGAGTTCCATGAGCTGCTCTAGCAAACTATCAAACCTGAGGAGGGGGTTGTGGGAGCCCCCAATTTACAGCCAGTTAGTCGCAACCAAAGTTGGGGACAGCCTTGTAGGACTGAGTCCTTAGCCTGTCTTTAGCTAATTCTGGGCAGTTAGTGTCAAAATTGAGTGAAACTGTAGGATACCCAGTTGGTGTCTGCTGAAAATTGGAGAACTGCATGGTGCGGGGGGAAAAAAAAAAAACAAAAACTATCTGGTGTCAGAAGTCTTGTGAGCACAGGAAGAGTGTTTCTTTCAGGCTCCTCTAAAAAAAAAAAAAAATCCTACTTACATAACTACACCCATAGAAGTAAACTGCGTCATCAAGGAGCCAAAGAGGGGTTACTAAGGGAGCATATTAGCTTTTCTTAGAGTTCATGGCTCAGATAATGGAGACACTCTCACTTATGGTATGTTGCGGCCAAGCTGCTCTCTGAAGCTCACTGGCCAGTGAGCAGACAAGCAGAAGCATTCCTCTAGGAAATCCGGGTAGAAGTGCTCCATGAAGCTGTTCCAGTTTGGTGGCATTTGACTCACAGCCAGGAGCCTGGGCTGTCTGTCTCTGCTCACAGAACCTTACTTCCTGTCATCACCATCCATCCACAGGGTCTCCCCATCCTCGACCTTTCTACTCATACGCTCTGTCTTGAGATGGTTTTTACCTACTTTTAGAAGCTTTTCCCCAGGTGAGCACTAACTAGCCCCCAAATGATGGCCCCGCATAACCACTAGCTAAAGTAATTTTACAGAGATGAACTTACACAGGTATGAATGTATAGATTAATACAAATATTTTCTACTTTATAGGTTTCACACTCAGCCACCTCATATTCCTAAACAGTACTCCCACGAAATTCCTGAACTGAAGGCGAAACCACCACAAAGACTGCAGGTGATACAGCACTGTGGTTAAGAGCACAGGTTCTGGAGCCGTGTTGCTGTGTGCACATCCTAGCTGTCCTACATGCTAGCTGTGTAACGTGGGTAAGTTAATTCATCTCTCAGGGCTTCAGTGTTCTCATCTTTGAAACGAGGCTGTTACAGTACCCAGATCATAGACTTGTTGTGAGAGTTAGCACATTTTGTAAAACATTTAGCCAGGGGTGTGCTGGACTTGACTCCTTTCTGCTCACAAGAGCCTTTGGGCAGCATCTCTTCTCCCTTCAGTGACATCACACATATGGCCTGGCACTGGTCATGGTGGGAGTATTTACACCACAGAAACAGGCAGATGCTACAAATTAGAACTTTTTTTTTTTTTTAATTGAGAGCTGATTGTTTAACATTTACCAGTGTACCCATGCATTTAGTGCAAGGGCTAGCGCATAGTTAGCTCTCAAGAAATATGACCTATTCTTAGCAGGAAAGATGATAAGGGGACTGTCTGGAAGGTTAAAGAATTTCCCCCCAACTTCTTCTCATCTTTGCAATTATACAAAGAAAATTGAGTCAAACTATTCTTTGGTGATAGGGAAACTTCAAGCTAAACGTATACCAAACGTCTCCAGCCCCAGCTAGCAACAATCTATATGTTCTTGACCAGAATCACCTTGCTCATTTCAATCTGTGACATGGCACTAAGTTGCCTTATAAAAGATATACTGTACATAACATGTGAATGCTTTTCCAGCGGTCCTGCCAAGCTCAAGGACATGTGGGTTGCACACTTCTACTGAAGTCTGTGAGTGAGGTCCTGCTTGGGAATCAGTTCAAGGACAAAACTCGTAAGTACTTCATGAACAACACAGATATCTCAAAGATACAATTTTTAAAGAAATGACTGATGGGCTCCCTCATCACCCCAACCAAGAAAAAAATCAGTGGAATAGAATCCTGTCAGAGTTTCCAGTTTGTTTGTAAAGGAGATGGAGGCAGAATGAAAGAAATCAATCAAAAATGGTTTTCTTTTTCTTTCTCACGTCTACTGATAGAATTTAAAATCAAGATAAGTCTCCTAGAGTACTTACTGTGTAGTCTCTTTGGGCGGTGTGGAAATGAAGAAAATGGATTTTTAGTGCTTTGTTTTATTTATTTTACTTTTTAGTATAAACAGGAAAAATGAATAAATCTACAAAGGCCAATGGACCATAGAAGTACAAATGGACCAGAGATCAAGCAATAAGATCCTGCTTTGGGAAATCCCAAGTATTTCAGAAACACTATCAATAATGTTCTAAAGTCTCCTTTTGCCACCCCTCTGTAATGAAGAATTCCATGATGTAACTCAGGCCCATAGCATATAACAGACCAGTAAATTACCGCTGGATTTCATAAGTCTCAGCCAAGTATTTAGTCATTGTCACACTACAAGCTTAGGATCTTGCCCATAATTCTGGGTGAGATGTTTATTATTCTAATCAGGTATCCACATAAGTGGGAAAGAAGAAAACTAGTTATTATAAATATACCAGCACATTATCCCTGAGCTATAACACCTGAAAGTTTCTGTTGAATCAAAAAGCAAACTCTGTTCACATGCTACTGTCAACCTGGTGACTATTCCTAGTGCACTGCTATAGGCAGATGGGATCTGAATGACTGATTGTCTTAATATTTAGTTTAGTGGTGGCAGGGGCGGTATGGCACACACAGCACTCCCAGAGAAAAAAGTAAGACAAGTTTTATGGCATTATCAACCCATAAGAAAGTAAAGGAAAACATTCTGTTCCAGAGACAAAGATGGTCAGGAAACCATAGGTCTTCAAAAACAGTCATTCAAGGGCACAGCTATCCACTCCCCAAGAAAGGAAAATAGAATACACACTTTCTTTTCTCTCTCCTCCACCAACAGCAGAGAAGCCCTATTAACCACGGACCATAAGAGTTCTTAGCACTGCAGGCTGCAACGCACTCCTCTCCCGCCAGCTTCCTGGCCTGAGGAAAGGGAGGTGGGTAGGGAAGAGGTATCCTAGGAGAGAAGAGGCCTTTGGAGGCCAGCAGTGGAAAACAGATCCCTGTCTAAGAAAAGTAGGTCAAAAAACTACTGAACTCAACTGTTGACACACCTGAACATCACTGCCCCAGGGCTGCCACCCAAAGCCAAATCAAGACTTTCCCAAGTCCAAGTCCTACGGCACACAGGAAAGTTGGAAAAGTTAACTCTGTAGCCTGCCCAGCTTCTAACTTCTCTCCACGTAGAGTAGGGTTAGGAGGACAGATGCCTATATTAAAAATGCAAATTACTTTTCTCTCACCTTCCCTCCACCTTTTCAGAGAGCTCCATGTCCAGCTATGCTCTTTCCTGTACCCACCTCTACCAAAGACCCATGTGACCTTGCTCATTTCATGCAGATGCATTTCATCTCAGACTCACGCCCATTCTCACTACTGCCAAGACTAGAACAAAGTGCTTGGCTTTGGAGTGAAGGGACTCAGGCTCTGGAGTGAAGGGACATGAATCCTGTTTTCACTACTTACTATCTCTTTAACCTTGGATGAATTACCCTCTCTGAGAGATAGTTTCTGCATCTAGAAATGAGAATCAATCCTACTCCCCAGGTTTGTTGTGGATTAAATGGGATAACGTATATAAAATGACTGGCACATGAAAAGCTATGAACCTCCTGAATGGGATTTAATATACGTAATTTAACTAAATACAGAAGAGGACCTCCAGAAGCCTGAGCTCCGGGACCAGATTTAGTGTAAGCGGAGGAGGAATGGGGTAGAAGAAAGGATGATAGAGGACAAAGGAAATACTGTGGCTGTTTTAAATCCAAGATCTTGTCTTTGGATGACAGTATGGTTGAGTCAGTATATAAAGAGAGGATTAAACTGTACAAAACATCTAGAAAAACTGTTTACAAAGCTAAAGGGAATACTTCTCTACTCCTGATGAAGGGAGCTCATTCAGTGTAACACCCATGACCTCTCTGGGAGTAACCTATCTGACTGATAAATTTGAAGGAATAAACTGGACGTGCTCAGTTCAGCTCTTCCTTTATACCTCTTGCTTCCTTTGCGTTCCTCCAGGGCAGCCCCAAGTCATGCCCTGACAACCCTTCTCCTCCATCCCTGCCCCACCCACAGAGAGTCGGCCATGGTTCAGCGCAGCCCATGACCAGGTGGGGAAGTAGGATTAAATATATCCTCCAACTGAGCCTTTACGAGTAACTAAAGATGAGCTCTCATCTATTTCACTCTGTTGCCTTAATTCTTACTTTTCTTAGCACTCAGGCAGGACAAAGGGTTCTATTTAATGGGCTCCCTTCAAGGATCCCAACAAATGTTCATGATATTTATGGATATTGGAAAACTAACAAAGCAAAGAGAACACCCAAAACTGGTCTGGCTATGTCAAAATAATACTAATTAGAATAACTGGCAAAAAATTCCACTATGACTAACTGTCATATGTATAATAACTACTAAAATATCATTCATGGGGGTCATCTTATTTTTCTTTGAATGTAATGTGTTAAATCTAATAAATGTGTTTCAATATATTTAGGCTTCCTCTGTTCTTCTAGCACTGAAACATTACAAAATTGAGAAAAAATGGCAACCACTTGAGTGGATACAGTCTAAGCAACCTGATTAAACCCTAGTCCTTGCCCCCAGCTAGATCCTGCCCTGTGGGCTTTCCTGAACTGATCTGCAGAAAGTCGATTCATTGCTTAAAGTAAGTTTTGTATGCACCAAGGGATCCACACCTTCCACCATAGGGAGGTAGTTACTTAGAGAGAAAGCAGTTCAAATGTGAAGTTCATCATCAGTGGAAGCTCACAGGATGACCCAGAGGGCCTACTTCTTGGAGAGAAAATAGGATTTTAATTGACAGATTCTATCCTATGTTCCTCTCTAGGACCTCCCAATAGAGGTCATGAACTGTGATGTAACTGCATGGTTTCAAACCACTTTCAATTCAGTTCACACCAGGCCCCCATGGAATGCATTTCAGGCTTCCACCTCTCTCTGCATCCCAGTCTCAATCATCCCGTCCCGCTCCCAGCCACCCTATGTTTATGACTTTAGTATGAGAGGTTTAAACTGCGTCTGTCTCTGTTACTGACTGTCCACCTTTCATCCACAATACTTGAGTCCTTCCCTAAATCGCTCCCTTTGAGATAAGTGAGTGGGTTCTTCATGCTCCTGTACAAGTAGCTTTCTTGACCCAATTATAGTCAGACTGAGACTCTAGCCAGGTTTTACCCTTGAAACTAACCAAGGATCCTGAAGCTTGGAGGCTCTATTCTCCTATTGGTGGTAAGATCCTTAAAGTTTGGGGCTATGTTTTGTTCACTTCTGAATTCCCCAGTGCTTAGAAGAGCAGCTCTCATGAGTAGTTGTCGGATAAATCCTTGCAAATGAATAATGAAGCACTTACACTCTAACAGGAAAACTCAAAAGCTTTAGGAAATGCTCCATAAATCAACAAGATGATAAGCAAAAAGGATGACTCAAGAGACCTGCTTATAATGGTATAAGAGACTAGGACCCCAACTCAGCCAGGTTTCATTACCTAGGAGAAGAATTTCTTCTTTTACACCCTCAAATGTGCTGAGCTGTTTCCATTTTTGCTGGGTTTGGCTGCTCAGAGTCCTCCTCTCCCCCGTGCAGCTTGAGTACTTTTTCTATCCTATATTTCATCTGGCAACTTTTTAGGAAAAAGCTGAACACACACACACACACACACACGCACACACACATACAGTGGTTCTTGGTGACCTCTAACTGGTATAAACTGGTCAACACATTGCTCTCCCTTGGCCACTGTGACTGCTTCAGGGATGTCACAAGAAGGTGAGATTCCACCCCAGCCAATGAGATATGGAGAACTCCTTCTTGGAGGCTTCTAAAAAACATAGCTCTTTGCTCTCTTGTGACTGCTACTGAAAGTTGTGCTGTCTACCCCTGCAGGACATAAGTAAGGAAGCATAGAGCCGCCAGAAGCTGCTAGCAGCCATCTTGTGGCAAACCACACAAGGCATAATGAAAACAGAGAAGAGGAAGGAAGCAACAAAATGATGGACTCTATGAACCACTGGCTCCAGCCTGACCTGAAGCCTGACCTACCTCTGTGAGTTCTCAGTTACATGAGCTAATAAATGCCTCACTGTTTTAGACAATTTGAGACCAGTTTTCTGTTACCTGCACATGGCTAAAGGCAAATTCAATTATTTGATCAAGGCAGCTCTTAGTAAGTTGCTATGTCCTCAATGAGTTGAAAAGTTTAAACACATCAAGGTCAAGGGACCCACTAGCGGGACTTTCAATGCAGCAAAAAAAGTGAGAGAATGTAAAAGCCTCAGCACTTCCCAGCCTATGCCCTCACCTCTGGCCATTTCAGCCTCTTTGGATTCCTTCAGGCATTTATCTGCATTCATTACATGCTAATTATGTTGAAGCCAGTGCCTAGAGAATGAAAAAAACACTGTCTCTACTTTCTAGAAGCTCATAAATAACTGTAGAATGTGTATAGGTAAAGACTTAGAAGTATTAAAAAACTAAAATAAGTTTTAAAAAGTGGATTTCCCCCTAAATTCCCTTTAATTTTAAGCCATCTTTTTTACAATTTCAACTTGGATTAAAAATAACTTCACAATAAACTACAAATGTATTAAAAGTAAGTGCCCTAGGAATAAACCTACCTAAGGAGACAAAAGACCTGTATGCAGAAAACTATAAGACACTGACGAAAGAAATTAAAGATGATACAAACAGATGGAGAGATATACCATGCTCTTGGATTGGAAGAATGAACATTGTGAAAGTGACTATACTACCCAAAGCAATATACAGATTCAATGCAATCCCTATCACACTACCAATGGCATTTTTTATGGAACTAGAACAAAAAATCTTAAAATTTGTATGGAGACACGAAAGACCCCGAATAGCCAAAGCAACCTTGAAAAAGAAAAACGGAGCTGGAGGAATCAGGCTCCCCGACTTCAGACTATACTATAAAGCTACAGTAATCAAGATAGTATGGTACTGGCACAAAAACAGAAATATAGATCAATGGAACAGGATAGAAAGGCCAGAGATAAACCCACGCACGTATGGTCACCTTATCTTTGATAAAGGAGGCAAGAACATACAGTGGAGAAAAGACAGCCTCTTCAACAAGTGGTGCTGGGAAAACTGGACAGGTACATGTAAAAGTATGAAATTAGAACACTCCCTAACACCATACACAAAAATAAACTCAAAGTGGATTAAAGGCCTAAATGTAAGGCCAGAAACTATCAAACTCTTAGAGGAAAACATAGGCAGGACACTCTATGACATAAATCACAGCAAGATCCTTTTTGACCCACCTCCTAGAGAAATGGAAATAAAAACAAAAATAAACAAATGGGACCTAATGAAACTTCAAAGCTTTTGCACAGCAAAGGAAACCATAAACAAGACCAAAAGACCACCCTCAGAATGGGAGAAAATATTTGCAAGAGAAGCAACTGACAAGGGATTAATTTCCAAAATTTACAAGCAGCCCATGCAGCTCAATAACAAAAAAACAAACAACCCAATCCAAAAATGGGCAGAAGACCTAAATAGACATTTCTCCAAAGAATATATACAGACTGCCAACAAACACATGAAAGAGTGCTCAACATCATTAATCATTAGAGAAATGCAAATCAAAACTACAATGAGATATCATCTCACACCGGTCAGAATGGCCATCATCGAAAAATCTAGAAACAATAAATGCTGGAGAGGGTGTGGAGAAAAGGGAACCCTCTTGCACTGTTGGTGGGAATGCGAATTGATACAGCCACTATGGAGAACAGTATGGAGGTTCCTTAAAGAACTAAAAATAGAACTACCATACGACCCAGCAATCCCACTACTGGGCATATACACTGAGAAAACCAGAATTCAAAAAGAGTCATGTACCAAAATGTTCATTGCAGCAGCATTTACAATAGCCAGGACATGGAAGCAACCTAAGTGTCCATCAACAGATGAATGGACAAAGAAGATGTGGCACATATATACAATGGAATATTACTCAGCCATAAAAAGAAACGAAATTGAGTTATTTGTACTGAGGTGGATGGCCCTAGAGTCTGTCATACAGAGTGAAGTAAGTCAGAAAGAGAAAAAGAAATACCTTATGCTAACACATACATATGGAATCTAAGAAAAAAAAAGTCATGAAGAACCTAGGGGTAAGACAGGAATAAAGACACAGACCTACTAGAGAATGGGCTTGAGGATATGGGGATGGGGAAGGGTAAGCTGTGACAAAGCGAGAGAGTGGCATGGACATATATACACTACCAAAAGTTAAATAGATAGCTAGTGGGAAGCAGCCACATAGCACAGGGAGATCAGCTCAGTGCTTTGTGACCACCTAGAGGGGTGGGATAGGGAGGGTGGGAGGGAGGGTGACCCAAGAGGGAAGAGATATGGGAACATATGTATATGTATAACTGATTCATTTTGTTATAAAGCAGAAACTAACACACCATTGTAAAGAAATTATACTCCCAAAAAGATGTTTAAAAAAAAAACAGTAAGTGCCAGAGCAGTGGAAAATCTAACAAAATAATACCTGTGACAACTTTTGCACAGCACAATGTACCATGCAGCCATGTACTGTTTCATAAACAATAACAGCCAAGAATTATTGGACATCTACTGTATGCCATGTGCTAGTAATGCTGAACATTCTGTATACATTATCTCAATCTCTACCACAAATTGTTACTCCATTTGATAGATGAGAATGCCAAGGCACAGAGAATGTAATTGATATGCCCCAGACCACACAGTGAGAAAGCAGTGGGCTAGGACTTGAGCTCAGGCAATCTGACTTCAAATCCTGGATCTCTCACTACTGTGTTATTCTGTTAAAAGATTTCATAACATACGGTGGGCAGAATAATGGTCCCCCAAAGATGTCCATGTTCTACTCCCCTGACTATGACTATGTCAGGCTACATAGCAAGGGGGAATTAAGGTTGCTGATGGCATTAATGTTGTTACTCAGTTGACCCTGAGCTGTGAAGACTATCTTGGATTATCTGGTTGGATGGTTGGACCCAGCGTAATCACAGCAATGACAAAAGCAGGAGTCAGACTGATACAACGTGAGAAAGACTCAACCGACCATTGCTGGCTTTGAAGAGGAAGGAAGGGGCCGTGAGCCAAGAAGTGAGGGCAGCTTCTAGAAGCTGGAAAAGGTGAGAAAGCAGCTTCTCCCCTACAGCCTCCAGATAGGATCACAAGCCTGCCAGCACCTTGATTTTAGCCCAGTAAGATCCATTTTTGGACTCTGACCTCCAGAACTGAAAAATAATAAATTTGTATAAAGCCACTAAGCTTCTGGCCATTAGTTACAGCAGCAACAGGAAACTAACATACAAAGTATGTATACATTTTCACACCAGGTAGGTAAAAAGATGAATCAGATAACAATGGTCCCCAAGATATTATTTTTAAAAAGTGATTCAAAATCCAGCCCTATGGGAAAAGAAGCACTGGCCTTGGAGATACCAGAGTTTGGTTCATACTGACAAGTAACTAAATGACCTTGGGCAAGTTACCAAGCTCTCTGAGTGAGTTTCCTTCTCTGTAAATCAGGGATTACTCTTCTCATAGGGCTGGAGTAAGGACTAAGACAGTTTTTAGAAACAAGCTAACACAATGCTGGGCACTCACCTGCCCCTTTCTTCTTATAAACCCCCAAAGGAACACTGAAAAAAAACACAATCATCTTAGGAAGAAGGTGTATTTTATTAATATTAAGGATATCAAACAATTTAAACATCAATGTAATTTGCTATATGGAAATGGTGTGAATTCTAAAAAAGAGATCAACGTGCCCCAAATTTTAAGGCAAGAAGTTTCTCATCCTAGGGGTCATGCTAGAGCTTTGGTCTCTCTCTTCTCTCTGTTTCTGTCTGTCTGTTTGTCTGTCCATCTCACTCTCTCTCCAGGGATCAAGTTAAAGTAAGATAGTAGTCCAACAAAAAGAAAGATGTAAATACATTGATTTATGTCCATTTTGCTGTGCAAATAACTAGCACTGTTTTCGTTACATAGGCTGCTTCTCAAGAGGAATATATATTTTTAAAACGGCCTTCTCTGAGGCTTCGACTGAGATCTGCATATCAAGGTTTTACCCTTTCCCCCAGTGACCCATTTGTCTGAGGGAGGCATTCAATTAGACTGCCAGAGCAAATTGATTCAGTATTGACCAGGAAAGCCTTCTCACTTGAAAGACATATTACACCAAGGTGGAGGTGTCACTGTCACCAGTCAATACTCAACTGCAAAGGCCCAGATGATTCAGGAATAGGAAATGAGGAAAGGTCCTCTCCAGGCACTTGGAGCAGAAAATCCTCCTCTTTCTCTTACAGAAGAGGTAGCATGGGAGTGAGAAGCCCAATAAATTGGGTTTTCATAAAGGTAGGAAACTGATTCCCAGTCTCTGCTAGCAGTAAATGGGAATAAGGAAAATGGAAATTCAGGAATGAGGCAAAGGTTTCTTCACCTCAAGATCCAAAACTGGGATTTGAGGTTTCAGTGATCTTATCTCTCAAGGTCATTGCTCTTTAGAGAAATACCCCTGCTTTTTTCAGATACACTTGCCCCTCCTCCCTCTGCAGATGCAGCCATGAAGCCCAGGTCTGACAAATTTATCAAAACTCTCTCTTTACGGCCTTCACACATTGTGTTTATCAGCGAAAGATGGACACTCAGTTGTTTTAGACAAGAAATTGGGTCTGGGATCCAGACCATCAAAAAGCACTGTATACCCAGTGAGACAGAAATAAATGCTAATCGATGATAAGCACGCTTTATTTAATATAAAACTGGGCAGGAAGGACCCAAGTTTGTGGTGTCTGATGTTGGCTTTTAATCTTTATTATTTCTCAAATGATGGCTTTGATTCGTTGAAATGTTTTATAGCCTTGAATATCTGACAGAATAAATTAAACCCTTTCTAAGAGCTTTCCCTTGATTATCCCAAGTACCCACTATAGATAAGATTGTCCTTTACATCCCACTTGAAAAATCATAAAATTGGTTCCGTTAAAATAATTAGGACCCCCCCCCACCTTCATTTTAAGATTTAGCCTCTACATATTTACAGCACTGCTATTTTATTTACATTTTCACATCCTTGGAACAGGGTGACCATTTTCATTGTGTGGCACACATA
Organism: Lipotes vexillifer; assembly: GCF_000442215.2. Classification (NCBI taxonomy): domain Eukaryota; kingdom Metazoa; phylum Chordata; class Mammalia; order Artiodactyla; family Lipotidae; genus Lipotes; species Lipotes vexillifer. Next base: position 1,320,480 of record NW_006772469.1, on the reverse strand, counting down.
TTGTTAAAGACTTGTAGTTTCCAAATGTCACTGGTGAAAGCTGAAATCCATTATCATTTCCTCTCAGAAATGAAGCCCATCATGCTGTGCTCTTGCAGAAGGGAATAAAGAGGTTTAAACCAGAATCTGCATAATCCCAGGTAGAGGCAGAAGCAGCAGTACTGGGAGAAAAAAAAGGCATCATCTCTGATATGCAAACTCAGGGGAAAAAATGGCATATATTACAAATCAGGCCGTGTGAATGCACAGTACCCAAGAATATGCTTAAATAAGTACACACGTTGTGATGAATCTGTTCAAGGCACTGATGATCATTTTCTAAGCTATTTCATAAAGTTCCTCAGACACACACATATGCGCAATTCTGTAGCTAAAATACAGCTGCCGTTCCTTCTATTTTCATTTGGAAGCCAATGGCAGATAAAATGAAAAACCCTGTCTTCAACCCTATCCAAAAAGATCCTCCTCAGAGAATACTTCTTTCATTTATTATTTCTTTCCAAATAAATTTCTAATATTATTCATATGCCTGATTGAAAAAATATGTCTAGTATTAAGTTAAAGGGGAATAAGGAAATGGGTGAGCACATGCCCAGGGCGGAGAGGAAAATGTCCTATATACTCCAGAACCTAGCTCAAACTAAAAGGATAGAAGGGGACATGTTTCTCAAAGAATCCATTTCTTCTAACAATAACTCAATTTCAAATAAAGGTGATAGCCACTAAAATAATAACTATGAATATTATGTAAAAAACATGGAAAAGAGTTTATAAAAGAAAAAGAAAAAAGAAGCAAAAGAAAACATGAAATTGTGTCTATACTATTACTGCAAGAAATTTTTTATATAGGCGTATTTATACCTATAGAGAAAAGGTCATAAAAATATACACAGATATGATGATAGTAATTATTTTTGTGTAGGAGAGTGGTGGCAGTTAAAGATGGATTTTTTTCCTTATTCTCTTTATCTGTCATTTCTAATATTTTTACAATGAAAATATATTGCTTTTTAATTTAATTTAAAATTTTTTTAATCTTTAATTTTAAAGATACAAGAGGCTAAAGACCCTAAACCCCATCTCCAACTTTTCTGTAGGGAA